>NW_005362033.1:645057-670606 GCF_000412655.1 Myotis brandtii
TTTGTGTGCTGGGCCTCTCGTGTGTGTGTGTGTGTGTGTGTGTGTGTGTGTGTGTGTGTGTGTGTATGTGTGTGTGTGTGTATACGATCAAGCAGCAGGCTCCGTGGGGCAACCAGGCCGGCAGGGGGGTTAGTGAGGGGCAACCGAACAACCAAGCAGCAGGCTGCATGGGGTGACCAGGCCTCCAGGGGGGTTAGTGAGGGGAGACCAAATGACCGAACAGCAGGCTGCATGGGGCGCAGAGAGGAAGGAAGAGGGAGAGAGAGGTAGAAACATCAATGATGAGAGAGAATCACGCCCCCCACTGGGGATTGAGCCCACAACCTGGGCATGTGCCCTTGACCAGACGCAAACCTGGGACCCTTCAGTCTGTAGGCCGACATTCTATCCACCGAGCCAAACCAGGTAGGGCTAGGAAGCTGTTTATCTTGCTTCGATCTTAAATGTTAGCTTTGCTGGGTAGAGTAGCCTTGGTTGTAAGTCCTTTCTTTTCATCACTTTGAATATTTTGTGCTAATCCCTTCTGGTCTGAAATGTTTCTGTTGAGAAATCAGGTGACAGTCTTATGGAAACTCCCTTTTTAGGTAACTGTCTTTCTCTTGCTGCTTTTAGAACTCTAATTTTGTCTTAACCTTTTCCATTTTAATTATATGTCTTGGTGTGGGCCTCTGTGGCTTCATCTTGGTTGGGACTCTGTGCTTCCTGTACTTGCGTGACATTTTCTTTCACCAGGTTAGGGAAGTTTTCAATCTTTATTTCTTCAAATAGGTTCTCAATGCCTTGCTCTCTCCCTTGTCGTTCTGGTACCCCCATGATACAAATGTTATTATGCTTGTTGTTGTCTCAGAGGTTCCTTAAACTATCCTCATTTTTTGTTGTTGCTTTGTTTGAATGTTTTCTGCTACCTTGTCTTTCAAATTGCTGATTTGGTCCTCTGCTTCATCTAACCTGCCGTTGATTCCTTCTAGTATATTCTTCATTTTAGATATTATAGTCTTCATTTCTGCCTGCTTCAATTTTATGATTTCTACATCCTTTTTTATGTTTGCTATCTCTTTAAGTTCTCACTGAGTTCATCCATTCTTCCCCTAGGTTCTTTGAGCATCTTTATAACCATTGTTTTGAACTCTTTATCTGGTAGATTGCTTATCTCCATTTCTTTATAGTTTGTTTTTGTTTTGTTTTTTGCCTGGAGATTTCTCCTGTTATTTTATTGGGGCCTGTTTCTTTGTCTCCCCTTTGGCTGGTTTTCTATATCAGCGGTTGCCATCCAGTGGTCCACAGACCACTGGTGGTCCATGAGGTCCGAAAGGTTGGCGACCGCTGTTCTATATTTTATGTTGTTTGTGTGTGTTGGGTAAATCTGCTAGGCCTTGCGGTTGGTATGGTGGCCTTACATAGCAGGTGCCCTGTGGGGCTCAATGGCATCGTCTCCCTGGTTACCTGATCTAGGTGCTCCAGAAATGTGCCTTTTATGGAATACGTGGGCCTTCCTGTTGCAGTTGAGTCTTGGATTATTGTTGGCCCATTCATGGGTGGAGTTATGAGGATCAACCCCAACCACAGTGTACCAGCTACTGTGCGTGGGCTGGCCCCACACAGCAGGATTTGCCCCAGCAACATCTTTTGTTTGCCAAGATCTCCCTCTGCGTGGTCTGGTGTGTTTGTTCTGGGGCCTTTGGGAGGGAGGGATTCTGCTGCAGGTCAATGTCAGGGCAGTCTGGCCACCAGGAGAGTCTGCACCGAGGCCAGGCTGGCCACAACTAGCTGACTCTTCTGCAGGCATGAGCTCTGCAGGACAGGGAGTCCGGGGAATGGGTTTGTGCACTCCCCCAGGCTGTATGGAGGGGAGTGTCCACCCAGGAAAGATGGCTTCTGTAAGCTGTGTGTACTGGCCCTTGGAGAGGATGCCTGGGTTTCTAATGGGCTCTTTTCTCTCCCTCGCAGACAGAGTCCCAACTGATTTTCATAGCCAGGTTTTATGTGGGCCCCTCTTCCTGGTCTGTACAGGGGAGCCTGGCATGGGGTTGCTGACCCTCCCTAGCACTCAGCCCCTCTGGGGAAAAGGCTCTGAGCTGCCCTCAGTGCCCATGCGGTACTCCTCAGAGGGACCTCTACAGCTGAGATAGCCCTTCGATTCTCAGTGGCCACACATGTGAGCAGGACCACCCTTTTTGCGTCTCTGCCCTTCCTGCGAGCCTGACGTGGTTTCTCGTGTAAATCCTTGGTTATGAGACTTCTGTTCAGCTAGTTTTCAGTTGGTTATTCAGGTTTATTGTTCTGTAATTTAATTATAATTCCAGTTTGGACCAGGGAGGATGTGAAGTAGCTTGCATCTACTCTGCCACTATCTTGGATCCCCCAAGAAAATAATTCTTTGACAATTCTCTCTGCATAAAAGGCTGGTGTGAGGAGCTCTTTCAGATCTTGCAAGCCTAGAGCCAGCCCTCCAGCTCTCTGTGGCCACCAACACACCCAGTTACATGTGAGCAGCTATCCCAGCTTCCTCAGTCACATTAGGGGCTTTTGACCTCTGCCCAGAGTTGCCTGTAACATCAGAGTACAAAGATTTTGTAGCTTCTACCTGGCAAAAGAGCTTTGTCACAGAGCCGGTGCGCTCTTTCTGAGAAATCACAGTGCCCTTGGTTTCGAGTTGCCCTCTTTATGTCATTGTACTTTACGGTGGTCTATTATTCTAATACCCAAGAAGAAATACACTAACCTGGAAGCTTGCTTGGGTTGTAAACTCAGGCTTGAATTAACACTTATTTAATCAGTTTGGTGTTCATTTAACATCAAAAGAACAAATGAACCTGCACCCACCCTGAGAATGGGTTTTGGGAGAGGCCAGCCCGACTGCCGATAGGTGAAGCATTAGCTGTGGGGAACTGTCATATCTGTCTGTCTGGCCACCCAGCCTTAGTGCTGACGCCTGTGCCCTTGCCTGCAGCTATCGAAGCCATGAAGAACGCCCACCGGGAGGAGATGGAGCGTGAGTTGGAGAAGAGCCAGCGGTCCCAGATCAGCAGCATCAACTCGGACATCGAGGCCCTGCGGCGGCAGTATCTGTACGTCGGCTTCCTGCCCTCGGGAGGGTGGGGATAGCCCTTCAGGGGGGAATCGGAGCCTTTCCGGTGTGTTTGTGGGAGCCACACGGAGACAGGGCCTGAGGTGGCATTGGTGGAGGCCCTGGCACTGAGGGCAGCTCAGAGCCTATTCTCCAGAGGGGCTGGGCTAAGTGCCAGTGAGGCTCAGCAAGCCACTGGCTCTGGTGGCCCCCGTGGGCGTCCTGTCACTAAAAAACAAACACAGAAACTAATTACTAAAGAATAAGGTGTAAAAAGGAGATTGTATAACTACTGGCCACTTTTCAGGACTGATCTCAGGCTGTCCGGGATTTATTCTCTCCATCAGCTGCTGCTGCCTGAGCAGCGACGGGGGAGGAATCTGGTCTAGGGCCTGTGCCTGATGCTTCATGCTGTGCATGGGGAGGTGGCCATGCTCCTCCATTTCAGAGAAGCGTGTGGGCCGGCTTCCTTTGCCTACGCAAGAGACTGGAGGGCCTGCAGCAGCGTAGCTGCTCTGATTTTTCCCCTCGTGGAGCTCACGCCACTTGGAGCCTTGAATTGGTTGCTGCGAGAGCCCTGCAGAGCTAGCCTTTGCCAGGATCTTTGTGATGTAAAAGAACCAGGGTCCCTGCCTCTTCCAGGCTCCTGCTCAGGGCAGAGAGGGCCCAGGGCAGTCAGGCTGGGCTGAGGGGTGGCACCCTGTGGACTGCGGTCATACTCGTCTGGGCTAGAGAGGTGACAGGTCCGCAGGGCTGGGCGACTTGCCCTGAGGCTCCTCCTTGTGCCACCAGTGGGAGATGGAGCCCTTCCCGAGGAGCCCACGGTGACGGGAATAACACTGCCAGGCTTTGGTTTTTATGGGTCAGGAGAGCCTGGTACTGGGTTATTAGGCACAGATTACCTCAAAAGTTACTGCCAAAAACAAATTACAAGCCTGACTTCTCTCAGAAGTAGGACATGAGTAAATGAGCTTTCTCCTGCCTTCACAAGAGAAGTGTTTTCTGTGGGCTATTGAGTTATTTGAAAGAAGACCAGAGAAGGACACAGAATAGATTTTTATGAACCTGAAGTACTTTTTAAGTTTTCTCTTACTTAGCTGGGTACAAACTTTTTGAGACAACAAAAATGTGTAGGGCGGTTCTCTGTTGCTCAACAGTTTTTCTGTTGTCTCGTCATCCCTCAAGCTTCACAGTGGGGACCCGGACCGTTGTGGGGCCTGGACCTGGGCCTGGGGGAGGGCAGAGGAGTGAGGGTGCCTCTCCGCAGGGAGGAGCTGCAGTCAGTGCAGCGGGAGCTGGAGGTGCTCTCGGAGCAGTACTCACAGAAGTGCCTGGAGAACGCCCACCTGGCCCAGGCGCTGGAGGCCGAGCGGCAGGCCCTGCGGCAGTGCCAGCGCGAGAACCAGGAGCTCAATGCCCATAATCAGGTGAGCCCACAGCCAAGGGAGCCCAGGTTCGAGCTGGGAGCCAGGCCTCTCCAGCGTGTGGGGGGATGCTCACTGCAGGCGGGGAGCTGTGCCAGCCGCTGCAGGAACTGCTGCTTACATTAGAACTCTGCTCACAGGGTGCTGGTGGGGGGCTGCTGGCTCATCTCCCGTGGCTCAGGTTCTCCTCCTGAGCGTCTGAATTTCTGCTTCGTCGTCGCTGGGCAGGGCCTGGCAGGGTTATCGCACCGTCTGGGTCTCCCATCCCCAAGGCTCAGACTTGTGTTTAAATGTCTCCCAGTCAAGACCATACACTGCTCACATTTATTTTTGTCAGAGTATTTTCAAAATTTGCCTGCTTCTCAGAAAATTGGGGTACATTTAAAATCCTGGCTAATGGACAGGTTTGAGGTGGGTTAAGTGTGACAAAAGCTCTGTGAGTACCAAATTGGGGCTCCATCCTCCTGACTCACCACTCATCTCCCCAGGCCAGCGGGTCTCAACCTGTGGGTCGCGAACAATGAAAATACATCCTGCATATCAGATATTTACATTACGATTCATAACAGTAGCAAAACTACAGTTATGAAGTAGCAACGAAAATAATTTTATGGTTGGGGGTCACCACAACATGAGGAACTGTATTAAAGGGTCACGGCATTAGGAAGGTTGAGAACCACTGCCCCAGGCACTGAGCAGCCATGTGTTGGCCTGGCTCAGGCTCAAGACCTCCACAGGCCCGTGGCCACCGTGTGAGGGCACTCCGACTGGGCTGGTTCCGCTTAGTCACTGCAGTGTCCTAAGATTGAAAGAAGGTACAGGAAGTGAGCAAGAGGACCTAATCTTGTAGAAACTCAAATGGGACCAGCCGTGAAACAGATGAGCACTCCTTACAGTGATACAAGGGGTTCGGGATAATGAAATCCAGCTGCACGGCTCTGTAAAACACTACCGAGTCCACACTTACAGCTTTTACAGGGATGGAAACTGCAGGCTGTTACACTGCACATAGTAGCTCTAACATGCAGTCATGTGCACAAGCACGCTCATACTGCCTAGTGTTGTGAGAAAGAACCTCTCTTGGTTGTGTCGTGTGATTGCAGCCCCCAAGAATCTCTGCTGAGCGTCCCTGTTTTGTTGTTGCTATCCCCCAGGAGCTGAACAACCGCCTGGCTGCGGAGATCGCCCGGTTACGGACACTGCTGACAGGGGACGCTGGTGGGGAGGCTGCTGGCTTGCCTCTCACACAGGGCAAGGATGCCTATGAGTTAGAGGTACTGCTCAGAGCCAAGCCCCCTCTTTGCCCAGCTCTGTACTGCAGAAGCCCCAAGAGGGGACCAAGGAGTGGCCCGTAGCTTACAGAATCATTCCAGGCTGAGTCCTGGAGGCAGCAAGAGGGACAGAACATGGAAAGATCCAAATCACCCAGGACAGCAGGAGAAAACAGTTCGCTTCCAGGCAGCATGGGGCCCAGGGGAGAGGGGGGACCCCTGGAGAGACCAGGGGGCCTTTAACCCCATCCTCACTCAACTACCCTCCTCCCTCTGTTTCTGCCACACCTCAAACAGTGACCACCTGAAATGAAACGTTTAATAACTATGTGGACACTGTAGCTGCTTGAGACTCTGTAAAACTATTATTCAAGATCAGGTAGGTTCTTCTTAAGCTAGAATGATTGATTTTTATGTATAAGACATCCTTTTATGAAAGCACTTAGATTTCTTCCCATTCAATTAAAATTTCATCATGAAAATATCTCCCACTAAATGATGTGGAAGAGGCAGAGTGCATTCAACAAGGTTCCAGCAGGACCCCTTCACGGACCCTCGCAGGCTTAGTCCCAGGAAACCGCAGTGGCCCCGGGCTGAGGAAAACGGGGCCCAGGTCTTTTCTTACTATTTCTGTATGTTATCAGTGTTTCAACTTTATTTGCTGGCATTTTCAATTGCAAATTGGTGAGAATGAGAAAAAAATTGTCTACTCCTCAGTGTGTGGAGGGGAGTTCTCTGCTCAACTTTCAGTCTTTGCTCTTTCTTGCTCCTGAATGTCAGTCCCTAATTGCCCTCTCATTCTAGGTTTTATTGCGAGTCAAGGAATCAGAAATACAGTACCTAAAACAGGAGATCAGCTCTCTCAAGGATGAGCTACAGACAGCATTGCGGGTATGGATCTGCAGAATGGGCTGGTGGGGGAGGGTAGGGACACGTGTCTCACAGAGGTCCCTATGCTCAGCAAGTATCTTAGGCTGTTCTAGAGTAGATTTTATTTTCATGAGGAATGTGGTCTGATACTCGAGTTCTCTGAAAAACCAGCCTTCATGCAGGCACCGTAAAAATGAGGCGCTCCCCGGTCTTGCTGTGTCCTTGTTCTCCCTGCCTTCTTTGTGCTTTGTGGGACGGTGAGACCCGAGAGAGATGTCATCCTGGGAAGTGAGAGTGTGGCCAGCTGCCGTCCCCTCCAGGGCATTCTTGGAATCAGAAGAGATGCCAGGATCCCTGAGGGAATCTAAGACAGAGGGGGTTCCAGGCTGATGTCATAGGGTGGTCCTTGGGGGTTAGGTTGCAGCCTGCACCCTGCCTGCACCTAACGATCCTGTGCTGTGTTCAGAGTGAGTCTCGGCCCTGCCTATTTTAGTTTGTGTCTAGTTTCTGCCTTTGGAAGAACAGGCAGGGCCCACCTGCCAACCTGCCTCCTCCTCTGCCAATGACATTCCTCAGTCAGTCCCCAGAAGTGTTCCAGCCCCAGCAAGACAGACCTCCTGGCCTGGTTGTCACCACCGTTGGTCTGTCCTTTTCTTCTCAAGGACAAGAAGTATGCCAGTGACAAGTACAAGGACATCTACAAGGAGCTCAGCATCGTGCGGGCAAAGGCCGACTGCGACATCAGCAGGTTGAAAGAGCAGCTGAAAACCGCCACGGAAGCACTGGGTGACAAGTCCCCCGAGAGCAGCCCTGTGGCGGGATATGGTGAGCTCTTCCTGCTCTGGGTTGTGACGCGGTCACTTGGGGGCTTTGTTCATAGAGTTACTGGGACTTAAGTCAAAGCAGAGAATTGGTTTTCATTTTTCTGATTTTAGACTTATATTTCCTTGCAACGGGGTGCAGCCCGAGGGGTGCTGGTCCGTGGATATGGCCGGTGCCTGGGGGAAAAACTTTTCCTGTAGGTGCACTGGTGGCAGGCATTGTGCTGACTGCTCTGAGGGGCAGCCACATGGCATTTATTTTTATTGTAATGACATGGTGTGTTTTCCATTTTCCTAACGAACTCAACAGTTTGGTGGAAGAGGCTCCCCCTAATTGCTTGATCCTGGAGTTTTACCATAAAATCTGCAGAAGGCCATGGGAGGAGGAGCCAAGGAGGGTGTTCCCTGCTGAAAAGATGTCCTAGCTCACTAATATCCAAGAAATTTAACTTTTTCCTCTCGTCTACCAAGCATTCATGATAGCGACAGTATTGATGGATGGGTGGAGAGAAGTCGCTTGCATTGCTGCTGGAAGGATAAGGTAGCACTTTCTGGAAGGCAGTGAAGCAATATGTAGCAAAATTTAAAATCAAACTATAGGCTGACTCTGGGTAGGTGAAGAAATGGTAGCAGTGGCTGCTGCTCAGGGGAGCCCCAGGTAGCCAGGAGACAGAGAAGAGGACTTAGAACTAGGGGAGAATATGTGCATTTGGTGACCTACCAATTTAACTTCTGGAAAAAACAAGTGCATGGCATGTGCCAGCAAGATGTCTAGCACTGTGTACAGGAGCAAACCCTGACTCCACCGGACAGTCCTCTCGTCCTCAAACAGAGTTCTTTCAGCCATGACATCACGACACAGTAGAATGCAATGCAGTTCTTAAAGGAGGTCAGGTAAAGGGGCCTCTGGTGAGGATGGTGGCGTAGGTGACTGCGGATCCCCTCCCACAACCATATCAAACCACAGTTGAACTACAGAACAGCCATTATTCAGAACCGCCTGCAATCTAACTGAACAGAAGCCCTGTAAATAAAGATATAAGGACGCCACATTGAGACTGGTAGGACGGGCAGAGATGCAGAAGGGGCAGGACCCACACCCACTTGTGGCGGTTCAGTATCGGGAGGGATATCTCAGTTTTGCAGGTGCCCCTGAGGAGTGAGGGGTCCCAGCCCCTCCAGGCTCTCCGACCCAGGGTTCCAGAGCTAGAAAGAGAAGCCTCATAACTTCCAGCCGTGGAAACCAGTGGGGATGGTGGCTGAGTGAGATGGAGGCTGCTAAAGTCCCGAGTATTCTTAAAGGGCCCAAACAGACTTACTCAAACTCACTCACTCTGAACTCCATTGCTGGGGCAGCAGCTCGAACGGTGCCAGGACATATGGGAAGGACCTGAATTGTTTGGCTTTGGGGCTAGAGTTGGAGGGACAGCTTTGTTCCACACAGAACTGTTGGCCGAGGCCCTTGTTTCTTAGCTCAGGCCTCCCTCCACAGAGCCGGCAGGCTTGCACCATATCTGCGCTTCCTCCATCTGGCGGTTCCTCTCCCCTGGTGATTCCCTGAGACCCTACCCCACCCCATCTGCAAGTCCACCCTAGCTGTTTCCAGTAGCTTTTCCATAGAAACGGCCTGTTTTGGCTCATGATGCAGACTTTGCTAAAGAGTCTCAAAAGTTCACCAACACCAAACAGCAGTATCTGGCCTCAGCGTGTCCCATACCTCTTGCTAAGTGGCCCCATGCATGGTACTAGCAACACCTGGCCTGGCTGTGCAGCATGGTCTATCCAGGCACCTCCAGCCCAGCACAAGCAGTAGCTCTCTGCACATCACTCTACAGCTCCTGCCAAGTGGCCCCGGCAGGGCACAGGTGACAGCTGATCTTGACCTGCATGTCCCAGGAGGCCCCAGAGCCAGTGCAGCTGGTGGTCCTCTTAAGACCACACCGGAGCAACACCCTACCATCTCCACAGGCAACACACTCAAGGGGAGGACTCATTAGGCACCAGAACCCTGCTGCAGCAAGTCTCACTCTGTGGAGTTGGCCCCTGCACAGCAGCTCCTCTGCTGTAGTCCCAGCCAGTCCTCACAGCCCAATCAGAACAGCAAAAAGAAAAAGGAATCCAAAAAAATTAGGATAGTATAAGCAGCCTCTGGGACAATGTCAAGCATACATCACGTCATGAGCGCCAGAGGGGGAGCGAGAGCGAGAGCACACAGAATGGAAAACCTGCTTGAAAAAAAGGACAGAAAGCTTCCCCTACCTGGTGAAGGAAACAAACATACAGGTCCAGGAGGCACAGAGAGTCCCCCAACAAGATGACTCCAAAGAGGCCCACATCAAGACACACCCATCATTAAAATGCCAGTTGTTAAAGACAAAGAGAATCCTAGAAGCAGCAAGAGAATCAGTTACTTTCAAGGGAGCTCCCATACAACTGTCAGCTGATTTCTCAACAGCAACTTTCCAGGCCAGAAGGGAGTGGCAAGAAATATTCAAAGTGATGAAAAGCAAGAAGCTACAACCAAGATTACTCTACCCAGCAAAGCTCTCATTTCATTTGGAATTGAGGGACAGATAAAGAGCTTCCTAGGCAAGAAAAAGCTAAAGGAGTTCATCACCACCAAACCAGTGTTACAAGAAATGTTAAAGGGTCTTCTTTAAGAAGAAAAAAAAAACATAAAAGTGTGAGTAATAAAATGGCAATAAATACATACCTATCAATAATTTAAGTACAAATTGATTAAATCAAAAGACATACAGTGACTGAATGGATAACAAAACAAGACCCTTACATATTCTGTCTACAAGAAACTTCAGATTGAATGACACACATACAAACTGAAAATAAAGGTATAGAAAAGCTATTTCATGAAAATGGAAACGAAAAAGGAAAAAGCTGTGGTAGCAATACTTATACCAGACATAATAGACTTTAAAACAAAGGCTGTAACAAGAGACAAAGAGGGACCCAGCAAGTCCACTTCTGGGTATTTATCTGAAGAAATACAAAACACTAACTCGAAAAGACATGCATTCAGATGTCTATTGCAGCATTATTTACAGTAGCCAAGCCGTGGAAGCAACCTCAGTGTCCATCAGTGGATGAGCAGGTAAAGAGGTAGTGCCAGCACAGTGCAATATGACTCAGCCATGAAAAAGAATGGAATCTTGCCATCTGCATCAACATAGATGGACCTAGAGGGTATTATGCTGAATGAAATAAGTCAGACAGAGAAAGTCAAATTCCATATGATTTCACTTATATGTGGAATCTAAAAAATAAATAAAGGAATGAATAAACTTAACAGAAACAGACTCATAGATACAGAGACCATTTTGATGGTTGCCAGTTGGGAGAGGGGTTTGGGGGTGGGTGAAAAGGGACGGGATTAAGAAGTACAAATTGGTAGTTACAGGATAGTCACGGGATGTGACGTATAGTATAGAGAAGAGTCAATAATATTGTCATAACTATGCATGGTGACAGATGGGTACTAGATTTATTGAGCTGATCACGTCATAAATTACATAATGTCTGCTGGGTTGAACACCTGAAACATGCAATAATGTACATCAACCAAAGTTAAAAGATAAAAAGATCAGGCAGATCTTTTGTTTTGACATGGACAGAGATCAATAAATATATTTTTAAGAAAAATACACACAAGCCCTAGCCGGTTTGGCTCAGTGGATAGAGCGTCGACCTGCGGAGTGAAAGGTCCCGGGTTCGATTCCAATTAGGGGCATGTACCTGGGTTGCGGGCACATCCCCAGTGGGAGATGTGCAGGAGGCAGCTGATCGATGTTTCTCTCTCATTGATGTTTCTAACTCTCTATCCCTCTCCCCTCCTCTTTGTAAAAAATCAATTAAAAAAAATTTTTTTTAAAGAAAAGAAAAATACAAGACATATGGTATGACCCAATGTATATCTGTTTTTATTTATTTTTTTGTTGTTAATCTTCACCCGAGGATATCTTTTTCTTTTTTTTTAGAGAGAGTAGAAGGGAGGAGAAGTGGGGAGGGAAAGAGAGAGAAACATCGATGTGAGAGAGACACATCAATTGGTTGCCTCCTGCATGTAACCCAACAAGGGCCGGGATCGAACCTGCAACCCAGGTACACGCCGTTGACCAGGAATCAAACCTGTGACTCTTCTGAGTGTGGGCTAACCTCTGAGCAACACTGGCCAGGGCTTATGTCATCATTTTTAAGAACCCTAAAGAACTGCGCACCAGACTGCCAGTGGTGGTTGTCCTGGAGGAGTGGCTCATGAGAAGGAGTTGGTCCTGGGATCTCAGAAGAAAGGTGGGATAAATGACTAATGGGGACTGTTGGTCTGCTCCGTGGGTCAGGGGCTCCAGAGTGCGGTGTGCCCAGCCCACCCCACATAGCATGGCTTCGCCTGCAGTCAGGCCCACGCTGGGGAAAAAATTTTTTTTAAATCCTCACTCGATATTTTTCCATTTTAGAGAGCGTGGAAGAGAGAGAAAAAAACAGAGAGAAACACTGATGTGAAAGAAACACATCAACTGGTTGCCTCCTGCATGGGCCTGGAGCAGGGCCAGGGAGGAGCCTGCAACCGAGGTATGTGCCCTTGACCGGAATCGAACCCAGGACCCTTCAGTTTGCAGGCCGGTGCTCTATCCACTGAGCCAGACCGGCTAGGACTCAGCCTGGGAAATTTTTAAAGTTCTAGTCTGGTTCCAGAGGGCTCTATAAAACAAAGTAATGGGTCTACTTGTTCCTTCAGATATAATGAAATCTAAAAGCAACCCTGACTTCTTGAAAAAGGACAGATCCTCTGTCAGTCGGCAACTCAGAAACATCAGGTCCAAGGTGAGTCTGGGACCCAGCCCGGGTGTGTGGGGCTCAAGATGCTGGGAAGAGGAGCAGGAGTCCGAGCCCACGACAGGCAGCAGCAGGGGGTCCCCAGGTCCCAGAACGTGCCTAGCCCCCACGATGGCCCTTGCTGGGCCAGTTCTGGTGGCTTCGGGCTTCAGGGGTCCTTTGTGCAGCAGTGGAACCAACTCCTACCGTGACCGTCAAAGGGCCTGGGGTGGAGTAAATCCCAGCTTGGACCTCCAGGGCCAGATTCCACCTGTCCCCACCTGTCCCCTCCTGGTGCGGCCCCTCCTGTCTGCAGTTTGTTGCACACCCTAGTTTAGTGCTGACGCTGCCTGCCTTTGAGAAAGGAAGCCGCCTACACCCTCCCCTCAGCCTCACAGTGCAAATCCCCAGCATCCATTCCCTGCCCCGTGCGCCTCTCCAGGGCAGGGCGGGCAGGGGTGGGAGTTGAGCATGTTGCATTCGGGATTTATTGAGTGTGTCTTACTGTTTGCTCTTTCCTCTGACAGTCCGTAATTGAGCAGGTCTCATGGGATAACTGAAACGAGCCCGCTTCCAGGTCCCTTGTCATGTAGGTAAACCACCTCTCAGCATCCACCCACCCGCCGCCTGCCAAGGGCGCTGCCTGCATGCACAGCTCACACCTCCATAGCAAGCTCCTTGTTCCCTGTGCCTTTATTATTCCTGCTGCCGCAGCGAGCACAGACACAGTCCCAGGGGCGTGTCTCTAACCTGTTCTGGGAGTTCACTGGCACTATAACCTCCTAAGAGAGTTGACCCCAGCACTGGGGAGCTCCCCTCCCAGCGTGGCGAGCGGCCCACAGAGCCAATACCGTGGGGGGCTCACGCCCGGTCAGCATGCATGCTGAATGCTCTGCACTCCACACTCTCTGGAGAACCCTCTTGCCCAGAAGCCACTGCCACACAGTCTCCCAGTGCTGCAGAGCCCCCTCCGGCGTACGGCCAGGCCGAGACGGCCCTGTGGGTGTGCGGGGGGAGCTGATCTCAGGTGGAACAGGGACCCAGCTCAGTAGAGCAGGAGGACCACGTGTTCCTGGGGTGCTCTACCAGCACACTTTCTAGCAAAGCAAAAGCTTTTCCCTGGGTCCCGGTAAATACAGTGCCATACGGGGAGGAGGTGGGGAGGCACGAGACATAGTAGTCTGCTTAGCGATGACCAGGACAGGGGACCCAGCCTGGGCACCCGGTCTTCACAGGAGGGCACATCCCTCGCTCTAGTCTGGAGTGCTCAGTGGCTTGGCTGGTGTAACCTCTTACTCCCTGGTGAGGAGGCCTGGGCAGCAGGAAGACCTGGTCGGGCCGGGTTCACGGGGACACTGGTGTGGCATCAGGCCCCCCGCCCTGGAGCCAGCGCCTTTGCTGGCTGAAAGGCCCCGCCCGGGCTGGGGAAGAGGCTGCTCCTAGGAAGAGCTTTGGAAAACCCACGTCTGTTGGACTCAGTTTGCTTTTGTTTATTCTTCTACAGTCATGAGCCACTTGGGACCAAATGCAGTTTAGGTTTAATTGAAAACTTAGTTTGGGCTTTTTTATTTAAACATGAAAAATATTTTTTAGCAAAAGGAAAACTTGTTCTTGGTTTATGGTTTTCTCACTGAAGATTCTACTCATTTGAGGCTTAACTGCAGCTACTAGGTTCCCTGCGCCTGTCAATAATGGGCAACAAGAAGCTTCTGCCAGGCCCTTCTGGGGAAGCGTGCTGCGAGTGCCCACCTGGCAGGGTGGGTGGGGTGGGGGGAACCCCTGGGCTCTGGACAAAAGGCCAGGAAATCACTGACAAGGCCTTTGTCCACGAGGTCTTTGCAGCAGAGCGCACTGGGAACCTGTCAGGCTGGCCAGGAGCTAGCTGTTCGGGCTCCCAGAGCCCGTCTGAGCCCACAGGGGGCTTGGCCGTGCTTTCAGAATAGGAAGCAGGCCCTTGTGTGAAGGCAGTCCTGCTGCCCAAGAGGGAGGAGGGGCCGTGGGGTGTCCTCGAGGACTCCTGTGGTCCCAGGCACGAGGGCGTGCTGCTCCTCTCCCACGGTTCCCGCCGCTGCATCTGCAGACACCCTACCTCCACGGGCATGACGTCGTCTAGAAACTGCATCTGTCACTGGTACTTCTGATACGGGATCTGACGTGTATGGATTTGTATCTTTCATTCATGCTGTTTCTGCATTGTCCCTCACACAGAAGTGTGACATCTCAGCACCATAAAGTCAAAGCAAGCTTGTTGCTTAAGAACAGCCAGCTTTTCTGGGATTGCAGCTAGAAAGCGCCTTCCCCAGGGGGCCTCATGGAGACCGTCTGGTGGTGTCAGTGTGGGGTCATGGAAGAACCCCGCGAAGGATTGGCCCTGTGGGAGAATGAGCCCCAAGGGAGCCAGCACCCGAGGGCCTTCCTCTGGGGTTGGAGATGTACCTTTAACATCTGGAGTGTGCAGGGTGTGTGGCCTTGGGCCTGCTGTAGCCTCAGGCTGCCCATCATGCTACTGCTCCCTGCCTTCCTGTCCCTAGCACAGCAGGGGCTGTCCCTGGGATCTGAGGAGTGGCAGTGCACTGCTGCCTCATGGGAAAGTCCCAGCTGGGGCAGAGCTGTGTGGCCAGCACAGCGCCGCCCTGAGACCGGCTCTGCGCACAGCAGCTCCTGACTTGGGAGAAGAGCCTCGAGAGCAGGAAGCCCAGGTGGGGTGGGATAGGGGTCGGTCCTCACCCTCTGCCCTGCTCAGGGGCCACTTCAGGCCCCTCACCACTGCTCACACAGAGGCCCGTCTGGACAGTGAGTTTCAGAAAGGTCAGCAGCAGCACCCTTCACTTAAAAGAAAATCACTCATTTACACACACACAGCTCCACAGGGTAGCAGCATGCAGAGCTGTTCTGGGCGAAACTGGGGACAGCAGGGCCCACCCACTCCCTCGAACTCTGAAGGAAGCTGGGTCCCCAGATTCTCACCACACCCGCTCTGAAGCTTCAGCCTGGACTCTCCAGGCCCCAGGACCCACCCCAGTTTCTGGCTGAAGCTGGTGCGCTCCCCTGCACCTGCGCCGGGCCACCTGGGCTCCTGTCTTGTGAGGCCTGGGCTTTTGTCACCTCCAGCCAGGGAGCTGGGAAACGGCAGCTCTGGGCCTGATGAGGTTTGCGGCAAGATCAGAGGCAGCTAAGGAGCCCAGCCCATCTCGCCGGGGCTGGAACTCCATCCCTTTCCTCATCCAGAAATTAAATCTTTGGGGAAAGCCTCCAAGAGTAGTGTCACTCACATCAGGCCCCACAGATGGACACTTTCCCAGGGTCCCACAAGAAGGGTATTGGTTTCACATTTGAGAATCTTAGTAGCTATGTTGACATGCTCCCAGATCCCTCGATAGTAAATGCAGCAGGGCTCCCCTCAGGGAGGGCGAGGAGCCACGCTCCACCGTGGTGCTCCAGAGGCTCTGGTCGTCCCGCACGAGGCCTTGGTAGACGGCAGGTTCACGGTCGGGAGAAGGATGTAGACGGGTGGTTTTCTAGTTCTTGGCACAATCTTTTCCTGGCTGAATCGGTCTGATCGCTGCTTCCCTAAAGAGCCCTAAGCTCAGAATTCATCTTCTATGCTCATGGACTTGTTTTTCTGATTTTTTTTCCTTTCTCATCCAGATAACACATCTCACAGGAGACGGGCTCTCCTTAGCATGCCCCACTAATCTCTGAGGACCTCCCCACCCTACCCCTGCCTGTGCTGCGGCTGGCACCCAGCACGGGGACTGAGTTTAACTGTTTTCTCCTGCTCTCCACCCAGAGTCTGAAGGAAGGCCTGACGGTGCAGGAACGCCTGAAGCTCTTTGAATCCAGGGACTTGAAGAAAGATTGACTGTGTCCCGTTCAATTTGAACACACACCCTTCCCAGCTTGTGGCTGCACAACCCGAACGCTACTTTCCGTCTGTACCTTTACTTTTTATTATTATTGTTATTATTGTCATTGTTAACTGTGGGTATGGATGCATGAGAGACAGGTTTATGGGTTGTTCACGCTGTTCCCTGCTGTGTTGATGGAACTTCCTGTTGTCTTTATCCAAGCTTGTTTCCATGGTGATCTACAGTAAGCCGAGGGGTGGAGAGGGCCGTCTGCTTCAGCTGGCGCTGTGTTGGAATCCCTTCCCACTGTGGCCCGCCTCCCTCCCTCATGTCAGTATTAAGGCCCGGCAGCCGATAGATAAGCTAGCTCTGCCTCGTGAGCTGAGTGCACTGCGTGTGGCCCGCTCTGCCGCACACTGGTCACTTGGGGGGGACAGCACTGGGTTGTGGTTTGGCTGGATCGCAGCCCTGACAGCTCGCTGGCCTGCAGGAGCTGGGCAGCCGGGTGCGGTGTGTGGCCTTGGCTCCACCTGTAAGCTTGGGAGGAGGCCAGCATTTGGTATCCGTCCCACTGATGCAGCTAGAACCACACCTGGGTGTTTGTGGTAAACTTTTCACAACCTTGAAGATGTCGGAACAGCTTTTCCTGGTTTTGTCTGTTTTTTATTAAATCTGGCACAAAACCCCACCCTCTCATTCCTTCCTACGCTCATTCTTTCCTTGGTCACCAGTCACCCTGTCTTTCCATAACTAGTTGGCTGTGGACCTGTGGCCTGGGGTTTCAGACTGCAATTGCAAATAATGATGAATTCCCTCTGAAAAGAAACCTCAGATGGCTTTGGAAAAGGCTAAGAGAAGACCCCTCTGTTAAGTCCGGAAGAAAGTGCAGAGGATGTCAAAATCAGATGGAAATTGCCCATTTTGTGTTCTTAACTCTAATTTAATTAATCTAAGGTCTGAAGAGTTCCCTTTTAGCATTTAGAAAACCTAAAGTAAACCTATACTAATAGTTCTGTTTTTTTAACAAGTTGAGTAAGACCTTTTTAACTACCACAAAACACTCTACAGCAGCGGTCGCCAACCTTTCGGACCTCCCGGACCCCCAGTGGCCCGCAGACCACTGGTTGGCGCCCGCTGCTGTACAGCACTTCTTGAAAAGATCGTAAATTGGAGTTTCTATTATGGACCCATGAAAACCATTAACCCTAAGATGAGGAGTATAAAACCAGGCGGGACCACTGCTGCCTTAGGAGCAAGGTGGGTCGCTGGGGTGGAGCGGGGCGCTGCCTCACGGCCAGGATCCGAGGCCAAGAGCCTGCTTTCGCTCTCTTAATGCTCGAGCTGGGCTGACGGTCTCTGGGTGCACAGAGCTTGGGGGTGATTGTAGGGATCATCTTGCTCAGTTTCTAGATTAAAGGCGTGAGCCAGCTCATCTGGGAAGAGTCCTGAGAAGGCCCGGGCAAGAGCCCTCGTGTGTGTCTTCTCACGCGATAGACTCGGAGCTCTCTGCTGGCATGAGTCTGCCCTGCTCTCCAGTTTTAAGAGTCTTAACCCAAACCTGTCCATGTTTTTCAAAGTAAGAGAATGTTAGCTCTGTTTCCTAATCCTACTTACTGACATCCCTTGGGACGCAGATTCACGGTGTTTTTATAAAGGATTGTGACTTTCTGTGTCACGTGCAGGATTCCTGGAGTGCACAGAACTATGGGGACCCCTGATTCCATGCACATCCTGGCTCTGCAGGCCGTCTGGGCACTGCGGGCACTGTGCCTTCCTTCAGAGAACTCGCCCCCGAGGTTCTGGGCAGGTCACGCATGGAGTCCAGCTCCATCTGCCTCCAGACTGAGCTGGGAGGGTCTGAAATCTGTGATGCTTTTGAATAGGTCCAAAGAGCATTCACTTTACTCATTTGTCCCTTGAGGTTAGGTCTCGGGAATCCTGGGAAGCAAACGTGTTGAGTGCAGCGTTTGGGAGTCAAAGGCAGAGGCCAGGGAAGACCTCTGGTCACTGCGGCCTCTGTAAGGGACCCTCCTGCTCACCCACTTGCTCTCCTGGGCCTGGTTCGAGCTGGGGTTACCAGGAAACAGGCTGGGAATGCTCAGCTGGCTGAGAAGCTGTCTCCTCTAACACAGGCTGGTCCCGCTGTAGCCTCCCACAGAGAGTGCGAGCTGCCTTGGCCTCGCTGAGTGTCCGTCTGTAGTGACAACTGCGGTCAGGCCGAGCCAGGCCTGAGCCTCCTGCTGCTCGGTCCTGCTCTCCAGCTGGAGAGCGCGCAGGACGGGAGCAAAGCGGCCTCACTCCGGCCTGCGTGTCCCCAGGCCCTGCCGCCAGCTCCGCTGTACAATGCCCTCTGTGTGCTCCCTGCAGGCACCAACCCCCAGGAAGAGTTCAGCCACCTAACCACTGAGGAAAGGAGCAGTGTGGAGGCAGGCCGCCCACAGCGGCTGTGGGAGGGGGAGTGGGGGATTGGGAGCCCGCTGCTCTGGGCTTCTGCTCCCAGCACAAACCAAGCAGTGGGAGTGTCCACACGTTCCCAGGAAGGAAAAGGAGACCGTGGGCCAGCTCCTCTCAGCTGTAACTATTCTCCTGTCCATGTGCACCCGCACCTGTGGTCTGTGAGCACCTGGAACATGCTGGGACAAGCTCGTTAGTGGGAAAAGTGTGACTGTAACAGACAGTTGTGCGAACACTCGCGTTAACTACAGGAGCACATGCGGCGGGCCCTTCAGGCGCCCTGCAGCCTCCTGGCGGCAGTGGGGCTGAGGCAGCAGAGAGCACTCTGCCACTAGAAACTGAGCTTGTGCACCAACGTGGCAGAAATGAGTTTGAATTTGTGGCAGGAAGTGGTGGCAGCCCTGGAGTGACAGGCGGCAGCTATGGTGGGAACGTGTGGGTTTGTCAAGAGCTAAGATCAGAAGCCCCTCCTTATGAGTCCGGCAAGTGGAAAGGCAGGGAGAACCGGGAAGGGCCCCAGGCTCTGGCTGGTGACGTGGAAGTTGTCACGCCACAGCGTCCAGACCTAGGCACCTGCTCACTGACCCAGCATCTGGGCACTGGGACCCGCACAGGCCACACACAGGAAGAGGGGACTGCAGTTTTTTAAAAACACAGTTGTGACTCTCAGTCTGCCTGAAAGAAATAAGGCCAGGAAACAAAACGGGCCTGAAAAGTACTTTGCATGGAGATGCATTTCTAATAACTGTCTCTCACCACAGAGGCAGATGGAGCCCTGAGAGGGCAGATGGAGTCCTGTCCCGGCTGCCGGGTGGTCCCCTTAGCAAGTCTGTGTTAGACTCATCCCGAGGGTGAGCGGCACAGCGCCAGCCTGCCCCGCAGCGCCTGGAGGCTGGGCGCCACCCGTGGCCTTTTCTCAGCTACACGTGACAAGGCGTGCTGGGTCGCTGCCCGCCCAGCGAGGAAGGTGCTGCGGCACCAGTGTGTCCGGCACGCAGTGTGCCTCTGAGGAAAGGTTTCATTTCTCCCTCATTGCTGGTGACAACGGCTCCTACAGCCCAGGGCCCTTCAGCCTCGCAGCTTACAGTAGGGCCTGTGGCCTGATTGCGGGGAGGTGTAGGGTTGTCTTTTCTGTTCCCTACCCGCTGATGCCTGCGTGATGCCTTCATGGCTCACCACATCCTCCGCCACTCCCTCCCCAGTGTGTCTGAGTCTGAGACAGTTCTTCAGGGATTCAAAGCTGTTTTCAGTTAGAGTGAAAAGAATGCAACCCATCAACATTTATTTTTCCTGAAAATAAAATGTTCTCATCGTTGTCCTAAGGAGCCTTAGAATTTAACATTTCCCTTTAGAGACACAATTTCAAAAAACAGAGTTCAGTGACACCCCTTTATCACCAAAGGAAGAAGGGAATTTAAGTATTTTCAGAGTTTTACAAAGGAGATGGAAGTATGTAGTATTATACATAAAAAGTTTATTTCATAGGAAACTTGACATAAACCCAATATGGAAACTCACACGTCAATTTCTATCAAGTTCTGCCTTCTGGGAAAGACCCAGGCAGAACTTTTTCCCTTTTGAGAACCTAAGTTTCACGTATTCTTGCTTCTCTATAAAGTGCAGAGGCCTACCTTCGCTGAAGTCTTTCAACAGAAAGCAGAATAGCTCAACACGACCACCCCGTGGGGGGCCCATCGAGCCCCCTCTCCTGTAGGTGCTCACGCAGGACTGTGACAACCTAAGCTCAGTGTGGCTCCAGTCTCCTTGTTTTAAAGCAGCTGTCTTTGTCTTCAAAATAACCTGTGCGTTCTTCAGAGCAAGCAGCGTAAATACTAATCACAAGTTACTATAGGAATTTTTGTGACAAAAAGGGGTGTCTGTGTACAACTAAGCAACGTCACACTTGAAGACAGCGAGAACAGCTTTGGACAGCACTGAACCCCACCCGACATTTCGCTTTTAATGACTTTCTCAAAGCTTTGGTCATTGAACAGGTGGTTTTAAAGGCTGTATACAGTATCTACAATAATGATAACCCTGCACCCAAACATTGTTTTTCATTAAAAAACTCTGTAATACTTGTTCTTGGTAGAGCTATTTAAAATCCTGGAGGAAAATCAGAATAAAGAACATGGTAGTTCCATCTTGACCAGATCCTTCTATACAGTAACTTCAGACTTGTAGGGAGACAGTCTGGCCTCAGGCTCTGCACACAGCAGGGCTGCGTGCAGGGTCCTGCCGAGTGGGACCCTGGATTTTCCCAGCTCTTGGGTTGCATGAAGGGTGCAAACCCATAACACTGATATTTTGTAATACACATCTATGTCAAATAGGTAAGGGAACATTTAGTCATAAAATACTTAAGAATTAGATGGTCCAGTGCAGGAGAACGTTGAAGTCTCAGGTAAACAACAGCTGGTCTCCAGTTGCAGTCTTGCGGGGGCCCTGCCAGGCGGATGTGAGCGCACAGTGAAGGACCACCAGACGCCAGCCTGCCTGCTGCCTTCACGGTTCCCACACCCTTTGCTCTTTCCCCCTTTACAGCTAGTTATGTCACATATTTCAGTTTTATTTTATAGAAAGCTAGGAATAGATTAAGAACACTAAATTATTGTGTTATGTTTATATCACAAAACTTCAATTAAAATGGATTTTAGGATTTACCTTTAGTATTTACAACATATCTACTGACTTTTTGTTAGGATTCAAACCGGTTAAGTGATAAGAATTAATTCATATGGTTTTCCTAAGTAATATTTATAAAATGTAAAGTTTCTAAGTGGTTCCTCAATAATTATAATTAGTGATTTTTCTATCAGGGTAAATGTCTCAATTCAGCTACTAAAGACAAAAACATACTATGCTAAACTGCTGGGAGAGCTGATACACGAACAAAGTGAAAACTGTACATAATTTTTCAGCTAAGGAGTTTGGAAATAAATCGCAGCAGTCACTTCTGTCACTGCTAATTATGTCAACAGTTAGGTGATACATGTTTAAAGAACAAACTTGTGTAATTTTAACTGGTGTTTAATTTCTGTACTAATGCTAAATGATAATGTTCACCCGACTAAAAGTCACATGCGGAAGAGAGCAGGGGCCTAAGCGGCCCATGTGACCACACACATCGAGGCTCCACCAGAGACCTGGACGGAGGCAGCCCCGGAAGCAGACGCCCTCAGAGTGGGTCATCACCTGTCAGGCTGTGGGGTCTGGAAGAGGAGAGCCTGGTCAGTGAGGCTGCTCTGTTTTGACAATTCAAAATTTTATGGTTTAGTTTGAGGCTTTAAAAAAAAAGTTTCTGATCAACTTTCACTACAACTGAAGTATTACTTTGTCAAAATATTTATTCCTTTGTGTGACATGCTAGATTCCTATGGATATAGCTGGTCATTTCTATTTTGTAAATACTACCTAACTTTACATAAACTATATCATAATAAACTATTTTTGCATCACCCTTTGCATGCTGTGAATGAGGTTTTGTTTAATGGAGAGACAGACGCAAGTTAGATTTCATATAAAAATCCAGTTTCATATGTTCAACAAGTTTTCAGGATACAAGATTCATACCAAAAATTAATTTATTTCTATACACTAGTGATCTATGAAATTAAGAATGCGATTCCATTTGTGATATCAAAAAAAAATTTTTTTAAGTAAGACTTGTACACTGAAAACTACAAAACATTAAAGAAAGATTTAAATAAATGGAAAGGCGTCCCATATTCATGGATTGGAAGACAAAATTATTGTTAGAATGGCAATACTCCCTAATTTGATCTACAGATTCAAAATAATCCCTATCAAAATCCCAGCTGCTTTTGCAGAAATTGATCAGCTGATCCTAAGATTCATATGGAAATATAAGAGGATCCAAAAAGCAAAAACAATGATGGAAAAGAACAAAGAGCTCTCATGCTACTGGGTTTCAAAACTTACAGTTTCAGTAATTGAGACAGTGATTATGGATTGGCAATGGAACAGAATTGAGTATCCAGAAATAAGCCCTTACATTTATGACTAATTGATTTTCAACAAGGTTGCTAAGAACATGCAGTGGGGAAAGAATAATTTTTCAACAAATGGTACTGGGACAACTAGCTATCCACATGTGAAAGAATAGAGTTGGACTCCCTAAGTCAGACCATACACAAAAATTAACTCAAAATTGATCTAAATATAAGAGCTCAGAGTCTAAGATTCTTAGGTTTCGGAAAAAAAATAGGAGCAAATATTTGTGACCTTGGGTTGGGCAATGGTTTCTTAGATATGCCACCAAAAGTAAAAACATAAATTGAATTATATCAAAGCTAATAACATGTTGCAGAGATCACAATACTGGATATTAAGCTATACTGCAAAGCCACTGTAATCAAAACAGCCTATTACTGGCACAAGAATGCATACAGATCAATGAACAGAACAGAGAGCCTAGAAATCAACCCATGCTTTTATGGTAAATTAATATGTGACAAAGGAGGCAAGAGCATACAATGAAGCAAAAACAGTCTCTTCAATAAATGGTATTGGGAAAATTGGACAGTATGTGCAAAAAAAATGCAACTAGATCACCAATTTACACCATACACAAGAATAAACTCAAAATGGATAAAAGATAAATATAAGTCAAAACCATAAAAATCCTAGAAGAAAACTCAGGTGGTAAAATCTCAGACATCTCTCAGAGCAATATTTTTGCCAATATGTCTGAAGGTAAGGGAAATATATGGGAAAATAAACAAATGGAACTACATCAAACTAAAAAGCTTCTGCACAGCAAAAGACACCAAAAAGGGAACCCATGGTATGGAAGGACATATCTGCCACTGACTCCTCTGATAAGGGGTTAATCTCTAAAATATATAAAGAACTATTATAAGTCAACACCAGGAAGACGAACAATCCAATTTTTAAAAATGGGCAAAGGATTTGAATAGACACTTCTCCAAAGAGGACATACAGATGGCCAATAGACATATGAAAAAATGCTTAACACGTCACTAATCATTAAAGAGATGCAAATTAAAACTACACTGAGGTATCACCTCACACCTGTCAGAATGGCTACTATCAATAAATCAACAAACAACAAGTGCTGGCAAGGATGTGGAAAAAAGGGAACCATAGTGCACTGCTGGTGGGAATGCAGACTGGTGCAGCCACTGTGGAAAAACAATATGGAGTTTACTCAAAATTTTTTAAATGGAACTCCCATTCAACCCAGTGAGCCCCCTTCGGGGAAGATATGCTAAGAATCCCTAAACACCAATCAGAAAGAATGTATGCACCCCTATGTTCATAGCAGTGTTATTTACAATAGCCAAAATCTGGAAACAGCCTAAGTGCCCATCAGCAGACAAGTGGATTAAAAGGCTGTGGTACATCTACACAATGGAATCCTACCCTGCTATCAAAAAGAAGGATCTCTTATCCTTTGGAACAGCATGAGGGACCTGGAGAGCATTATGCTAAGCTAAATAAGCCAGTGAGAGAAAGACAAACACCACATGATCTCACTCATGTGGAATCTAATGAACAAAATAAACAGATGAACAAAGTAGATCCAGAGGCATTATACATGGAACAGACTGACAGATGGCAGAGGGGAGGGGGCTGGGAGGACTGAAGAAAGGAAGGGGAAGGGATTAGCTAAAGAACATATATATGCATAGCATTGGGCAAGACAATAATATGGTGAGGGCCAAGGTGGGGAGCAGGGCTGGGTGGAGGTGGGCAAGGTGGGGTGGGGGTCGGGGGGCACAAATTGGCGACATCTGTAATAGTGTCAATATAAAATTTAAATTAAAAAATTAACATGCTGCAAAAAACTTAAAAAGTAAGAAACTATCCAAATAATCAGAGAAAATATTTACAAATCATATTTCCCATAAGGGACTTGTGTCCAGAATATACAAAGAACTCTTCTAACTCAACAATAAAAAGGCAACCCAGTGAAAAAACGGGCAGAGAACACGCACGAATAGACATTTCTCCAAAGACAATATATAAATGACCAGTAAGTAATGAAAAGATGCTCAATATCATTAGTCATCAGAAAAATGCAAGTCAGAACCACAATAGACAGCGCCTCAGAGGCCGGTGATGATTGAAGTCAGATACCTTTTTGTTGGTGAGGATGCGGAGAAAAAGAAACCCTCACACACTGCAGGTGGGGAGGCACGTAAAATGGTCCAGCTGCTTTGGAAAACAGGCTGGCAGTTCCTCAAGGGGTTAAACAGTTATGTGCTCCAACAATTCCACTCAAGAGAAATGAAGATATGTCCCACAAATGTGAATGTTTATAACATCATTTGTAATAGCCAAAAGGTGGGAATAACGCAAATGTCCATCAACTGATGAATGGGCAAACAAAATACACCCACAGAATTGAGTATTTTTCAGCTATAAAAAGAAGTACTGACACGTGCTACAACACGGTAAGCGAAGAAAGGCAGATACAAAGTGCCACATATTGTTAGTTCTGTTTCTGTGAAATCTCCAGAGCAGGTAAACCCAGAGACAGGAAGCAGACCAGTGGTTGCCAGGGGCTGGATCAAAGGGAATGGAGAGAGACTACTAATGAGGCAGTTTCTGGGTTGATGAAAGTGTTTAGTTGCACATCTCTGTTAAATACTAAAAACCACAGAATTGCATGCTTTAAAAGGATGCATTTTATGAATCTCAGTGAAGAATATATGAATCTCAATGAAGTGTCATTTTAAAAATAATCAGTTGCTTTAAAAAAACAATAGAACTAATATAGTGTTTTAAAATACAACGTAGGAGAGAAACCAAGATGGCAGCATAGGTAAACACCGGAGATTGCTGCCTCGCACAACCACTTCAAAAATACAACTAAAAGACGGAACGGACATCATCCAGAACCACAGGAAGGCTGGCTGAGTGGAAATTCTACAACAAGAAGAAAAGAGAAAAGCATACCGAGACTCAGAGGAGGCGCAGT
>NW_005362033.1:670648-671103 GCF_000412655.1 Myotis brandtii
CTTTTTCAATCGGGAGGGAGTCTCAGGCTCTGAGCTCCAGTTCCGGGCAAGTCTCTGGGGACCCAGACTTATACGGGAGAAACGGGACTGTCTGGCATCAGTCGGAACTCGAGGGCAGCTTTCTCTCAGAGGCACTCCCAGCGATTGCCGAGACCTCTGAAGGCAGGACTGAGAGCAGCCATACTGCTCGCTCCGCCCGCCCTGTTGATCCCCTGGGACCCGCCCTGCCCAAGCTGTGCATAGAGGCTTTTGCATATGAAAGGCCCAGCCCTTTGTAATCTGAAAATTACTTAAACTCCTGCAGCTGCAAAGCCCCAGGGCAACTTGCATTGCTTTACAGCTGGCTTCTGCTGGGTAGCCTCAGGCAGAGGCTAGATTAGCACCTCCTCCTAGCTCCAGGACAGAAGTTCTCCCACTGCAGACACAGCTGATTCTCACAGCCAATTGGCCTGGAG
>NW_005362033.1:674776-686181 GCF_000412655.1 Myotis brandtii
AGTTATGGGGGGGGGGGAAGAGGAACCAATGTAATAATCTGAACAGTAAAGATTTAATTTAATAAAAAAAATACAATGTAGTTGTGTTGGTTCATTCAAACACTCTTGCTGTGATAGCTGTTGGCAGACTCTATGGCCGTATCTACTACCATGACAACTTTTAAATCACAAGGGTTGCAAAAGTTTGAAATAGTTTAAACTTAATTGCACAACATCAGAGTTGTTGTTAAGCTGCCCCACAGTTTAAATGACAACCTTGAACTGAAACTTGAGTCTCTGGGGTGGGGGAGGTGTCCTTGACTCCTCAAGAAGGAACTGCCTAGCCTCCTGGGGAAATTACTTCTTTTCAAGTTTTTCTAGGGGCAACCATGACAGGGCCTTGTAGGCACAGAACAGCTTCAGAGCACACAGTACACAAGCCCCTCCCAGCCTTCCATCCACACTCAGGCTGTGCCATCGACAGAGGGCAAACCCAAAGTTCTAGGGTCTCTTCAGTGTGACTGCCCATTGCTGGACTAGCCCCCCAGTAACTGCTATCAGTGCAAAGCCACTTACTTGGCCTGATGTAGCTCCTGAATCATCTAAAGATCAACTACTTGGTAATTTGCTTTCATGGACCCTGATGTGAACTCTGTCTGACTGACCAGACATGCCAGTCAGCTCCCATGCCCTGGCCTGGCCTGGTGCCCTGGGCACACCGCTCCCGTCAGAGCAGGGGCGGCCAACCCAAAGGTCAGGGGCTTCAGTAATTCTGTGAAAACACCTCATCTATGTGGAAAGCAAGCAGCCTCGTTTGGAGGTACATTTCAGTGCTGTCCTTTCTCAGTCCTGTGCCTTCAGAGGGAGTTTTCTTTCATGGCAAGATCTTTTCAGAAAGGTTAACTGTTATCCAAAATTCTTCCCACCACTGAAAAGATGATGAAAACAACAAGATAAGCAATATAAATAGGATAAGACCTCAGTCTAATTAGCTTGGCTCAATCCTTTCTGTGCACACCCTTACAGATGCACTTGAGCTGTGCTCCATGTCTGAACCCCAGCATGCTTCCGAGACCAGCAGCTAGGGGAGGGCTGCACGGGTGCCCACCATGTTACAGAAGGCCAGAGAGGAACCAAGCAACGCTTAGAGAGATGGAGTTACACTTTATTACTATTATGCGTGGGCCGAGAGAAACCTATTTCAAATTCTGGGCCCCAACATGGAGGAACCTTCTCTATTTATATGTTTTTACCTTCTTTGTCTCCCAAATATGGGGTTTTTCCGGTCCCCTTTGCAAGGTCTTAAAGAGCCCTATGTGCTGGGGCTTTGAGACCTCAACCAAAGGCTTGGCTTGGCACCAGCACTGATAACTTCGGCTGGGGTAGATTTACGGCCGCTCTGGAATGGGAGTAGTCTTATTTTCCTTATTATTTAAGCAAGCAAGCATTTACAGAAGCCAAAATAGCAGGGTTAAAATTTCAAACAGCAGTTTTTTTGTTTTGTTTTGTTTTTTGTTTTTCCTTTTCCCAAATATATCTTTATTGATTTCAGAGACGAAGGGAGAAGGAGAGAGAGATAGAAACATCAATGATGAGAGAGAATCATCGATTGGCTGCCTCCTGCACACCCCACACTGGGGATCGAACCCGCAACCCAAGCATGTGCCCTTGACCAGAATCGAACCTGGGACCCTTCAGTCCACAGGCTGATGCTCTATCCATTGAGCCAAACCAGCCAGGGCAAACAGCAGTTTTTATACAAGATGGATGCTTCATTCCCCACTGGTTTTATGTACATGAGTCAAATCATTGACTCTTGGGGGTAGTTAACATTGTTAACCTACCCAGCTTTGAGGTTTCCTTTACTAAGTGCTATAAAGAGAATTAATAATACAGAGTATGTGAAAGTTATATCTTTAGAAAATCCTTCTGCCTGTGCTGCTTTAAGCCACATTGGGATCCTGTCGACCTTGACTGCCATGGGGGTGGTCCTTTCCAGGTAGGAGTCAGTCCTTGGGTGGTAAATTTCTTTACCCAAACAGAGTCACCAGGGCGAAAGAGATGAACCAGATCAGACGTTGGTACAGGCAGAGCGTCTCGGACGTGCTTCTGGATTGCTTTCTGGGCAGACTGTAAAGCCTGTAAGAACTTGAGTAAAGATTGGTTTTGGATTTCAGCTTTTCTAGATTGGGTTTCCGTTTAAGCTGGCGAGATGGGTAGGTCAGGGTCTGGAAGAGACACTAGACTCTGTAGAATCCCCACTGGTTGGAGGGCAGCCTCCCGGGCAGCTTCATCTGCAGCCTAGTTCCCTCTTGCTTCTGGGGAGTCCCCTTGTCTTACGTACATAGAAGTGGAAAGACTTAGTTACATCTGGTAGGGCTAGTTGGCCCATCGTCCTTGCTCTGCTCATGTCTGTCTAACTGCCTAATATATTACCTCAAGGATCCTGGCTCTGAATTCTTTCAGGGAAAGGGGACTCCGGGTTTCTTCTGTAATTACTTCCTGCTGAGGTGGGTCAGAGGTTGCTCTCAGAGCCAAGAGATCCTTGCTGTCTGTCAGAGGGACAATGAGGCCTGGGCACAGAAGGAGGTGGGATTGTGACCTGGTGGAGACAAACTATAACAAATGGTCTGGTGGAAGGGAAAGAAAACATTTGTTTTAATAACCTCTATTGAAATAGAATTTTTCCTCTCAAATTACCTCTATGTTTATCAAAAGAGCCAAATCAAGACCAATTTATCTATTATATTCAATTTGGCCTGATTGTTTGCATAAACACAACAAGAATGGTAACTACCTTTGCCAGAATTTCATGATTAAATCTTAGTGTGCCCCGTAAGGCCAGGAAGCCAAGCCATCCAGCTGCCGTCAGGCCCGCCTGCAATATCTGCTGAGTTAGGTGAATCCCTCACCTGTAGCGACTCCATCCTGGGCCCACGCCTTAGGCTTTAAGGCCCATCTCAGTAGCCCTCCTACTCACGGCCCACAGTGCGTGGGGGTTCTGCAGGGACACAGAGGCACCCTTATTGCTCCTCTCTACTCTGACCAACCGCCAGCAACGGTAGGGCATGGGCCTGACGCTCCAGCGCCAGCCATCTTCAGGGCTCCCAAGCAGGATACCAGGCTTCCTTCGTGGCACTCTTATTGGCTTCAAGTCTTCAGAGTTCAGACAGGGCTTTTTAAAACATGACACTCCAGTCAGAGTTTTCGGTTAATAAAACCACTATTGGGAACCGGTCTTATTGAATTTATGCAAAGAAATGTATTGCCATGATTTATTAAGCATTGCCAAATTTCGGAGGAATTTCTCCTTATAAGGAGAAAAATATACTGACCTGTTTTAAGATCTTCTGATTTTCCTTGTCAGTCCTTTTTATGGATTCTTCGGAGTAATATTTTTCTAAATGTATTATAACAAAACAGTAACTGTCTTTAAATGGCAAGAAGAAATTTAAAATGTGTCTACACTTAAATAGATAGTCACAGCTCTCCCTGTAGTAGGGTTCCCTCTACTTGACTTGTCTTTAAACTATATATGGTCTCTGGGAGGGGTGACACGTCCTCTCAGAACGGACTAAGGGAGCTTTATTCCTTCACAGGGTCTCACATGTCACAGGACCTCACAGGGTCTGTAATTCCTGTGACAGAGGGATGGTACTCACCACTTCCCTCTGTTCTATACAGGCCTCCCCCACTTTCCTAAAGTTGATGTTTGTGCCACCCCTGAAGTGGGCATGGTCACACAGGTCTGCAAGGCAGTATACAGGCTGCCAACTGTCTCTCAATAGAGACCAAAACCTAATGGGTATTTTTCTTTGCCCATTTGGGCACCTGCCCTTTTGGCAACTGCATTCAAATCTGTAAGAGAATTAAGGTTAATGTAACATAATAACATAATGAGGTACAATATGGGCACTGTGGCTACTTCAGGCAGCCAAATTTTCTGCTACCAAACATGACACATGGTAGGGCTATACCAGTGGTCAGCAAACTCATTAGTCAACAGAGCCAAATATCAACAGTACAAGGATTGAAATTTCTTTTGAGAGCCAAATTTTTTAAACTTAAACTATATAGGTAGGTACATTGTTAACTTAAGTAGGGTACTCCTAAGGCTTAGGAAGAGCCACACTCAAGGGGCCAGAGAGCCGCATGTGGCTCGCGAGCTGCAGTTTGCCGACCACTGGACTATACAAACATCTCAGGGAGGTGACTAAAGTCCATTTTTACCTTCCTACACAAAGCAAAATTGTCCCTGTCTCTCTGGAGTTATGTTCATGAAGACACAGGCATCATCTAAGTCCATTATACAGTTTTCTGCAGGCCACTGTCAGGGCTGTGCGTGGCAGCCGGTTCTTCTTTCTAGCCACAAACACTGTCCAATTTCCCTAAAATGTATTCTGGCATGGGAGAAAGTTGTTTTGCTGCACACAGGCAGCTTAACCCCTATACAACTGGGCCTGGACCTCTGCCTAGCAAACTTCAGTCTGTAAGTTCAATATGCAGCTTCCGGTCCTCCCAACCCAACAGGGTCTCAGCCAGTCCCTCAGTCAGACTCCTCCTCTCTAGGAGCACCTGGAAGTCCTGAAGGCTCTCTGGTCCATGAAAAGTGCCCTTTACCCTCTCCTGTGAACCCTGTTTATCAGTTACAGGGCCTTGCCATCCCTGTCTCTTATTGCCCTTTGACTTTAAGCTGCCAGTCCAAAACAGCCAGAGTTGCAGTTAGAAACAGCTTTGCATATTGCTAAGCGCTCCTGTGGCAGTGGCTTAGGTATTAGGCCCCTGCCTTCCCACCTGTCCCTTTGTGGCAGAGCAGCGATCAGGCCTCTCCCAAGGGAGTGCACTTGAAGGGGATATCAGCCCCTCCTCTTCCAGCAGCAACAGGTACTGAACCCTTTCAGCACATTTGCAAACAGGGAGCTTTCCCTAGCTCTACCTGCTGCTTTCACAGATCCCAGGCTCGCTGCTCTATTCCTGGGGCTGCTGGAATGCTAGTAGCAGTCACTGGCTTCTGGTCTAACTGCTGTAGCCAGCAAGCCAAAGGCCTAAGTCTTGTAGTGCTTGTTGTAAAACGCTCATTGCTCACTGGGTGGCAGCTGGGCAGCTCTAGTGTCAGGTAAATGTCTGCTGTCCCCTGCTTGTCTACGTTGCTGCTGTTTGGCTCTGGGTGTCTGACCTTCCCTTCCACTTGCTCTTCTTACCCCCCTTACCTACCCGCTCTTACTCTAGGCAAGAGTTTCTTCTGGGGTTGAGGGATCTCTGGATTGCCTGGCTGCAGCTTAGATATTTGGCCCCTCTTATTATATATATAATCTTTATAAATTTCATACTTTCAAATTAGCCTTCAAATTTTTTTCTATGTTCTTCAAAAATGCATAAGTTTCTATTAAGTATCTTTAATATTTTTTCCTGTCACACTATCAGCAACTTGTAGACCTTTCTTTTATTCTTTAAAATGTTTAGAATTCTTTACTTTTTGCAATAATTATCAAAAAGTAACAGCCAGCATTTCTTAGATTAATATTTATGAACACACTTTAAATGTACTTTTACTTCCAAGAAAATATACCTAGACCTTCTGTGATGAAACTAAGAGCGGGTAAATTAAAACGTGTCTAGTAAAACCTATATTTTTCCTTACGTAATTTCAAATATATTGTTTCGGTCTAATTTAGTATTGTAAGGGTTAAAAATAATAAAACGGGGCAGAAAGAGATTGTGCTCACAGAAAACTTGCGACCTTGAGTCTAGTGCAGTTCAGATAAGACACCTGGTAGGCTACAGACCAGACCCCTATGCCAGCAGAGCAGTCTGCAGCCAGTAAAAATCAACAAAAACCTATCTCTCCCTGCTTTATAATTAACTGCCGACACCCCCCTCCTTTCTGTATTAACCATTTACTCTGTCCTGAAACAAAGCAAATGGTCTGAGATCCTATATATTTAGGCTTTTTATATTTAAGGATACTTTTTTCCTTCCTGTAACAGTTGCTTTCCCTCACAGATTTTTCCTCTTTACCCTAAGCCCCTAGAGCAGTGGTTCTCAACCTTCCTAATGCCGCGACCCTTAATACAGTTCCTCATGTTGTGGTGACCCCCAACCATAAAATTATTTTCGTTGCTACTTCATAACTGTAATTTTGCTACTGTTATGAATCGTAATGTAAATATCTGATATGCAGGATGTGTTTTTATTGTTACAAATTGAACATAATTAAAGCATAGTGATTAATCACAAAAACAGTATGTAATTATATATGTGTTTTCTGATGATCTTAGGTGACCCCGACCCACATAAGAACCGCTGCCCTAGTTCAGCCTTACTACTCCTCCTTTACTACTCTTGTTCTCTCTGACCATCCCTCTATCCCCCCAGCCCAGGGCTCCTCTATCTCAACAGGCTGAGAGCCTACCCAGCGAATCTCACCACCACCACCCCACACCCACTCCGGAGCAGTTAATTATGAAAAGTCTGGCCATGAGAAAATGTACTAATCTTAACCTAACAACCCTTAGCAGGGGAGAAAAGGGTAGTGGTCTAGTCTTTGTTAAAACTTCTCTGAGCTACACCCTTCACAAATTTATACCTTTAAATTAACCTCAGAATTCCCAAAATTTCAACCTAATACAGCAAAATCACAGATGAGGGAGGGAAGAGCAAACCAAAGCCCCTAGTACATAAACATAGACAGAAATTTAAGCGGGCTCCCTCCTTGATGGAGAGCAAAAGACTCTGAGAAAAATACATCTCAGCAGCTGCTAGAGACTTTTGCAGTTCGTCACAGCGTTCAGCCTTACTATACACAATTAGGCTTTCCCCTAAAGCGGGGTTTGCCCTATCTTTAAACAAATTAACCGAAAGAGATAACAAATACTCTCATGTGTACAGCCAGACGGCACAAAGTAGCTTTCACTCCACACAGACTTTCACACTTAATTTATACATCAGACAATTCGAGTTTTTTACTTACACCAAATATTTACTGAGTTTTAACAGTCCACCTGATTCCTGATTAATTGCCTAAGGAAGCCGTATGGCTTTGGGGGAGGTGATCAAGCTCCCCCTTCTACTCACTTGGAGTGGGCCTGACTGACTGGGGCCCCTACCAAACCGATTCTGTTGACAGGTCCAGAGGTGTCCGTCCACTCTCGCCAGATGCCGGCCGGGTCCTGGGCGGAGGTCTGGGGGCGCCCAGAGTCCCCAGGTTCAATTATGCTAAATCAGCAGAGCGGCGCCTCCCGGAGGCCTATCCAACTCCCCCAGGCCTTAAACCCAGTCCACTCACCGGAGGCCAAAAAGACAAAGCGCATTCGATTTCTCGGTCAGGGAACCATTAATGTTACAGAAGACTGGAGAAGAACCAAGCAACGCTTAGAGAGATGGAGTTACACTTTATTACTATTATGCGTGGGCCGAGAGAAAACTATTTCAAATTCTGGGCCCCAACATGGAGGAACCTTCCCTATTTATATCTTTTTACCTTCTTTGTCTCCCAAATATGGGGTTTTTCCGGTCCCCTTTGCAAGTTCTTAAAGAGCCCTATGTGCTGGGGCTTTGAGACCTCAACCAAAGGCTTGGCTTGGGACCAGCACTGATAACTTCGTCTGTTGTAGATTTACGGCCTCTCTGGAATGGGAGTAGTCTTATTTCCCTTATTATTTAAGCAAGCAAGCATTTACAGAAGCCAAAATGCAGGGTTAAAATTTCAAACAGCAGTTTTTATATAAGATGGATGCTTCAACCACACAGCTCCGGCAGATGAGCTGGAAGTTGGACCGGAAGTGGGGGTGTCTTGGAAACACTTGGGGACATCCCCAAGGAACACCTTCAAGCCTTGCTCCCTGCAAGGCTGTCATGCTCACCAACAGTTTCTAAAGAGCTGTATGTTGCTTCCTCCCCCCAAGTTTCACTTGTTTAATAGAGAGCAGCCCCAATTTGAATGACTGAGTAAAAGTAGACACAGAACTAACATTCCAGAATGAGAACATATTTATTCAATGTGTGGCATCCAGGACACTGTACAACTTCTCCCTTTTCCAGAACATGCTCTGCTGGAGTACAGACTCAGATAAAAAGCACATTTAACATAAGACCATTTCTTGTGATTTCTGATCCACACAGTATACTTTATAGCTTCAATTAAATAAGAAAAATTAACTTGGCATTTACTTGCCTGACACCGTAAGTCAAAGGTAACTTTAAAAAAGAAGAAACGTGCAGCACCCATGGTCTCTGGGTGGCGCTGTGAGCGACGGGGAAGGAGACACCACACACGCAAGCCTCAGCGCAGGCTGCACAGCGCAGAGAGGACACAGGTGGTACAAGCCGCCGGTGCCATCTGAGGCGCCCACAGTGAAGATACGCGCTCTGATCAAGTAACCGGCAATATCTCACATTGTGTGTCAGACACCTGGCCTCCTACTTCCCTATGGGTGTAAACCCTGCGCTGAGGATAAACTAGATCTGTAAGATATAACCCGAAACTGCCTTCTCTCTGGGTAACTCGTGGATGATCGCACGGACCCAAAAATGCAACTTAGCAAAGTCCACGGTTATTAAAGTGAAGGCCACTTCTAAACACAACAAAACTACTTCGGATGTGAGAACATTAAAAATTAAAAGCACAGCCTACGGAAACAGAAGCAGGTTCTGTCCCTTACAGCCCTTCCTGGCAGACCACACACCTGGCCACGTGGAAATCGCAGGGAGCTGCCCACAGAAACACCTCCACGTGTGCTGGGCAGGTAATGCTCACGGGTGGGGGTGGGACGGGGCCTGGAGGCGCTCCCTGCGCCCACCACGCCCAGCTCACCTGCTTTCCCTCCTGACTTCCTTCCTTTCCCTCTCCTGACGGAGACCTGCCATCAGCCAGGAGGAGCTGGCGACAGCAGGTGCTGCCAGGCCGGGCTGCGGGGCCAGGCTAGTGCGAAGCGGGGAGGGAGCATTCCAGGAGACACCAAGAGGGCTGACGAGGCGGAGTTGGCCAGAGCAGGAGGTGCCCTGGACTCAGGAGAGGGATCCCAGAGCTGCAGCCCTGAAGCAGGCACTGCACCCGCTCGGGGGCATGAGGAGCAGCCCCTGCTCTGAACCACGGCGCCAGCCAGGCTCCTGCCAGCCGTCCAGGCGCTGTGGCTGCGCGGGCTCAGGTGGGAGGGAATCCCCAGCTCGGTCCACGCACGGGCCTATCGTGGCAGGAGCTCCCTCCCTTTCTAACGCTGAGCACTGAGGTCCCGTCAGTATCTCAATGAAGGAGAACTTAGTCTGAATGATTTTTTCTGCCGTTGAGGTTTATCTCAAGCAGAACGCCGAGTCGGACACCACAGCGCCGCTGCTCTCGGGCCGGTCCTGGCACGTTTGGTCTGGTTTCAACCAGAGGCACCGGAAGTTCTGACATTAAACCCTCCCCTCCGACTCCAAGACACAGTGAGAGCACAGCTTCAGTGACTTCTCCTCTTTTGTGGGGAAAAAGGGTACTTTGTAGGGTTGAACTCTTCCCAAATGTGCTCAAATTCTTCCAGGAAAAGCCTCACATAGTCTTCGTCCTCCATAATCAAAACGTTTTCTCGATTGTTCTGAATGGCTTGAGTGGTCCAGTTGAGGGAGCCGGTGATCAGCACCTTCTTGTCCACTATGGCAAACTTGTGGTGCATGTAGCCCAGGTCCTGGTCATGTCGAACCTGAATACCTGCAAAAGGGCAAGTCAGCCTCGCTCCCCACAGCTCTCCCTCCTCCTTCACTGCCCCCCACAGCTCTCCCTCCTCCTTCACTGCCCCCCACAGCTCTCCCTCCTCCATCACTGCCCCCCACAGCTCTCCCTCCTCCTTCACTGCCCCCCACAGCTCTCCCTAAAGCACTGCAGCTCTGGGGACCATTTACTAGCAGCTGCTAACTTTGCTATCTGTGGCCAAATTGATGGGAAAAGGGCAAATCTTGTCACTTGGGCAGGTGATGGTGGCTGAGCCTGACAGTGACCTGCCACACCAGCTCCCGGGGGCATTCTGGCCCAGGAGGGGACACAGACAGTCCTCCAGGCAGCAGGGACCATGGCAGACACGCAGACACTACTGTTTCCTCTGAAAACCAACCTGCACCCTACCCACAACTCTGGAGTCCGTCCCAGCCAGCAGAGCCTGCGGGGCACTGCCCATTCGTCACTGCTGGGCTTTCCTCGCTGTGGGACAGTCGCTACTGCACGGGACAGGACCCCAGTAAACACCCCCTGGCTGGGAGCTGCACCCACTCTGTAGGAGAGGACCTGAGCCTGAGGAGAAAGGAGCACAGAAGAAGCCAGCCCCGGGCGCGTGGCAGCGAGGCCCGAGGGTCCCGAAGCAGCAGGTCTGCCCAGGGGAGCCCAGCCTGAGCACCCGCACAGGACGAGTGCCTCTCTGCCTCTCCACCCCCGCCCCCCGGGTCAAAAACCTACCGCTTCCCCCCACCCCCCGTTTTCAGTGGCCCTGCCCACTCGGCGATAACCCTGGAACGGTGCCTAAATATCTGCTCAGCAAATGAGGCCATTGGAAATGTGATTTAAAACAAGTTTAAAATGGGCTGCTTTGCAATAGGTTTGCCAGACTTAGCAAATGAAAATACAGGATGTCCAAATTAAATTGGGATTTCAGATCAACAACACATAACTTGAAGGGAAGTATGTCCCATGCAACACTGAAAAGCATCGCTCACCGGGCCACCCCTTCTCACGCTGCACGGGCAACCCACCTGCAAACCCCGTCAGATTCACCTTCAAAACAGGTTACATCAGCCATTCCTGACCCTCCAACGCTGCCGCGCAGCTCTCCCACCCGCCTCCGGCTCGCTCCACACCCCCTTCTCCTCGGAGCACCCTGCTGCCGGCCTCCGAAGGCTTCCGTCACTGAATGGGGCCCCGATGCCCCTGCAGGAGGCGGCCCGTGCCTGGCACACCTGTGCGCCCTCTCAACCCTCCTACCTCACCTCTGGCCCCGGGACACCTGCTCCTCAAGCAGGAGCTCCTCGCGCTCCGCACATGGCTGAGCTCTGCTGGCGGCCACCCCCTGCCCGGCTGACACATTCCCGACCTGCTCACCGCCTTAGGACTCAGGCTTCAGCTAGGCTCCCCGGGCCCTGTCTCGTTCCCCACGTCCCTGGCGCCTGGAACCGATCCAAGCAAATCCTGACACAAAGGTACCTGTTGAACAGGTGACCATGAATGATGGCAGGGCCTCCAGCCTTGGATGGAGTCTGGTGCAGTGCCCTTTCCGGTCCTTTCCAAGCCTGAGATTTCACGATTCTCCAAAAGCTAATGAAATAAAAGTGGCCCAGGCCTAGCGTTTCCCCCGGAAAGGACCCACAGGTGAGGACAACGCATGGCTACCCAGAGGATGGAGGGTGGATGGGCGCCGAGGGTCCAGTGCTGGCCACCTGGAGAGCCGAGCGGAGGCGGGCGCAGC
>NW_005362033.1:686407-687291 GCF_000412655.1 Myotis brandtii
CAGCCCACACGCACAGGCGGAGCGCGCCTGGCTCTCCATCGCGCGCGCGAGGCCGAGGGCGGAACAAGGAGCTCACAGGCGAGACCAGGATCTGCTCTGAGAACAAAAGGACTGCCTGCCGTTCGCCTGTCCCCGCCCTAGCAAGAGCCCAGATATGGCTTCCCAGGTGTTTTGCGGCTGCAAAGACATATTAACTACTCACCAACTAAATATTAGAGTCCCACTTTTTAGAATATCATTTTTATTCATTTCAGAAGCCCCCACACGAAAGTCACGAGTGTATTTAAGATGCAACGCCTTTTCCTCCTCCAGCCCCTCAATGCCGACCCAGCTGCAACCCCAGTGCACCGGCTCGGCGGGGGGCGCACCGGGACCTGACCCCCGCCTTCCCCTCCTTCCCAAGGGCACGGGCGGAGCCATCCTCATTCAGCGGCAGCCGTCACTCACTCACTGGCCGGGCACACCCCCAGCTCTACCAGACACAGGGTTCCCACTCGGTCCCCTGGGAATGTGGGGGTTCCCAGAGGCTCTGGCCCTGCCGGGTGGCCCGGGCACCCCGGCCTCTGGGAGCCCCGAGGAACTCCCTCCGCTGGCGGAAAACACACAGGCGGCTCACACCCACCAGGCACCCCCACGGGAGGGCAGGGGCCCTTCACCGATGGCCCTGGAGCTTCACGGGCTAAAGTCTGCCTGACCTCGCAAAGCCACCCTGGGAAATAAATGGGGTGTCACCCATACTCAGACCCCTGACCCCACATGGGCGCTTCTGACCTTCTCCCTTCCGCCTCCGCTCCCAGAGGCCAGACCTTCCTCCCAGCCTGGGGCTTGGGCCCCCAGCGGGCCGCGCCGGCCTGGGCACCGCGCCTACCTGCCTTGCGGAGCAG
>NW_005362033.1:688786-692019 GCF_000412655.1 Myotis brandtii
CGTGCGAGGCCCCTGTGCTTCCCCGCCCCGCACAGTCTAACCCTCGGTACTGGACGGTGCGGTTCTGCTGGGCCAGGACAGAGGAGCGCAGGTCCCGGCCGGTCTCAGCAAGCACGGCCGGTGTCGCTGGGGAGGAGCTGTCACCTTTCACAGGAAAGAGAAGGAAAGATACGGGTGTGTTTCTGTTTCTTCTTTCCTGAGTCTGGTCTTTACTTGGAAATGATTTATCCTCTACAATCTCCTGTAACCGGCTGAGACTCCATGACCTTCATCTGTTAAAAAAGCAGACCCCTGGATGGAAGAAGCTGACCTGAGTAACTTTGGGAACTTGTTTTAACGAAACTATCAGGCTACACACAAAAGGAACTACACACGGAACCTGTGCTGCCCACGGCGGGTGGGGTGGGGAGGGGAGCAGGGCTGGAGCCCCGACCGCAGGGCCGGGGTGCGCGGGCTGGAGCCGGCCTCTCCCTGCTGGGCGGGGGGTCGTTAGAGACGAGTAGCGGCGGCTGGTTAGTCCCGTGGCGGGGACTCGGTAGCTTCCTGTGTGTGTTAATGCAGGTGACACCCAGCAGCGACTCCAGCACCTGCTCCCAGATCTCGGTTTCTCAACACCGCTCTCCAGGAAGAGGAACCTGAGCTCCTGGGAGAAATGATGGCTTCTCGGACGGGGCAGGGGAAACATGAGATGAGCTTGAGTTACCTTGTACTCCCCAAACGTGAGGAGCTGCTCAGAAAAGAAAAAGGAGAGCAGTGTGTCCACAGGACACGGGGCCCAGCCTGAGGAGCCCCGAGAGGCCAAATCGGGAACAATCTGAGGAGCACAATGACTACTGCAGTATTGGGTTCTAACCCAAGTACAAAATAAATATACACGAGTCTATACTGATCGACGTAAATGGCTAAAGAAATGAAAAAGGCCCTCGCTGGTTTGGCTCAAGGGTCCCGGGTTCAATTCTAGTCAAGGGCACATGCCTGGGTTGCTGGGCTTGGTCCCCAGTTGGGAGTGTGCAGGAGGCAGCTGATCAATGATATTCTCTCATCATTGATGTTTCTAATTCTCTGGCCCTCTCCCTTCCTCTCTGAAATCAATACAAATGTGTGTGTGTGTGTGTGTGTGTGTGTGTATATATATATTAAAAGAAATGAAAAAGAAGACTGAAGTGTCTTGCAGAAGAATTCCAAATAATATCTGTACATACTCCTGCCCCACACAGGAAGTTGAACCAAATCTTCCGCCTCCTTGAGGGAAGGTGAGACTTAGTGACTGGTAAGGAAAGTGGGAAAATAACTTTTACGTGGAGAAAATTGGTAAATGACACCTTAACTAAGTGCTGGCTGGCAACACCAGAGATGCCATGTAGATGTCATGTACCCCGATACACTGTGATGAAAAGGGAACCCTGCCTCTGTGGTATTGTTCCCAGTCCCATTGCCCCAGTACAGTAACGAGGAAAAGGCATCAGAAATCCAGATTGGACGACATGCTATCACATTCCACAGGATACCTGGCCAGTATTTTCCCAGATGGCCAAGGTCATGAAAAAAAAAAGATTCAGAGACTATTGCAGGCCAGAGGAGACTGGGGATATAGGACCACTAAATGCAATGTGGTGCCCTGGACTGGCTAGATCCTGGAACAGACGATGACATCAGTGGGAAAACTGGCACAACTCAAATCAGGCCTGAGGATTAACTCATAGTAATGTACCCATGTCAGTTTCTCCATTGATAGTAAGAGAAGATGCTAACAGGGAAACTGGGTGACAAGAATGTGGAGACTCTAATGCTATCTTTAAAACTTTGTTGTAAATCTGAAATTATTTCACTTCTGGTCAAGATGGTGGACTAGATAAACGCTTTGCTGGTCTCCTCCCACAATTACAACTAAGCTACAGAACAACCATCATTCAGAAACCCCTGAAGTCAAGCTGAATGGAAGTCCTACATCTAAGGATTTAAAGAAGCCACATTGAGACTGGCAGGAAGGGTGGAGCGGCAGAGTGGGCTGATCCCACACCCACGTGGGGCAGATAAAAATCAGGAGGGCTATCTGGTCCCCCCGCCTAAGGAGCAAGGGTTCCCAAGCCTACACCATGCTTCCCAGCCCAGGGTTCTGGTGCCAGGAAGAGACATCCCCATAACTTCTGACTATAAAAAGCAGTGGGGATTGAGGCTGAGAGAAATGGAGGGCTGCTAGAGTCCTAAGCAGTTCCTCTTAAAGGGCCTGTGCACGGACTTAGTTGGACTCACTCCCTCTGAGCTCCAGTGCTGAGGCAGCAGCCTGAAAGGCACCAGAGACATAAGGGGAGTAACTGATTGTCTACCATCAGGGCAGCTTTCTCCCAGATAGAAGTGCCCACAGAGGCCATTGTTCCTTAATTTTGAAAAACTGCTGGAGCTTATGATGGGAGTAGCAGGAAATGTGTCCTGTTGACTTAAAGCTTCTCCCACCTCCTCACCCCCCAGGTTGGTTGGAAAACTGGTAGGCTTAACACTGTGTGACTGGCTGCAAAACCCTACACTTTGCTAGCTAAGAGTGGTGGGAATGGACCAAAAAAATCTTCCGTCTTCCCAGTCTGAGCTTCCACTCCAAGTGGCAGTGAGTATGGGGTGAGTAGCAGACCAGCCGTAAATGTGACAGAGAGATCCTGGGAGAAAGAGGTAGAAGGCTGAGCTATGCTCTTCACACATTCCTAGCTAAATGGGAAGCCATGCATGAGTGAGAGAGACCAGAAGAGCCCAGGGAAAAGTGAAAGCCAAGAGAGCTTTGTAAGTGTTACCCAACCCACAGACAGATCGGTCTTCCAGGCTCGAAGTATTTAGGTTCAACCTCTACCGAAATCATTGGCTGAATATTACATTAGGAAGAGACAGGAGAGACCCCTAGGAATAAATAAAAATAAGAATTTAAAAAACCCAAACCCAATAGGACACACCTGAGGCTGTGCACTGCCTTGGAGAGAGATTGTTGGAGACCGGGTGTAAGCTGACACGGATCTTGCACCTGAAGGGGCTAGCGAAGCTGGGACCCTTACCCACACAGTTTTCCCAGACTTGTTTGGATGGCGTTTATCAGTAGAATGAGAGCAACTTTTGTAGAATGAGAACAGCCTATCATATTTTACCAAGAAGTCTGTAACTATTTACTGAGATATGCTGTACTGAGAACTTGTCCTTCTGCTGTGTCCTTCCCTTAGAGATTAAGAGGAACAAAGAATACATTCCTCTTG
>NW_005362033.1:692636-703521 GCF_000412655.1 Myotis brandtii
CAGGACCAGGAAGGGTGCGGGATGAACCTGGGGTGGGGCTGTGGGGACACAAAGGGGAAACCTGTGAACTGTGAGGCAGGGTTTGCACCAGCAGCTGAGGAGTTGCTCAGCTACGGACACCTTGGTCAACCCGTTTGTGCAGCTGTTTCCTCTCGGAGCCTCAGCACATCAATCCCCGGGGACCAGGCCTTCAGGGGGCTGGAGGGCCCGGCCTTTCTGACTCCCTTGATGATGCCTGTGCCTCAAGGGAGGTGCACTGAATACTAAAAAATTTAAATGCTGCAATCAGGACTCTGAAAGTAATGTAGCTGGAATTATTGAGGGAAATTTACAAGTTAAATAGCCTAAAAGGCTGCAGATGCAAATGACATTAAATTAGCAGGGACTTGAGGAACACAGGAATGACATGCCCTTCCTAGAAAAGCAAGTGGTTAGAGCTCACATCACAAGCCTCACAAGTCTCCTTGGACTCCAGCAGGGCAGGCTCTGTGTCTGCAGCCGCAGGGTGCTTAGCATTCCATCCCCCCACATGCTAGAAGCTTCCCAGTTCTCATGACACCAAGAACGCCCTCCCCAAGGCCAGCAGAGGCCTCACCTCCCAGGGAGTAGCCTGAGTGGTGGCAGCTACTGAGGCTCTCCTCCCTGCTGGTGACAGAACTGGGAGGAGACCTGGCTCTCCAGGCCTGGGCTGGGCGGCCCCCACCAGCTGGGCCTCACCTGATGCTCTTGTGCTGAGAGCACGGTAGGTTCAGGTCCGTTGGTAGAGAGCTACGGTTCCACGTGCTGCCTGTGGGCCAGGGGGACCTGACCCGTCTTATTGATGTCGCCCGCTGATGGCTGGGCTGGGAAACATCCAGGAGAGGCCAACAGACAGACCAGCAGAGCAGCCTGGCGGGCGGGAGGCAAGCAGGTGATGCTTTGGGCAGTGCGTGAGGACCGCAAACGTGACTGGCTTACACTACAGAGCTATTGTCTCGAGGTCCTGGAGGCCAGACGTCCCGTTCCTCAGCTTGTGGCAGCAGAACCCCAATGGCCACGTGGCATTCTTCCCCCGTGTCTGTCTGTCTCTGTGTCTGATTTCCCCTTTTTATAAGGACACAGTGGTTGGGGCTACCCTCATGACCTCATCCTAACTCATCACCTGCAAAGACCCCATTTCCAAATAAGGTCCCATTCACAGGTATTGGGGTTAGGACTTCAGCATCTTTGGGGGACCAATTCAACCTGACAGGCGGTGACCCCACAGTGTATTTAGCTCTGTGTGTATAGGTCTCCGTGCAGGCAACTGAGGAGCTGACCCCAACCTCACCAAGAGGAATGGTAGCATCACCATTCCTCGCTACCAGCCACCTTTATGCAAAACTGAGCACTGGATTCATTCTGAACTGAACCCCTGCCTGGTCAGATATGACACATCTCAAAAGTTCACCTCTGAAGCATCCTTTCTCAGGAAGCTACTGTATTCAATCAAAATCGCAGAATAAAAGGGGTCCAGGAAACTTGGGCTGCCACTCAAGGGGGAGGCGGAGCTCCAGGAAGCCAGGTGGCACCAGGCACAAATAGCAGCCCGTTCACATCGGAGCAGAGCAGAAGGACCTGGGAAAGAATCGTTCAACACTGAAATTCACAGAGTATCTACCACATTTGAATGTATCAGAGGGAGATTTACACAACTGGGCAAGAATTTGGAGGTGAAATAGTAATGAACATGTGGAGAACTGAGCAAAAGAACCTGCAAGGGAATTATTAAATCCAGAGTAAATAAAAGACTGTAGCATGAAAGAAAACTGATCATCATATACAGTTCATAGTCATCTACTAATGGTTCTCTACTGTATTAACATAAATGCTGAAAATTGATTTAACCCAAAATAACATATACCTGGGAGGGGAGAAGACAGGAAGTGTGTGTGGGGGGGAGCGGGGGGCAGGAGGTGCTGAGTCCTTCTCCATCCTCAGCAGAGAAGCCTGAAATGGGAGAGCTGAGACTGCAGATCTGTGGTTGGAGATATGGCAGTAAATAAAAAATCGCTGGAAGAGTTCAGAGTGTGGAGTTGGGAACTGCCTTTTCTTACAAGTCTCCTTAACTACATATATGACTTTAAACCAGGGGTCCTCAAACTTTTTAAACAGAGGGCCAGTTCACTGTCCCTCAGACCATTGGAGGGCTGGACTATAGTTTAAAAAAAAATTATGAACAAATTCCTATGCACACTGCACATATCTTATTTTGAAGTAAAAAAACAAAACGGGAACAAATACAATATTTGTATTTGCATGTGGCCCGCGGGCCGTAGTTTGAGGACCCCTGGTTTAGGGCTTAATTCTATTCTGTATCGAGGTTGCCTTTCCTTCGCCTCACTCCCCACTAAGCCCCATTCCCCCGCCTTCCTGGCAGAGGCCCTCTGGCCAGTGCCCGGGGTCCCCGCCGGGCCCTCACCGTGCCCAATAGCCTTGATCTCCACGGTCTTGGGGATCTTCTCCTCGCGGTTCCAGCTGGAGGCCTTGCGGCTCACTTGCGATTTGAAGAGCGTGTTGACCAGCGTTGACTTGCCCAGTCCACTCTGACCTGAGCAAGACAGGGGGATGAGAAGGCAGGGCCCCCATGGCCCGTCCTGAGCCCGATTAGCTCTCCCAGGCGCTTGCAGAATTCTGGAGCTGACTATATGCTGTCTACAAGAGACCCACCTCAAAACAAAGAACACACACAGGATGAAAGTGAAGGGTTGGAAAAAATTTTTCCATGCAAATGGAAAAGAAAAAAAAAAGCTGGAGTAGCAATACTCATATCCAACAAAATAGACTTCAAAAGCATCATGCTACGTGAAATAAGCAAGTCGGAGAAAGATAAATATCACACGATCTCACTCATTTGGTTGCAACCAAATTCAGGAATATATTAAAAAGATCATACACCATTATCAAGTGGGACTTATTCTTGGGATGCAAGTTTGATTCAATATCTGCAAATCACTTAACATGATACATCACATAAACAAAATGAAAAACAAAAATTATATAATTAGATGCAGAAAAAGCACTTGACAAAATCTATCCCCCATTATGATAAAAATTCTCAGCAAAGTGGAAATAGAGGGAACATACCTCAATATAATAAAGGCCATGTATGATAAATCCATAGCTAACAACATACTCCACTGTGAAAAGCTAAAAGCATTTTCCTTAGGACCAGAAACAAGACAAAAATGTTCACTTTAGTACTTTTATTCAACATACTTTTGGAAGTCCTAGCCAAAGCAATCAGACAAAAAAAAGAAATAAAAGGCATCCAAGTAAAACTGTCATTATTTGCAGATGACATGATACAAAATAGAGAAACTTAAAAATTCATTTAAAAAAACTATTATAACTGATAAATTAATTCAGTAAAGTAGCAGGATACAAACTTAATATTCAGAAATTGGTTGCATTTTTATACACCAATAATATACTATCAGAAAGAGAAATTAAGAAAACAATCCCATTTACAATTGCATAAAAAAAAACTAAAACACCTAGTAACAAAAAAACTGTAATCAGAAAATTATAAGACATTTAAGAAAGAAATTGAAGAAGCCCTAGCTGGTTTGGCTCAGTGGATAGAAGGGTCCGGGGTTCAATTCTGGCCAAGGGCACATGCCCAGGTTGCAAGTTTGATCCCCAGTAGGGGGCATGCATGAGGCAGCTAATCAATGATTCTCTCTCATCATTGATGTTTCTGTCTCTCCCTCTTCCTTACTTTCTGAAATCAATAAAAATATATTTTTAAAAAATAAATTCTCTCTCCTTCCATTAAAAAAATAAGAATAAAAATTTTTTAAAAGTAAGAAAAAAAAGTAAGAAAAAAATTGAAGATGCAAATAAATAAAAGCATATACCATGCTCATGGATGGGAAGAATTAACATTTTTTAAATGTTCATACTACCCAAAGCAATCTATAGAATCCCTATCACAATACCAGTGACATTTTTCACAGAATGTGAACAAATAATTCTAAAATTTACACAGAACCATAGAAGACTCCAAATAACCCAAGCAATCTTGAGAAAAAGAACAAAGTTGGAGGTATCATGTTACTTGATATTAAACTATATTACAAGGCTTTAATGATCAAAACAGCATAGTACTGGCATAAAAATGAACATATAAGTCAAGGAACAAAAAAGAAAGCCAGGAAGTAAACCCATGCCTAATGATCAATTAAACTATGAAAAAGGAGGCAATAATATGCAATGGGATAAAGACAGTTTCTTCAATGAATGTTGTTGGGAAAACTGGACAGTTGTATGCAAAAAAATAAAACTAGACCATTTCTTTACACCATACATAAGAGTAACTTAAAATGAACTAAAAGCTTAAATGAAGGACCTGAAACTGTAAAACTCCCAGAAGAAAACATAGTAATCTCTTTGACATTGCTCTTAGTAATATTTTTTATATATCTCCTTGGACAAGGGAAACAAACAAACAAAATAAACAAATGGGATGACATCAAACTAAAAAGGCTTTGCACAACAAAGGAAACCATCAACAAAACAAAAGGACAACCAACAAAATAGGAGAAGATATTAGTCAAAGATGCATTCAATTCGGGGTTAATATACAAAACTTACAATGAACTCATCCAAATTAACACACACACATATACAATAATTCAACTAAAAAATGGGCAGAGGATCCAAAAAGACATTTGTATGAAGAGGACATACAAAGGGCCAGTAGACCTATGAAAAGATGTTCAATGCCACTAATTATCAGAGATATGCAAATTAATGCCATAACCTGCACAGTGAAGTTCAAGATCTGAAGGAGAGGCCCATGTACAAATGAAAATGCTATACAAGAAATATGAATTTAGAAGGCATTGGGGCCAGGTGGAGACCTCTTTCCTGAAGAGACACACCAAGACTGGGTCCCATCTGCTTTCTATTCACTCTGGATACACATTTGCCCTTTAGCAATGCATACAGGCAGATCAAGGGTAAAGTTTGGTAAACAATGTAAAGATTATCAGGTCGGGAAATCACCTTGAGCCATTGCATCACAGCAGGTCTTGTGCTGAAATTCAGCCCTGCTGAATATCAAAGTCCATTGGCATTCCAATGTCTCTTTTGCACTTTTATGCTAATTGCTGTTTGCTTTAGCCTCCAGCATTCCCTCCTTTTTGTTTTCTTAATAAATCTTGAAAAGTATATGTCTTCTGTGGGGCTCAAGTCTTTTTAAGACTCTTTATTTCACATCTGCAGACTAGAAATAAACATATAAGACCAAGAATGAGATAGACAATAGTGGTTATGCTAAGAGGCAAATGTAGGGAGATCCATTGAAAAGGATTGAGTTCTTTCATATCCTTTTTAAATTGCTGCCAGGCATCTAAGGAATTAGTCTGTAAGTTTTCCTGGGGCTTCTGCTATTTGGGGCCAGAGTAGTCATCTGTCTGCGACCACAGGTACAGGATGAGGCTTCAGGTGCAAGGTCCTCATTAGTTTGGTCAGTTCCTTCCATGGCTTCATGTTGGAGTTTGATGTTCCTTGCAGGAATCCACACAGGCTTGGCGTTTTCTGGAAATACACAAGCATATTCTCGACAAAATTTTAATAAAGTGTTGGGGCCCTTCCATAAACCAGACTCAGGGTTTTTCCATCTAACCAAACCTTTTTCGTTTGGCTTATTATGACGCCAGTGTAATTTCATTGGTGTCTTGCCATCAGTGTTACAAGTGAAAAAATTTAAGGTAATTAAGGCTTGGTGTAGTCTACCTATAGGAGATTTCCTCAGCATCACTATTCCCCCTTTTTTGTTTTTCAAGTTGGGATTTTAGCTACTGATGTTTTATAATTGCCTGTCTTTGGGAATGCAGGTCCATTATCAGTTTTAATAAGTTTTGAAATTCCTACGATGGCAAAAGTAGTTAGGCAATGGTTAATGACCGGTTTCACCATTTCTTCTGTAGTTGCAGTGGCCCAAAGGACTTTTGAAAGGGCATCTACAGAGACATGCAATGCCCCAAGGCATCCAAAAGGAGTATAATGTGTTACATCCATTTGCCAGATATGGTCCCTTATTAATCCTTGAGGGTTAATTTCTGTATTAGGCCTTTGAGGCAGATGTAACATACAAGTGGGACATTCCTTGATAATCTGTTTAGCCTGCTGTTGACTGATTGAGAATTGTTTAGACAACATTTTGGCAGGCTGATGTAAAAGCTGATGAGATTCTGTGGCCTGTTGTAATAAAGCAACTAACTGATCGGCATATACATGTCCTTTTGTTAAAGGACCAGGCAGGATGGTATGATCCCTGATGTGAGTAATATAAAAGGGATATTGTCTTTGCTGTACAATTTGCTGTACCTGTTTAAATAGTATAAATAGACTTTGATCACTGAGCCATTTTAATCGAGCAGTCTCAATTCTGTTTACCAGGCCAGTAGCTTAGGCAGAATCAGAAATCATATTAAGAGGCTCTTGGAAATCCTGCAGTGCAGCCTTGATAGCTTCTAATTCAATTCTTTGCACAGCAGCGTGACTAGTCTGGATGACTCAGTCTGAATTTACTGTATGATAAGCAGCTTTGCCATTAGAGGAGCCGTCAGTAAAAACAGTTAATGCTCCAGGAATAGGTTCCTGCCTAGTATTTTTTGGTATAATAATAGGGGTGTAATATAAAAACTGTAGTAATTTGGTTTTTAGTAGGTGACAATTAAGTTCTTCTGAATGTCCACTTATTTTAATTTACCAATTTAAATTAGTCTGAAATAAGGTTTATTTTCTAACTTCATTTGTCCTTGGGTATGGGCAGCAAATGACACTAATTGGATTTCTGATATCTGTCTCCCTGAGTACATTGACATAAGCTATTTAACCTTTGTTTAGGGAGGCAAAATGCAAATCATTTACTCTTAAGTATCTTCGATTTAGGGAAGATAGGATGTACTAGATGGTCCCAAACCGCTTGGCATTTATATTTTTTTAGATGGTTGTAAACTGCTGTTACATGCTGTATTTGTCATCTCACTGCTCCAGTGAGGCGAGTCACGAAATTAGAAAATGATTCCATAGGTCCCTGCATACACTTAATAAAAGCTTCCTCAGGATTCCCTAAATATATTGAATAAATTTGTCATTTCTCCCTTAGAGATAAGGTCTTAACTAATTAATGTCCTCTAATAATTTCTAAAAGTCATTTAAGGTCTTAAGGCAATCCTTCTGAATTTCTACCTTTTGAGGTCTAATACATTGATTTTCATTACAGTTTCTAGATATTTGAAGGGCGTTACTTTCTGTACCTTTTCCAGAGCAATCTTTAAGTCCCATTTAGGGATTTTCTTTTCTAATTGGGTAAACATTGCTAAAGTTTACTTTTCCTGTGGGCTTGCCATAAATTGCTACATTAAAGACTTTTACTTTGCTACATTGACTTTTACTTTCTTTTAAACAGAACAACCAACTTGGTTGCCTTTCAGAAAAACAGGTAGGAGAGAGACATACTGGCCAATACTGCAATGCATACATCTTAAATAAAAGTAACTTTCTTTTTACTTATGATGTTTCAGTAATGGTAAGATTTAATGCTTGAATAATAACTTTTAGTTTACTTTGTAAATAATAGTAGAAGAGATTTTTAAATTTCTCCTTATTAAGCTTAAATTTACTTTTAAACAGCATTTCTTTTGGCTAGTGCTTATTTGCATATGTATGCAAATTTTACTTTGGACTTTACTAGAACCAGTTGCTCATAAAATATTGGCTTCTCATATGAGTTTATATGAGACCTTGATTATATTGTAAAAAGCTAACTTACTAAGTAATTAAAGTAGGCATCTTTATTGAAAAAGCAAAGTAAGCAAACTTATACATTTAACCCATGAAGTACAGATGCCACCCCACCCCCTAGCCAATCTGAAGAGCAGGCTGGGTGAGGGTCTGAGGCATTATGTATGCTCCTGTTTTGAAATTCCACTGCTGAATATTCTGGTTTTGCTTAAGAAGTATTCAGCAACCTTGTCCTGTCAAGCTTAGAGGCTGAAACCTCTATAACATTTAAAATATATGTATATAAATAGAACACAGTTATTAATTTTTATTTGACAAAGCTTCCCACGTGATTTCAAGTATATTAGATCTGCCTAATTTAGTTCAAAAATATTTATTTTAAGAAGAGAGAATAGGGGGATAGAAAATGGCGGAGGTTTAGATGGACGTGTCCTGTGCCTTGTCCTGGAGCAGATAAGGGTGAGCAGCTGAAACAGGTAACATACAGCCCGAATAGGCAGAGGATATTCAGTTGAGAGACAGTCTGCAGCTGGGAAAGACAGAGAACTCCCGGAAAAAGGGGACGGTTGGAGACTGCGGCTGAAATTTCTCCCGGTGCGCCGGCTCAGCCGGGGAGACCGCGCCATCTTGAGTAGCTGTTACCGGCATCCAGAGATCAGCTACTAACCTGGAAACAAGGGATCTCAAGCAGCACGACTGCGTGAACTCAGAGGAGCACTGCTTCTTCTCATGGACAGGTTAGACTTCCCCTAAAGGTGCGGTTTGCAATTCAGGTTGGAGAGAGGACCACGAGCAGGGCGAAATCTGCGCCCAACAGAGTCCGCGGCCCTTGGGACCAGCGTGACCCGCGAGTGGGGAAGGGGTCCCACAGGGGTCCTCTGCTGGCAGAGGGAACGCTAAAAATAAGCCCATAGCTGGACTGGATGCAAAAAAGCAGCCTCGGATTTTGCCAATCTGTGGGCTGCTTGGTGCCAGGGGCGAGTGGGCGCGCGGAGACTGCGCACAGACCTGGAAGGTGGAGGCTTGGAATTCGCACAACATATCAGGCTCTTGTTGCTGCAGATCCCCTTAGACCTGTGCGTTGGATTATTAACCCTTTGAGTCCCAAGCAGCGCGATCGCGCTGCTTTGTATTTCTCGACATAAAATAAAACAAGCGCTATCACGTTGTTTGGGTCTTTTCGTACTCATTTAGAGAAAGCGTGGTTGCGCTGTTTGGGATTCTTCGACAGTGTTTTTTCAATACCCCCTGGGACCCAAACGAATCATATGTTTTCTCGACATAAAATCTCAGCAGCGTGCTCGCGCTGCTTGGGACTCAAACGGTTAAACCCAGTGCATGGGATGCCCCAGTTGGAGTCATTTGCAAAGCCTGTAGGGGAATGTTCTTTTTGGGGAGCCTGGGAAACAGAGCGGGGAGTAACGTTTAAAAAACCAGCTCTGGGCAGTGGACTTTCCCAAACCAGTTTCAAGTACAATAGAGAAAATAAACCCTACTGGTAGAGAGGACTTATAGCCTCGGAGGTCAATCCAGACACACTGCCACCCAGAGGCAGAGCCACGAACTGACTCTTCTGTAAACAGTCTGCCAAACAAATAAAACCTGCCTTAAAATCAGGACTGTGGTTTACAGCACGGAGGGACAGTGTATCGCAGGGAAATTCAACACTCTCCTGAATGCCTGGCAGGACTAAGGCGTGCCAAAAAGAAGAGTAGAAGATCTGAAGCACCTTCACTACTGCACATTTTTCTTTTATTTTACTTTTTAAATTCTTTTTTCACCATTTAATTAAGAACCTATTTTATTATTATTTTTTATTTTTTTCATCACCTGATTTTACCTTTTTAATTTCTACATTTTTTAAACCAGTGTTATTGCTATCATTTTACCATTTTTTTAAAGTGTCATTTTATTTTTTGCTTTATTGTATTTTGGGATTAGTGTTCTACACTCTATTTTCATCGTTCCTTTAGCATCATTTCTCTCTATCTCACCTTTACCCTTAAGCCAAAACCCTCTTCCTCACTTTTCCCCTTTTGTTGTCCTGTTTCTCTTACCCTATTCCTGTTTTAGATTTTCCCTATTCCTTCTTTTTACCCACTGTCTAAATTTCACCCTACTTATATATCCAATTTCCAATCCCTTGCTCTAAATCCACATACACCTCTCTCTTATCTTTCTTCACTATCCAATTCTTTTTCTCCCTCTCTCTCTGTCGTTTTGCTAGTGTTTGCTTCATTCTGAGTATATTGGGGGTTTTTTATGCTTGTTTGGGAGATTGTTTAGTTTTTCATTTTCATTTTTCTGTTTTGCTTATATTTTCTTTCGTTGGTTATTTTGTGCTTCTGTTTTCCCTTGCCTCGCTTGATATTAGTGGTTGTTTGTAGTTTGCATTAACCTCCAGGGATCTGCTGCTGGAATTCGTTGGGATTAGTTGCGGTTCTATTAGAGTCTTCTCCACATACAAACAGCTACTTCCCCACCTCTATTTCATTCTCTCTCTTACTTTTTTTTTCTTCTCTCCCTTTTCCCAATCTCATTTCTGCACTCCTTTTTGTTTTTTCTTTTTCTCTTTAATCTTCTTCTCTTTTTTCTTCTTTATCCCCTAATTCTCTTCGCTCGGGTGGTCACCTTTATTTGGGGTTATTAATATCGTGAATACATTTGTGTTCAGTGCCTTGTACGTTGTGCCTTGTTGTGCTGTATTTTGTGCCTTTAAATCTACGCAGCAGAGAGAGAACTACATAACCAAACACCTGGAGAAGAGAGATCATGGTGAAACAAAGAACCAACACACATATGAAAGAAAAACAGGCATCATCAGAAAAGGAAGTAAACGAAATGGAGGCAATGGAGGCAAGCAACCTCTCAGAGAAAGAATTCAGAGAAATGGCCATAAGGTGGATGAAAAGAATGGAAGACAAATTCAACAATATGTGTAAGAACCAAGAGGAAAAGAAGAAAAACCAACAAGAAATGAAAAATGACATCACTGCTATAAAGAACTCAATAGAAAGCATCAACAGTAGACTAGAAGAAGCAGAGGACCGCACCAGCGAGCTAGAACACAAGGTAGGAAAAAATACCCAAGCAGAACAGCTTCTAGAAA
>NW_005362033.1:708757-722671 GCF_000412655.1 Myotis brandtii
GAAGAGATTTTAAAATTTCTCCTTTTTAAATTTACTTTTAACCAGTATTATTTTTGCAAATTTTACTGTGGACTTTGTTAGAACCAATTGCTTATCAGTATTTATACAGAACACAGTTATTAATTTTTATTTGATAAAGCTTCCCACGTGATTTTGAGTATATTAGATCGGCCTAATTTAGTTTAAAAATATTTCTTTTAAGAGGAGAGAATAAATCTTTGAATCATTCCAGGGCCCTTGAAATGTCCCAAAGCTGTCTCTCAGTTAAAGTCTTGAAATTTAACTTGGAAAGACTATCAAATATATATAACCCAAAGATTATATTACATACTTTTGTAATTATTCTAAAAGACATCAATTAAATTTAAACTGGTTTTAATATTAAAAATTTGGTTCAGACCATAGAATTAATCCTCTTTTTTAATCAGGCCAATAAAATATTATATCCTAAGTTGAAATTTTACCACACATAGTACACAGACACACATACACATAAAGATTATAATGTATTTTGAGCTACTAATTTTTCAGAGAAAAAAGCAATAATTATTTTCCTCAAAAACTAATTTCCATACTTCATGTATTCTATTATCACAACTATATAATTTCTCCCGACTTAGTTTGAACTTTTAACTTTTAGAAGCCTCAGATGTAGGTGGCAAGTTAAATACTTAGCATTTCTCAGATTAGTAATATATCCATATTTCAAGAGATATTTCAAATAAAATACAAGACATATTCAATTAATAGATTCAAATCTATCCTCTAGATTTTTCATACCAGGCAAACTCAGATTAATGTTTCAGTATCCTGTCATTTCAAAATACCTAGATATTTAATAACTTTTTAAATTTAATACAGCAAACTCCAAAGCTTTAAGTTACCAAAGACTTTGGAAAACTATGTTTAGGCATATATAATTACCACTGAAAAAGATTTACCATATACCCTTCATTTTAGTTATATATATTTTGCCTTAACCACTTTGAGATTTTAAAGCCAATTATTATTAGCCAAGGCATTTTCCTTGGCAAATTCTTGTAACAGAGATAATTCACTGGCTTTCAGTGGCTTTAATGTTAAAGTGATGAGGAAAATAAGACATTTTTGGGGGGGGAACCACCAGCCTGACCCTGTACCTAGTTCATCAGTATCCCTAATGCACATTCCTGTTAGCCTATAGTCTAGTCCAGTGATGGCGAACCTTTTGAGCTCGGCGTGTCAGCATTTTGAAAAACCCTAACTTAACTCTGGTGCCGTGTCACATATAGAAATTTTTTGATACTTGCAACCATAGTAAAACAAAGATTTATATTTTTGATATTTATTTTATATATTTAAATGCCATTTAACAAAGAAAAATCAACCAAAAAAATGAGTTCGCGTGTCACCTCTGACACGCATGTCATAGGTTCGCCATCACTGGTCTAGTCACTGCCCCTTCCTTAATTATCTGGTCTTGCAAGATCTGTTTACCTAAAGACTCACATTTTACAGAGGCCATAAACCATGAACCATACACAACCCCCAGAGGGGGTTATCGGCAATGGCGCCAGGCCACGCCTTTAGATGTGGTCTCGGCCCCCATCCCAACACACGGGGCTTTTTGCAAAGCCCACGAAAGGTCTGGAAGTCTGATCCTTATTTGGGGACAAAGAAGCCAAAGGGTATAAAGAGAAAGCTTCCTCCATATCAGTTTGCTCAGGATTTGGAAACAGGCTCCCCTGAGCCACGGTGCTAGAACAGCTGGAAATAAATGTTCTTTTCCTGTATCGCCGGGGACTCCTGCGTATTTTTCGGTCGCCTGGTAAATTCTGCAACAATAATCGTGAAAGAAAACTTCTTTAATTAGACAGAAAAACAGGAGTGCCCCCAGGACCTGGGAGGCAACCTTGGAATGTGGTCTATTATTATTCAAGAACTGCCCATTATCATGGAAACATTAATCTTGTTTCCCAAACCCAGCCTATATATTTTCCTTGTGTCATTTTCGCCATCTTCCAAAGAAAAGCAGTCTCAGGCTTATTCCATAGCATCTGTGAAGAGATGGGGCTTAGGCCACAAGGCCACCCAACATGCGGTGGGGCGCACCTTCCCTTGAGCTAGCCTTTTTCTCTTCATGGGCATAGAAGTCCTGGGTGTGTCCACAGATTGTGAGGAATGGCTCATCCATTTAAATTTCAAATGACAGACGGGGAAACAAAAACATGGTGAAAATGAGATGCTTAATAACACTCCGAGAGCGGGCGTCCATTTTACAGGATCACAAAGAGACCTAGGCATTAATGGGCTGGGGCCTTTTTTAGTTACCTTTACTTCCCTTTGTCTAGGAGAATCTTTCTAGGACCTGCGCTATCGGCCATGTGTACCACTCATATTCTCTCTCCCCACCCCCACATCCTGTTTGCTCTGGGGAAATTTAGCAATGGCCTGGCCGCCTACTGTTTCTTTTCTATGAAGATAAATCAAAAGCATGCTTAAAAGACTAACAGTAAACAAATTAAACCAAACAACAAAGACAGATAAAACAATAATCAATAGACAAATACACATAGCACATAGACAAGACTTAATAAATCAGAGTTCTTTTCATGGATCTTTCCGATGTTTTACATGTCCCGGGACTTAGAGCCAGATGTGGCCCAGAGGGCTCCCAGGTGGGGACCCAGTGAACGCCCACAAACAGCCTGTTGTTTACAGGTTTTAGCATATTCTGCTCCGCATTGACTGGCGTCTAAAGTCACTTTAGCTAAAACCCGCCAGTCCCAAGGTGTCATATGGTGATTCTCAGACAGAGCATTAAGGAGCCTTTTGTAAACGGACTGTTAGCCCCATTTTCTCTAGTTGATGAGCCTCCTCACACCAGAGGCTGAGGATCGGGGGCTGTACAGGCTCTGCCTTAGGAAGAGGAGGGGGCGGTGATAAATCCTCCTGGCGTTCTGCAGGCGTTGGATCCTCAATATGAAGTGGGCAATATACAGCTCGAACAAGAGCCCGCATAGTGAAAGATGACAAGGGCACTCATTTTCCTTGAGCCCGATTTCTCCTTAAATTTCTACCTACTTGTTTCCAGAGATCAAGGTCTAATGGACTAGCATCAGGGAACCAAGGATTATACTCTATGATAATATGCAAAAACTGTAAGAGAATGCTTTCTGATACTTTAATTCCTTTATCCTTGAGCATGCAAGCTAAAAGTCTACAATAATGTTTTTGCCTTTTACTCGAATTCTTCCCCCTAATAACCTGCTGATTCCAGAAACGTCCCCGTCCACTTTCAGACGTGACTCCGAAGCTGGCACAGGCTTTGGGCACCACTGAATTTCCACCTTTCCACTGAGTCTCCACTTTTCCTTTTCACTTCGTTTTTTGCTCAGGCGAATCTTCTTCAGTCTCCTGTTTGAGGAGCCAATTGCCACAACCTGCACGGGGAAGTTCAGGATCTGAAGGAGGGGCCAACGCACAAATGAAAATGCTATACAAGAAATATAAATTTAGAAGGCATTGGGGCCAGGTGGAGACCTCTTTCCTGAAGAGGCACACCGAGACTGGGTCCCATCTGCTTTCTATTCACTCTGAATACACATTTGTCCTTTAGCAATGCATACAGGCAGATCAAGGGTAAAGTTTGGTAAACAATGTAAAGATTATCAGGTCGGGAAATCACCTTGAGCCATTGCATCACAGCAGGTCTTGTGCTGAAATTCAGCCCTGCTGAATATCAAAGTCCATTGGCCTTCCAATGTCTCTTTTGCACTGTTATGCTAATTGCTGTTTGTTTTAGCCTCCATCCATTAAAACCACAATGAGATATTATCTCACACCTATAAGAATGGCTATTATCAATAAACCAATAAACAACAAATGTTGGCAAGGATGAGGAGAAAATGGAAATCTTGTGTACTGTTGGTGGAAATACAGATTGGTGTAGTCACTATGGAAAACAGCATGGAGATCCTTCAAAAAATTAAAAAATAGAACTACCTTATGACCCAGCAAATACACTTCTGAGTATTTATCCAAAGAAATCCAAAACACTAATTATAAAAGATAGAAAAATATACATACATTTCTATGTTCATTGAAGTATTATTTACAATATACGGAAGCAACCTAAGTGTCCATCAATAGATGACTAAAGAAGATGTGGGACATAATAAAATATTACTCAGCCATTAATAAGAATAAAATCTTAACATTTGTGACAACATGGATGGACCTAGAGGGTATTGTGCTACATGAAATAAGCCAGAGAGAAGTACAAATACCAAATGATTTCACTTATTTGTGCAGTATAAAAAAACAAAACAGAAACAGACTCAGAGATACAGATAACAAACTGATGGTTGCCATATGGGAGGGGCATTGGGGCAATAGGTAAAAACAGTGAAGGGATTAAGACATACAAATTGGCAGTTATAAACTAGTCAGGGGGATATAAGTACAGCATAGGAAATATAGTCAATAACATCGTAATAACTATGTATGCTGCCAGGTGGGTATTAGAATCACTGGGGAGACCACTTTGTAAATTATATAAATGTCTAATCACTATGCTGTATACCTGAAACTAGTATAATATTGAATGTCAACTGTAATTGAAAAAAATTATTTTTAAAAAACATACATTAGAGGATTTTTTTGGTACTTAGTGACAATTTAATTATTCACACTTGATGTTCCTCTTCAGAGAAAAGGATTTAAACTCTCCCAACATAACAGATGCACTTTAGAGAGCAACATCTTATCTATTTCTAAGGCAGATACATTTTGTTCTGAAATAATTAAGACATTTAATCTCAGCATTCCTTTTCTGCCCCCAAATGTCATCTTATTAAGATGAGCAATAGAAACTCTTTGAATTGCATTAACAATTTTTTTTTTGGTAAAAAAAAAATACCAGAACTGTATGTGATTTAGTTGAATCTATTTTCTGTCAGGCATTTGACTTAATAATATTTCCTCTTCTACTTATGCATTTTATTATCTGTTTTTGTGACTTTGGAAACACAGTACACTATAGCCAACATTGCAGGGGAAATGGGCTAAAGACCTGAATAGACATTTTTCCAAAGAAGACCGACAATTGACCAACATGTTTATGAAAATATGCTCAATGTCATTATCAAAACTACAATGACATATCATCTCACACCTGTTAGGAGGTTATTATAAAAAAAATAAAAGGCAGCAAACATTGGCAAGAATGTGAAGAAATTGGAAACCTTGTACACTGTTGGTGGGAATGCCAAGGTTCAGCAGCTATGAAAAAAGTGTAGAGGTTCTTTAAAATATTAAAATAGAACTACCATCTAATCCAACAATCTCACGTATGGGTATTTATCCAAAAATACGGAAATCAGGATTTCAAAGAGATATTGGCCCTCCTGTGCTGTGCTTCAGTGTCCAGTACAGCACTACTCACAGCCAAGATGTGGAAACAACCTAAATATCCACTGCTAGATGAATGGATAAGGAAAATGTGGTGGTATATGTTAGAGTTTGGCCAGTGATTCAGGCTGTGAAAGAATTTACAACTAAAAGAAGAGATGCAGAGAGGGTGTTTATTTTACTTTCCACGAAGGGAAAGGGACAAGAACTGCTAGTCCATACAGGGCAAGAAACAAAGGCAACTTCCCCTTTTAAGCCCTGGCTGTTGCTAAATAGCAAGGAAGGGGGGATGGTTTGGGGCTGAAGTTGAGCCGACATCAGGGGCTATCTTGAAAAGTTATAGTTTTGTTTTGTTTTGTTTTGTTTTGTTTTGTTTTCCAAGAGACAGTCCAGCAGATGTCTTAGGGAGGTGTCTTATCAGTATTTTCCCCCAAGCCTATAAAACATGCTTAGAGTAAAAGTTATGAAGATTTCAAAAGAGGCTTGTTTGAAGGGGAGAGAAGAAGGGAACTTTCTACTAACTAGGGACTCCTTGGTGCAAATTATCCCTGAGTTCTGAAAACAACAGGGAGGAAGGGTATGCAAGAATGTAGTCTTGAGAGTAGCTATCTTGTCTTGCAGTTTGAACAGAGGGGCTGTTTGAATCAGATGAGCTAACAATCTTGGTGTTTAATTACCCGGTGCTTCTCATAAATTGTGGAAGGCTACAGGAAAGAAAAAGAAAGGCCCTTTTCCTATCCTTACAGTATAAGCATAAAATGGAATATTATTTAGTCTTTAAAAAGAAAGTAAATCCTGCAATATGCAACAACATAGATGAACCTGGAGGGCATTATGCTTAGTGAAATAGCCAACCACAGAAGGACAAAAACTACATATTTCAGTTATATGAGTCGAACTCATAGAATCAGAGACTAGAATGGGAGGAGGAGAAAACAGAGCTGCTGGAGGAGAAAGGTCTCAATTGTGCGGGATGAATAAGTTCTAGAGATCTGCTGTAGAATGCTGTCCCTATAATTAACAATACTATATTGTACACTTAAGCTAACATATGGAAGCAACCCTATTTCCATCAATATTTTATTGAATAAAGAAGTTGTGAGAGTAACGTCAGAGGAAAATCAGTGTGAGAGATCCCCTTGACCTCCCCCCTTGAAATCTCAACAAGTTAACCAACTATAATTCAACAAAGAATTCCCTGCACAACACAGAAGCATGTCTGAGAGACCTGCACTTTGAAACATCTAGAGGTGGGCAACTAGGAATAAATGGGGATGAGAAGGGAGGAAAGCGCAGATGTCCTGCAGATGTAGACCTGCAGCCAGGGCTTGTCCTGGAGAGGGAAGGAAGCCAGGGGAAGCAATCACGTCCTTCAGCTAGGAGGTACAGAGAGCTGCAGGGGAGGGGGGTGGAGGAGGAGTCCAGCAGGGCAAGTGAGTGAACAGTGACTAAGACAGCAGACACCTGACAGAGCACGGGGTGGTGGTGTTTCAAACAAAGAAACAGAACCACAGAGCCCTCGAACCACTTGGACTTCCAAAACTCACCTCCCATTGTCCTTGGAGTAGGGTTGAGGAGCATGTTATCTGTAAAACAAGAGCTACTGCAATAAAATTGCTGTTTCCCTCTATAATTTATCCCCAGATGGGGTACCAGGGGTGGAACCCCATGGAGGGCAGATGTCTCCATTATGGTGAGGAAAAAACAAACCCACCCCCAAACAGGGTGGCTATAGTCTCTTAGAGCCCTGGAGGTCAAGTCTGGAAGATCACAGAGGTTTGGGGGAGGGGGGGGAAGCCTGTGATTCAGAGCCATCTACTGAAAAATAGTAGAAAGACCTCTTTTAGAGAAAGCTACTCCATGGAGAAGGCCATTAATACAGACAGATATACATGTCAAGATAAAGGAGAACAGTAAATACCATGAATAACCATGGTAACGAGGATGCTCAGAAAGAAAATGATAAATCCCCAGAAAGCAAGTAGGGGCACATGGAATTATGTGATATAAATGACAAAGATTTCAAGACTGCAGTTCTGAAAATATGCAATGAGATGAAAGAAAATACAGGCAGGCAACTCAATGCACTCAAAAAACAAATCAATGGAGGAGATTTTAAAAAGGTGGCAGAATAAGTGGATACAATACCAACACCCTCTCAGCACCAAAAAACACCCTGAATAATCAACTGAAGACTAGCTGAAGAGAACCCTGATAACCGAGGACGGAAAGTGGAGACCACATAGAGACTGGTGGGAAGGGCAGAGTTGCGAAAGGGCAAACTGGGCTCCCACAGACAGCAGCTGAAGGTCCGGAGAGATATCTCAGCTGTGGTGGGTTGCCACTGAGAACTCTGGTCTAAACCCCAATATTGGCTCCCCAGCACAGAGAACCAAAGTTGAGAAAAGTGCCCACAGAACATCTGGCTGTGAAAAGCAGGCAGATGCTGTCTGCCAGAGAGAGAGAGCTGGAAATGCAGGCAGATTCTTAAAAAGCAAATGCACAAAATTTAGTGTGAAGCCACTCATCTTGGGCTTTAGCAGAGGAAGGCAGAGTAGACTGGAGCTGTTTGAGCAGAAGCCAGGGTTAGGAGCTCAGAGGTTAAAGCTCAGAAGGCAGACACTCTGGTTTCCTGTGCTGAGACATGTCCTCAGGCTGCGGAGGTCATCTTTCTCAGGCAGATCTTTGCTATTCAGGCAGCTTTTGCCCGGGGGAAGACAGTTGACCCACCCTATTGGAAAACCCTTTTCCCCAGGGTGTGGAGTTTTTGAAGTCCATTAGGAGACTGAGAATAACAAACTCCAGGCAGAAGTAATTGCCCTACCATGTTGGAAACCTCTCACCTCACCTGTGGACGATAGTCTGAGGACTAATCAAGATGGAATCCAATCAGTCTGTAGGCAGAGTCAGGTCACTGCAGGCTTTGGGTCTTTACCTGATCTAATTAGTGAGAAACAGTGTTTGACACTATCCTGCACTAGAGATTGGGAATCAGAGCAGACCTATCTAATGCATAGTCACAAACTCAAACAGGCAGCCAAGATGGGGAGACAAAAACATAACTCCAAAATGAAAGAACAAGAGAATTCTCCAGAAGTAGAGATAAATGAAATTAAAATAAGAAATTTATCTGATATAGAGTTCAGAATAATGATGGTAAATATGCTCAACAGCATGAGAAAAGATATAGTAACTATGAAAAAAGAACAGTCGGAAATAAAGAATGACACAGCACAAATAAAGAACACATTGGAAGGAATACACAGCAGACTATGGGAAGCTGAGGATCAGATCAGTGAATTAAAAGACAGGCTAGAAAAAAAATCACTCAATCAGAAAACCAAAAAGATAAAACAAGTAAAAAACAAGAGGACAGCTTAAAGGAACTGTGGGACAACATGAAACAACAATATTTGCATAACAGCTGTGCCAGAAAGGGGTGGGGGGGACAGTGAGCAAGGGATAGAGAATGTGTTTGAAGAAATATTGGCAGGAAACTTCCCTAACCTGGTGAAGGAAAATGTCACACAAGGTCAGGAGGCACAGAGAGTCCCAAACAGGAAGAACCCAAACAGGCCCAAACACATCATAATTAAAATGCCAAATATTAAAGACAAAGAGAGAATCTTAAAGGCAGCAAGAGAAAAGCAAACTGTTACCTACAAAGGAGCTCCCATAGGCTGTCATCTGATTTCTCATCAGAAAATATGCAGGCCAGAAGGGAATGGCATGAAGTACTCAAGGTAATGGAAAGCAAGGATCTGAAACCAAGATTACTATATCCAGCAAGGCTAACATTCTAAATAGATGGTGAAATAAAGAGCTTCCCAGACAAAAAGAAAGGCTACAGGGGTTTATCATGACCAAGCCAGCATTGCAAGAAATGCTAAAGGGATTGCTGTAATGAGAAAAGAAATAGAGACTGTCCTTCCACTCTCCCTAAAAATTGATGGAAAAATATCCTTGAGTGAGGAGTAAAAATAGGTAGATAGATAGATAGATGATTGATAGATAGATAGAGAGATAGATAGATAGATACCAATATAGGTAGATATATATAGAAAAAATGGAAATAGAGAAACCTAGGCATACAGAATTAAAAGGGCAATAAGTAAGTTCCTATCAATCATAACCTTAAATGTAAATGAATTAAATGCTCCAATTAAATTACATAGGGCAGCTGAATGGATACAAAAATGCTGGGGTTCTTGTCCCAGCATCAAGAAGGGTTCAGGAATCTGGAGAAGGCTGTGTGTAGATTAAAGAGTCCAAAGTCGAAATATAATTTTGAAAGGCATTTGGGGGTCAGAGGAGCTTAGCTAACGGAGCTAAGATCCAAGATCTAAATTCTCAGATCTTAAGTCTAAGGCCCCTTGTCTCAGAATCCTATGCTTTTTATTAACACAATTTGTCCTGAGGCAAGGCAGAGATATATACACTTCAAAGGGTCAGGGTTTCAGTACAGAGTCCATTGTCAGAATGGGGGAATTAGCCTATGGCTGTTCATGTGTTTGGCCAGTAGGAAGCAATAACATGTAGATTAAGATGCCTTTTCGCTGTCTGGCAGCCAAGCAACAATCCCTTTTCAGGTTTGGGGAAATGCCTTCAGCCATTCCCAGATGCAGCCCTGCTGTCATGCTGGAATTGGTCTCCAGCATCTCACCCTTTTTGATTTTTTAAATTTAACAAGAATGTATGTTTTAAGATTTTTAAATTCAATGGAAAGGACAGAGTTCTATCATGTCCTTTAAATTGCTGCCAGGCATCAAACGAATCAGTTTGTAGTAAATTTCTTTCTGAGCCAACAGTTCTTAGAGTCCCAATTTCAATGTCCAACTGTTTTTTCTGTGTACATGTCAGCAATGGTATTTCAGTTCTGGATGGTGGACAAACGGTGGCAATGCAGGTCCGACCTTCTCTGGTTTGGTCCTGGCAACCTGCAGCAACGCACAGCTGCTGACTGCTAGCATGGCAAGGCGTCTTCACCATCTCCATTTCTGGACTGCTTCTTTTCTTGTCTCCTGGGGGCCACTGCTTTTCTGTGGCTGGAGCAGTCCGGTCACTTCCTCTCTGGGATCCGTTGTTGCAGGAATCCGTATGTTTTCTGGAAATATACAAACATATTCTCGATCAAAGGTTAATAAAGGAATCATTTTCTATAAATTAGACTTAGAATCCTTTTCATTTTTGTCCAAACAATTTTCCTTTGGCTTATTTTGACACCATATGTGTTTTGATGGGTGTCTTGTTATTAGCATTACAAATGAAAAATAATTTTCAAGTAAAAATTTTAAAGCAATTAAGGCTTTTACTTATAGAGCATTATTCCACTATCCCCCCTTTTTTTATTTAAATATTAGGAGGCTTTTGGAAATTTTGCAATGCAGTCTTGATAACTTTTTTAATTTTAATTTTTCTGCACAGAAATATGACTGCTCTGGATTCATTGCATATTAAGCAATTTTTGAACCATCAGTAAAAAATTTTAATTAATACTTCAGGAACTGTTTTTGTCCAGTACAATTAAGTTTTCTTATGAATATTCACTTATTTCAATTAGCCAATTTTAACTTAATCTGAAATAAAGTTTATTTTCATTATTTTTTTTTTGATCATTGGAGGACTTATCATAATTTGTATCTTTACCTTTTTCTTCTTCTTCCTCTTCTTAAAGGATACCTTTCAGCATTTCATATAATACTGGTTTGGTGGTGATGAACTCCTTTAGCTTTTCCTTATCTGTGAAGCTCTTTATCTGACCTTCAATTCTGAATGATAGCTTTGCTGGATAAAGTAATCTTGGTTGTAGGTTCTTGGTATTCATCACTTTGAATATTTCTTGCCATTCCCTTCTGGCCTGCCAAGTTTCTGTTGAGAAATCAGCTGACAGTCGTATGGGTATTCCCTTGTAGGTAATTGAGTCTCTTTCTCTTGCTGCTTTTAAGATTCTCTCTTTGTCTTTTGCTCTTGGCATTTTAATTATGATGTGTCTTGGTGTGGTCCTCTTTGGATTCCTTTTGTTTGGGGTTCTCTGCTCTTCTTGGACCTGTAAGTCCATTTCTTTCACCAGGTGGGGGAAGTTTTCTGCCATTATTTCTTCAAATAGGTTTTCAATATCTTGCTGTCTCTCATCTTCTGGCACCCCTATTATTCTGATGTTGGTACGTTTGAAGCTGTCCCAGAGGCTCCTTACACTATCTTCGTATTTTTGGATTCTTTTTTCATTTTGCTTTTCCGGTTGGGTGTTTTTTGCTTCTTCGCATTTCAAATCTTTGACTTGATTCTTGCGCTCCTCTGGTCTGCTGTTGGGTGTCTGTATAATATTCTTTATTTCAGTCAGTGTATGCTTAATTTCTAGTTGGTTCTTTATCACAACATCGAGGGTCTCATTAGATTTCTTGTAGATCTCATTAAGTTTATCAGCAGTTTCTAGAAAATTATTGAAAGACCTTAACAGTGTGGTTTTGAACTCTATATCCAGTAGTTTGCTTTCCTCCATTTCTGTCATTTGTGTCCTTTTTCTTTGTCTCCGCATTTTTTATGCTTCCCTGTGTTGATACAGTGGTTTTCTGTGCTAAGTGTCCTCTAGGGCCCAGTGGTTCAACCTCCCCAATTACCTGAGGAGGACACTCTTGGTGCACCGCCTTGTGGTCTTTGTGCACAGTCTTGTTGTAGTTAAGCCTTGATTGTTGTAGGTATCACTGGGAGGAATTGACCTCCAGGCCAATTGGGTGTGAGAATCAGCTGTGTCTGCAGTGGGAGAACTTCTGTGCTGGAGACACCCCTCTGGGGCAAGACTTGCTTCAATGGGGCTTTGGTGCTCACCGAGTCTGCCCCCTGAGTGTGTCCTTTATGTTTCCACGGAGCTGCAAACTGGATGGTCCCACTCTGACCTCTTGGCTTCCTGGCTCCTGGATCTCTAGGGAGGTGCTAATCTAGCCTTTGCCTGAGGCTATCCAGCAAAAGCCTCCCTGCAGGGCTTGGGCGGGGTGGGTCCCACGGGATCAACAGGGTGGGGCTAGCAGTTATCGCTGCTCTCAGTCCTGCCCTCAGAGGCTTTGCTTCTCAATGTCCCGGTAATCCCTGCAAGCCCCTCGGAGAGAAAGCTGCCCTTGAGTTCCGACCTCTGCCAGACAGTCCCGCTTCTCCCGTATGAGACTCGCCCGGAACTGGAGCTCAGAGCCTGAGACTCCCTCCCAATTGAAAACGACAACCGCGCCCTCAGCCGCCAGCCCGCTCCGCATGCACCTCCGCACCTTAGTATTTTACTTCCGCACTGCGCCTCCTCTGAGTCTCGGTATGCTTTTCTCTTTCCTTCTAGTTATATAATTTCCACTCAGGCAGCCTTCCTGTGGTTCTGGGTGATGTCCGTTCTGTCTTTTAGTTGTATTTTTGAAGTGGTTGTGGGAGGCAGCATTCTTCGGTGTTTACCTATGCCGCCATCTTGGTTTCTCCTCCTTTATTATTTTTAACTTTACTTGTCCTAGGTTATGGACAGTAAGTGACATTAATTAAACTTTTGCTATTAGTCTTTGAGTAACTTCACATTAGTTTTATTCAGGGAGGCAAAAACACAAACTATTTATCTTTGTATATTAGGCCTAATATATTTATTTACAGTTCTTCAGATGTTTGAAGGAAACCTTTCTTTATTTCCTTCCAGAGTAATTTCCGGCCACACTTAGAGAATTTCAACTTGAAAAAATTTTTGTCTTTCTTTTTCACACCAAGCAACAGACATGGTTGCTTTTTGGATGTTGACTGACAGTGCCAGTCCATGTCACATTAAACTTCCCTTATGATCATGGTGACTATTATTACAGTAATATTTGGAATTTTAACAATTTTTAGTTTATTCTGTAAATATTAGTGAAGGAGATTTCAAAATTTTATAATTTCTTTTTTATTAAATTTAGAATAATATTTTTAAACAGCATTCCCTTTCAGCTTATTTGCATATACAGAGGGATCATGGAAAGCCTTCAGTAATTTTTTTAGATTTTACTAAGCTAAGATTAAGCTTACAAAGATATTGGCTTCTCATATAACTTAATTTATATGAAACTTTGATTATATTTTTAAAAGCTAATTTATTAACTAATTTTAAGTAGGTATTTTTATTAATAAAGCAAAGCAAATGAATTTAGTAAATATTTACGTTTGATTCACAAGGCACAAACGCTGCCCTACCTTCAGCCTAATTTAAAATGCAGGCGGCTAGGGCTTTTGTTATTAAAATTCTGTCTTAAAATTCCACTGATGTATTTTAAGATACATTAAACAAAATAACTTGTTTTGCCCTTTCTTAGAGGCTAAAACCTTCATAACATTTAAGAAATATGTATATAAGTAAAATATATTCATTAATTTTTATTTGATAAAGCTTTCCATGTGATTTCAAGTATATTAAATTGGTTAAATTCAAAAATATTTCCTTTAAGAAGAGAACAAACTTTTTGAATCACTCCGGGCCCTTGGAGCTTTTCAAAAATCATCCCTCGGTTATAGCCTTTAAATTCAATG
>NW_005362033.1:724396-725447 GCF_000412655.1 Myotis brandtii
CATTAAGACACATCATAATTAAAATGCCAAGAGCAAAAGACAAAGAGAGAATCTTAAATGCAGCAAGAGAAAAACAGTTAGTTACCTACATAGGAGTACCCATAAGACAGCAAGGGAGATAAAGGCAAAAATAAATAAATAGGACTATATCAAATAAAAGGCTTCTGCACAGAAAAAGAAACAGACAACAAAACAAACCGGCAGCCAACTAGATGGAAGATGATATTTGCAAACAGTAGCTCTGACAAAGGTTTAATTTCCAAAATATATAAAGAACTCATTAGACTTAACATCAAATGAATAAACAATCCAACCAAAAAATGAGCAGAGGACCTGATAATACACCTCTCCCAGGAAGACATATGAACAGCCAATAGATCTATGAAAAGATGTCCAACCTCACTGGCAATTAGGAAATGCAAATCAAAACTACAGTGAGATACCACCTCACACCTGTTAGAGTGCCCATTCTCAACAAGACAAGCAATAACAAGTGTTGGAGAGGCTGTGGAATAAAGGGAACCCTCATTCACTGCTGATGAGAATGTAGATGGTACATCCGCTATGGAAAGCAGTCTGGCAATTCCTCAAAAAGTTAAGAGTAGAGCTACCATATGATCCAACAACCCCACTCCTGGGGTTATACACAAAAAACTGGAAAACCTTTTTCTCAAAGCTCTATGCACCCCTATGTTCATTGCAGCATTAGTCACAGTGGCCAAGACATGGAGACAACCAAAGTGTCCTGCAATAGAGGACTGGATAAAGAAGATGTGGTTCACCCTGATCGGTTTGGCTCAGTGGATAGAGCGTCGGCCTGCGGACTGAAGAAGATGTGGTACATATACACAATGGAATTCTATATAATCCTATCTAATAATAGACAAACATGGTAATTGACCATACCTTCACTACGCCTCCCATTGGCTAATAAGCATGATATGCAAATTAATTGCCAACAAAGATGGCTAATTGGCATACTGCAGGCAAATTCTGCTGCGCCGCCCCGCCTGGGGCTGGCGGCAGCGCGATCCCTAGCCACTGGCCGCCC
>NW_005362033.1:725723-726067 GCF_000412655.1 Myotis brandtii
AGGGGTCCCAGACTGTGAGAGGGCACAGGTTGGGCTGAGGGACCCCCCCCCCACACCAGTGCACAAATTTTTGTGCACCCAGCTTCTAGTCCTATCTAATAATAGACAAACATGGTAATTGACCGTACCTTCACTAAGCTTCCGATCAGCTAATCAGGGCAATATGCAAATTAACTGCCAACAAAGATGGCGGTTAATTTGCATACATATGCGAAATGCTGGGAGGCAAAAGGAGAAGGACGGAAGAAGCCACCTGCCACTGACAGTGATCGGAAACCCAGGCGGCAGGCAAGAGCCGGGTAGCAGGGCAAAGGCGGCCCCCCGGCCCGTGATCAGAGAACGGG
>NW_005362033.1:727376-756027 GCF_000412655.1 Myotis brandtii
TATATCCAGCAATCCATATGGGGACTGAAAACTTTGCAATGATGACAATTACTGAAGATATGAATCAACTAAAATAGTTGACAGGGACAATTCTTCCATCTTTGAAAATATCTACATCAAATCTGTTTAAATAGATTTTCATCTGCATAATATAACACATTCTGACAAGACCACCACCACCACCAATGTGGTCAGTGTTGTGCCGATAAATGTTTAATAACTGAGGGACGCCCCACACCCCCGAGTGCACAAATTTTTGTGCACTGGGCTACTAGTAAAGAGATAATATGCAAATGGTGTCACACCCTCACACCGTAATAGCTCAGACACTCAACACTGGGGAGAGAGGTGTGGGGACCAGCCAGGCAGAGATGAGTTCACCAGAGAGGAATGGGGACCAGCCAGGCTCCTATATAATAAAGAGCTAATATGGAAATGATTGTCACGCCCTCACGCCATAATGGCTCAGACACTCAATACTGGGGAGAGGAATGGGGACCAGCCAGCATAAATGAGCTTGTGAGAGAGGAATGGGGACCAACAAGGCTACAGCCCGGGAGAGGTACAAGCCGCCTGCCCTGCAGTCCCAGGCGCCAGCACCTGCGGCCCGGGAGAGGGACAAGCTGCACACCCCATGGTCCCAGGTGCCAGTGGCTGCGCCTGTGCCTGCAGCCTGGGAGAGGGACAATCCGCATGCCCCACAGTTCCCATGATCCCGGGTGCCAGCGGCTGCACTTGTGGCCCGGGAGAGGGACAAACCACCTGCCCCGCGGTCCCGGGCACCAGCGCCTGCAGCTGTGGCCTGGGCAAAGCTGCCTGCCCACAGTCCCCTGCAGCTGCAGTCAGCCTGGGTGAAGCCAGCCCAGGTCCTGAGTGCCTATGGCCGGCTGGAGGAGGGAAGCCTGGGTCCTGGGTGCCTGCGACCGGCTGGAGGAGGGAATCCTGGGTCCTGGGTGTGGGGCAGGGCAGAGGCGGTTAGGGGCGATCAGGCCGGTAGGGGAGCAGTTAGGGGCAATCAGACAGGCAGGCAGAGGGGTTAGGTACAATCAGGCAGGCAGGCAAGTGGTTAGGAGCCAGCGGCCCCGGACTGTGAGAGGCAGTTGGACATCCCCTGAAGGTTCCGGGATTGGAGAGGGTGCAGGTCGGGCTGAGGGACTGCCCCATCCCATGCACAAATTTTGTTCACCGGGCCACTAGTGTTACTCATAAGAAAGGATGGCCCAGCCAGCATGGTTCAGTGGTTGAGTGTTGACCTGTGAACCAGGAGGTCAGTTTGATTCCCAGTCAAGGACATATGCCCGAGTTGTGGGCTTGATCCCTAGTGTGGAGCATGCAGGAGGCAGCTGATCAATGATTCTCTCTCATCATTGATGTTTCTATCTCTCTCTCCCTCTTCCTTCCTCTCTAAAATCAATAAAAATATTTTTTAAAAGAAAGTATGAAATACTGCCATTTGCAACAACATGGATGGACCTTGAGAACATTATGTTAAGTGAAATAAGTCAGTCAGGAAAAGTTAAGAACCATATGATCTCACTCATAATTGAGGTATAAAATCAAAACTCGTGAACACAAACAGTAGTGTGGTGGTTGGCAGAGGGAATTTGGTGCGGGTGAAGCAAGCCCTAATACAAGGTGACAGGAGATCTGACTCTGGGTCGTGGGCACACAGTGCAATACATAGATCTTCTAACACAGAACCCACACCTGAAACCTATATGATCATATTAACCAATGTCACTCCAATACTTCTTTAAAAGGGGGAAAAAAGAAGCTGTGGTACATATACACAATGGAATATTACTCAGCCATAAAATGAATGAAATCTTAACATTTGCAACAGCAATGAGTGTTAAATACCATATCATTTCACTTATATGTGAAATCTAAAGAACAATATAAACAAAACAGAAATAGACTTAAAGAGAACAGACTGGTAGTTGACAGGGGAGGGGGAGGGATGAAAAGGTGAAGGGATTAGGATGTGCAGATTGGTAGTTACAGAAGAGTCACAGGGATGTAAGGTATCGCCTAGGGAATAAAGTCAATATTATTGTAATGACTGCGTATGGTGCCAGGTGGGGACTGGAAATATTGGGGGGAACACTTTGTAAAGTATATGATTGTCTAACTACTATGCTGTTACATTTGAAACTAATACAAATAACATTGAATACAAACTGTAATTGGAAAAAGTATTTTTAATTTAGCAATAAAAATGATTTTTTTAAAAGATTGGCACCATGTTTTATTCTAAGAGTTTTATTGTTTTAGGTTTTACATTTATGTTCTCGATCCATTTTAAGTAATTGTTTAATGTGGTATTAGAAAGCATCTAACCTTTTTGCATAGGGATATTCATTATTTTTGGCACTGATTGTTGAAAAGACTGTGAGTTCCCCATTATTTGGTCTTGGCATGCTTGTCAAAAATCATTTGACTATATTTGGGAGGGCTTATTTTGGGGCTCTATTTTATTTCACTGGTCTATATGTCTGTTTTTTGCCAATACCACACTGTTTTAATTACTGCAGCGTTGTATTAAGTTTTGAAATCTGGAAGTGTGAGTCCTCCAATTTTGTTCCACCTCCCCACCCCCACAAGGTTGTTTGGTTCTGTGGAGTCCCTTGAGATTTCATGTGAATTTTAGGATTTTGATAGGGATTGCATTGAATCTGTAGATAACTTTGGGTAATATTGACATTTTAACAATATTACTTTTTTGAATGCATGAACATGGGATGTGTTTCCATTTATTTGTCTTTAATTTCTTTTATGAATCTTTTATAGCTTTACTAAGTAGCCTGGTGCACGAAATTCATGCACTTGGGGGGGATCCCCCAGCCTGGCCTGTGCCCTGTCACAGTGCGGGAGCCCCGCGATTCATCGCCCCAAAGAGGTAGGCCCCACCCACCCATCCAGGGCTCCTCAATGAATTGCCCCAGAGAGGTAGGCCAGAGCCGGGGGAGGCCTGTGGACCCCAGGGCCAGGCCATGGCAGAGGCCTCCGCTGCGCCCCACTCCCGTCCCTGACGCTGCAAGTCCCCGCCCACCGTGCCTGCTGCATGCAGCCTCCAGCTGATCGGCCATTATGCTTGAGGGCATCCCAACCATTTGCATATTACCCTTTTATTAGTATAGATTTTACATGTCTTCACCTCATTAAGTTAATTCTTAATTATTTTATTATTTTTAATGTTATTGTGAATCGACTCGTTTTTGTAATTCCCTTTTAAGATTATTTAAGTTAGAAATGTAATTGGTTTTTTTGCATGTTGACTTTGCATCATACTATTTTGCTCGGTTCACTTATTAGATCTAACAACTTTTTGTGGAGTCTTTATGATTTCTTCCATATAAGAGCATATTATCTGCAAAGAAATAATTTTACTATGTCTTTTTTCAAAGAAATAATTTTACTATGTCTCTTTGCATTTGAATGTCTTTTATTTCTTTTTCTTGTCTAATTGCTCTGACTAGAATGTCCAGTACTATGTTGAATAGTATTTTTTTATCTCAAAGGAAAAGTTTCATTCTTTCATTTCTAAACTAGAGGCCCAGTGCATGAATTTGTGCATGTTTGGGGTCTGGCTGCCCGGCCCCAATCTAGGCGGATCAGGGCTGGGACAGTCAGAAGGAGGAGACAGTGGGAGGTTGGCCAGCCCGCCCGCCCCCATCAGGGCTAGATCAGGGCCAGGCCAGCTGTGGGGAGGAGCCGTGGGTGATTGGCTGGCAGGCCCTGCTCCTGATTGGGGTGGGGGAGGCCAATCGGGGGTCAGTGGCCAGGGGAGGGGCCATGGGAGGTTGGATGGCCAGCCCCACCCCTGATTGGTGTGTGGGAGTGATCTGGGGCAGAGCTGGCTGGGGGGAGGGGCCGCGGGAGGTTGGCCGGTTGGCCCCACCCCCAAATCGGGCCTGTTCACTAGCCAAAATGGGCATCATAGCGACTGGTCATTCTGGTCATCACGGCGTTCCAGTCGCCGGCTTTTTATATATATAGATTATGTTTGCTGTATTATGGCTCTTATGTGGATGTAGTTGTCTTCTATTCCTATTTTGTTGAGTGTTTTTATCATGAACAAGTGCTTTTTCTGCATCAATTAAGATGACCATGTGGGGGGTTTTCTTCGTTTTGTTGATGTGGTGTATTACACGGACAGATTTTGTATGTTGAACCACCTTGCATTCCAGGAATAAATCCCACTTAGTCATGGGGTACAGTTCTTTTGAATATGCTGCTGAATTCTGATTGCTCATATTTTGTTGAGAATTTTTGCATCAATGATCATAAGGGCTATTGGGCTGTACTTTTCTTTGCTTATAGTGTCTTTTCTGGCTTTAGTTAGGATTATGCTGGCCTCAGAGAATAAGTCAGAAAGTGTTCCCTTCTCTTCAATTTTTTGGAAAAGTTCAAGAAGGTATTAAATGTTTGGTAGAATTCACCAGTGAAGCCATCAGCTTCAGGGCCTTTCTTGGAAGATTTTTGGTTACTGATTCAATCTCCTTACTAGTTATAGGTCTATTTAATTTGTCTATTTCTTCACGATTTAATCTTGGTAGGTTTTATGTTTCCAGGAATTTGTCCCTTTCATCTAGGTTATCCAGTTTTTTGGCATATAATTGCTCACAGTACCCTCTTATGATCCTTTTTATTTCTGTAGAATAGGTAGTAATGTCCCCACTTTCATTTCTGAGTTTAGTCATTTGAGTTGTCTTTCTTTTTTAGTCCATCTAGCTAAAGTTTTGTCCATTTTGTTGACCTTTTTGAAGAACGAACTTTTCATTTCATTGATTTTTCTCTGTTGTTTTTCTGTTCTCTATTCTGTTTATCTCTGCTCTAATCTTTTTAAACCTGTGGGCTAGAGTGAAGGGAAAAGGGTATAGGGGAGAAACAGCTTGCTCTTTCTTATCACTCATGTTTCATCTGCCCTAGGATGTGATCTGCCTTCCCTCACCTTCCAGTACAACATTGCACTGCTCTCGCTCAATGCTCCCTGTCTTGGCCTATTCATAGTGAATATTTCCACTTAACTTGTTTATTTATTTATTTAATCCTCACACAAAATATGTTTTCATTGATTTTGAGAAAGGGAGAGAGAAACAAAGAGGGAGGAAAAAACATCAATTGGTTGCCTCCCATATGCGCCCTGACTGGGGATCAAACCCACAACCTTTTGGTGTACGCGACAATACTCCAAACAACTGAGCCACCTGGCCAGGTCTAAATTGTTTATTCCTTATATTCTTCACAAGATGGTAAGTTTCAAGAGAGTAGAGAACTGTATTTCTAGCCCCTAGAATAATACCAAGCATACAATAGGTACTTGATAATATTGAGTGGAGAAATTAAATGACAAGAGAAAGGAGAGAGGCAAGATATAAAGAGTGGTCTACATAAAAAAGGACAGGAATCTATACTAATAAAAGCCTAGGTGGCCCTCGCATCATCACAAGATGGCCGCCACAAGATGGCTGGCAGGGGAGGGAAGTTGGGGGTGATTGGGCTGGCAAGGGAAGGCAGTTGGGGGTGATCGGGCCAGCAGGGGAACAGTTGATGTCAATCAGGCCAGCAGGGAAGCGGTTAGGGGGTGATCAGGCTGGCAGGCAGAAGCAGTTAGGGGCAATCAGGCAGGCAGGCAGGCGAGTGGTTAGGAGCCAGCAGTCCCGGATTGTGAGAGGGATGTCTGAAACCGGCAGTTGAACATCCAAGGGGTCCCAGATTGGAGAGGGTGCAGGCTGGGCTGAGGGACACCTCCAGTGCATGAATTTTGTGCACCGGGCCTCTAGTCATATATAATAAAAGCCAGTCGACCAGTCGGCCATTCAACCAATCAAAGTGTAATATGCTAATGATATTCTGAGGCTGCTCAACCACTCGCTATGATGTGCACTGACCACCAGGGGGCAGACACTCCGACCGGTATGTTAGCTTGCTGCTGGGGTACAGCCGATCAGGACTGAGCAAGATGGGCCAGACATGCCCTGGAGCCCTCCGTCGGTCCCTCCCTGGCTGGCCAACCTCCCACGTCCCTCCCTGGCCCCCTATCATGCACCGGTGGGGTCCCGTCTCTCGGCCTGGCCTGCACCCTCTCACAATCCGAGACCCCTTGGGGGGTGTTGGAGAGCCAGTTTTGGCCCAATCCTGCAGGCCAGGCCGAGGGACTCCATTAGTACACAAATTTGTGCACCGGGCCTCTAGTATAGAATAAGCTATTGTCTCAGATGTCACCCAGGCACCAATCCCTCAACTGTTCCAGAAATCATTTTTTAATGTGCTCTAATTTTTTTTTCTGTTGACTTTGGGTTTAGTTTGTCTTTGTTTTCTAGTTCCTTATATGGTAAAGTTAAATTGTTGATTTGAGATTTTTCTTTTCTTTAATGTAAGCATATATATATTGAAGTCCATTGAAGTCCCCCTGGATTCCTTCATTCTGTTTTTGAGTTCCTTTCTGTTTTCTTGAGGTCTTCTTCTTCTCATACAGGTCATGTCTTCCAAGTCTATGTTTGGGTTCATTTTTCTTTACATAATCCAAGGGATCATCCTATATAATAAAAGCATAATATGCAAATTGACTGAACGGCGGAACGACTGGTCAGTAGGGAGCGAGTCTGGTGAGCAGGCAGCGCCAGGCCAGCCAAGGCACGTGCCAGCAGGCAGAGGGAGGGGACAGCAACCAGGGGGCGGCAGTGACCAGCGGTGGCAAAGGGGCGATCCATCAGTCGGACAATCCCTTAGAGCTCCCGGACTGTGAGATGGCACAGGCCAGGATGAGGGATCCCCTCAAGTGTACGAGTTTTCATGCACCAGGCCTCTAGTATATATACACACACACACACACACACACAAATTTCACCCTTATTGCTTTCACTATGTCCCATATTTTGGTTTGTTGTGTTTTCATTTTCATTTATCTCTAAGTATTTTCTAATTTCCCTCATGACTTTTCTTTGATACATAAAATGTGTTGCATAATTTCCACTATTTTGTGAATTTTCCAGTCTTATTTACTTCTAACTTCATATTGTCAGAGAAAATACTGTGTATCTCTTTTCAAAGCTACTGAGATTTAATTTGTGACATATGGTCTAACATATGGTCTATAGACCTAACATATGGTCTATCCTGGAAAATGTCCCATGTGTACTGGAGAAGAATGTGTATGCTGCTGCTGTTGGGTGGAATGTTCTGTATGTGTCTGTTAGATCTAGTTCATTTATTAAGTTAAGCTCCCTATTTTCTTTCTTTTTTTAAAAAAATATATTTTATTGATTTTTTACAGAGAGGAAGGGAGAGAGATAGAGAGCTAGAAACATCGATGAGAGAGAAACATCGATCAGCTGCCTCCTGCACATCTCCCACTGGGGATGTGCCTGCAACCCAGGTACATGCCCTTGACCGGAATCGAACCTGGGACCCTTCAGTCCGCAGGCTGACGCTCTATCCACTGAGCCAAACCGGTTTCGGCATCCTATTTTCTTTCTTATCTTGTCTGCTTCTTCTATTCATTGTTGTGAGTGGGGTATTGAAGCCGGCAATTATTATTGTAGAACGGTTTCTCTTTCAATTCTGTCAGTTTTTGCTTCATCATATATTTTGACTAGAGGTCTGGTGCACGAAATTCATGCACGGGTAGGGTCCCTAGGCCTGGCTGACGATCAGGGCTAATCAGGGCCTTCTGGCTGCCAGCTGGGGCCTCCCTTCCCCGGCTGCCAACTGCCAGCTGGGGCCTTCCTTAGTTCCGCACCGCCCCCTGGTGGTCAGTGCATATCATAGCAAGTGATCAGCCTCCTGGTCAAACTCCTGTGGGGACAATTTGCATATTAGGCTTTTATATAGATGGTCTGTCTTTAGGTGCATAAATGTTTACAACTGTTTTATCTTCTTGCTATATTTAGTTCTTGTCTCTTGTAACTTTTTTTGGATTTAAAGTCTACTTTATCTGATATTAGTATGACTAATTCTGCTCCCTTTTGGTGACTATTTCTAGAGAATACCTTTCTCCATCCTTTCACTTTCAACCTATTTGTGCCCTTGGATATCAAGTGAATCTCTTGTTGATGATATTTTGTTAGATCATTATGCTAGTCTCTGTCTTTTAATTGAAGAGTTTAATACATTTACATTTAAAGTAAATATTGATAAGGAGGGACAAACTTCTGTCATGTTTTGTTTTCTATATGCTATATAGCTTTTTTGTCACTCATTTTCTGTACTCTTTTTTGTTAAAATTTTTTGTAGTAAAATGTTTTAATTTCCTTTTGTATATATTCTAAAGCTATTTTCTTTGTGGTTGCCATAAGAATTACATTTAACATCCTAAAAGTATAATATCTAATTTGATTTCTAGCAGCTTAACTTCAATAACAAAAATTTTATAGCTCCATCCCTACGCCTTTTGTTTTTCTCACATAAAAGTTCTTAGTTTATTAATCTCATGAAAAATCTGCACAATCACCCCAGATCAAGTCACTGAAGAATCTTTACTCCTGTTGTCCCAGCTCCAGCTCACTTTGCCAGTACCAACGTTGGCCATTGAAGTCCCCCTGGATACCTTCATTCTGTTTTTGCGTTCCTTTCTCTGTTTTCTTGAGGTCTTCTTCTTCCCATACAGGTCATGTCTTGCAAGTCTATGTTTGGGTTCATTTTTCTTTGCATTATCCAAGGGATCATAAATCATGCCAAAGCCAGTTGTCTTGCCACCACCAAAATGGGTTCTGAATCCAAACACAAAGATGACATCTGGAGTGGTCTTATATACTTTGGCTAGTTTTCCCTAAATTTCTATCTTGGGTACTGTTGCCTTCCCAGGGTGAAGGATATCAAGGACCATTTGTTTCTGCTGAAGTAGTCTGTTGGTCATGAACGTCCTAGTCCAGATAGTTACTGTGTCATTCATGATAGAGTTTCATCCCCTTTTGGTTGATGATGTCACAAAATTACATCTTTCTACAGTGAAACCCACAAACATAAACTAATTCTTCTAAATGCATTAGTCTCCTAAATGATGTAGAAAACAAGACCTGCAGTTACAAATCAGTTACAGTAATATTAGCTTTTACATTACCAAGTTTTTCTTTGTTTCTTAAGTTGTAGAAAAAGTACAGTTACAAACTACTGTTACAATAATACTAGCTTATGTAATTGCCTATGCATTTACTTTCATTGAGACCTTATATGTCTACATGGCTTTGAGATGCTGTCAAGGTGAATGAATCATTTCACCTTGCAGTACTCCGTGAGCAGTTCTTGCTGGGCATGTCTAGCGGTCATGAACTACCTCACTTTTCATCTGGGAATGTCTGGACTTCTCCCTCACTATTAAGGACAGTTTTGCTGGATATACAACTCTTGGCTGACTTTTGTTGTTTTGTTTTAGCACTCTGAATATATTAGCCCAGTCCTCTGGTCTCCAAAGTTTCTGATGAGAAATCTGAAGACAATCTTATTGAGGATTCCGTGTATGTAATAATTCACCTCTCTTCCTGCTTTCAAGACTTGCTCTCTTTTGAAAGTTTATGTTTCTTGGTGTAGGTCCTTTAAAATCTTAATTGGAGTTTGTTCAGTTTCATGTATGTTTATATTTGTATCTTTCATCAAATTGAAGAAGTTTTCAGCCATTTCTTCAAATATTCTCTTCCCCTGTCTCTTTCTTCTTTTTCTGGGACTTCCATGATATGTATATTGGTCCTTTTGATTGTGTTCCATGGGTCTTTTAAGCTCTATTAGTTTTTCTTCAACCTTTTTTCTCTCTGTTCCTCAGCCTTGAAAATTTCAATAGTTTTATCTTCAAGTTCACTGTTCAAATTGGCCTTTCAATCCTAGTAAATTTTTCATTGTAGTTTTCTGATCAAGAATTTCTTCTTGGTTTATTTTTACGTTTCTTTTGTCTGATATTTTCATTTTGTTCACACATTCTTTTCTTTTCTCCACATCTTCCTTTAGTTCTTGCATCTTAAGACAATTGTTTTAGATCTTTGTCTAATATATTTGTCATTAAGTCTTTTTCTTAATGGACAGATTCTGTTTATTTTTTCATTTGAATGGGGCCATATGTTCCTATTTCTTTGTCTTATGATTTTTTTAAACACATCTAGTAATGTATTAACTGAAAATCAGATACATGTTTTGTTGCTTTTGTTTTTTTCACTTATTTTTATTGTTGTCAGCTGTCTCTTTGTCAAGAATAGGCCAGAGGTGTAAACTTGTTTTTCTCATGTCCTTTCTGAGTAAACAGTGGGTATGCAGCCACCTTCTAATTTCCCCCATATGCGTGGTTATGTTTGAATGTCATAGTCTTTCATATCTGGCTCCTGAAAGGAGAAAAGCAAAAACTGAAGTGGGTGGAGGAGGACACAGCCCATTAAGTCTCCCACTAGTCACTTCAGCTAGAGGAGGGGCTTGCAACAAGGGGAGAGGTGCAACAACAACAGCTGCCAATCTCTTTGCCTGCACCTTTGTGATCAGAAGTAGCAATCAGTGATGGGAGCACAGATCTCTAATAGTTAGGACAGGGTCCCTTTTACCATCCTAGCTCCCACGGTGTGTGCAAGCTGCTGAACACTGCCTGCCATGCAGCTGGGGGTAGGGGAGGGGTAGCTGCTGCTGTGCCAAGAGCTGAAATTGACCAAAATTAACCAGTTTACCAGTCTTTCCCTGGAAGTTGTAAGCCTTTAACAGACTCAAGTTCCAAAATAATTATATCATTACTGGTGTTATTTTAACCATATTTTCTGTGATTGATCCCAAGAAAACTTTAGTTATGAAACCATGTGGTCAATATGTTATAAAAATACATATTTATTGTTTCGATGTTCTTACATAATACAGATACCTAGTCATATACTTAGTCTTCATGTTAAATATAAACAAACAAAAACTAAACAAATCAGCAAAACTGCTGGAAAATCCCTCCAAACCATGAACCCTTATAAAAATGCAGAGAGGATGAGATGATCTTACCTTAAGTCACCATGCTCTGAAGATTAACTGCAGCCAAATGTGAGTGTGTAAAGAAGCAATAAAAACAAAGTGACGTGGAAGAGTACACAGTGAGCTGGGCAAGTCAAATGGCTCCATGAACATTTCGGCAAAGTGTCATCTTTGTGTAACAAAGATCAGGGGCTTGACCTCAAACTATAGGGTAATTTCAAAGCAATACCAGGACAGCATGGCCAGAAGACTTGGTAGTCACATGACTTCAGAACATGAGTTCCCAAGACCCACCAATGAGGAATACCTCCTCTTTACTCTAAAAGCCTGTCCCCGAGCCCTAACTCAAAACCAGGTTACTAAAAATGACTAAGGATCAGCACCTGTCTTGAAAATTCACAACCGTAGTGATACTACATGCATGCATTTAATACCTGGAGAACTCTTGCTGCATTTCAGAACAGAAAGTTTTGAATGTTAACCTCAAGAGAAAGTTATGATATTGTGGCTAAAATACCCAGGTCAGGACTGGCCTGACATATCTTCCCTATAAAAGTTGAGATCTAAGTCCATGAGCGACAGGAGACACAGTTTCCTTCGTCTTCTCTCACAGGGGTGCACTGGTGCAGGGGCCTGTCCTTGTCACAAGTCTCCCACGGTCCTCTTCAGGCTGGAGCAATGGAAACAGCTGGTGGGATGATCCCAAGAACTCACCACACCCAAATCCCACACACAGGCATAGTTCAGCCCCAACAGTTTGCATGCCCTGCTCGGACACAGCTCCGTGCCAGCAGTGCAGGATGGGACAGCCTATGACGGCCACCAGACACCCAATCTCTGAGTGCAATGGCAAGGATGGCCATCACCACTTCCCAGAAGGCATCCCACACTGACTTCCATGGTGGGTCAATTACGAGGCTCTGTGGCCGGGGGACTCCGGACCGTGGACATGAGGTGGGACTTGTAGGTTTTGCTCAGGCCTGTCATCCAGAACTTGAGCAGTTTGACGTTGTCCTCCTCAGATGCTCCGAGGATACTCAGGAGCTTCTGTGTGTCCTCTTTGGGCCGACTGACCACCTTGGTGAATTTGAAAAGGACCTTCACTTTGCTGCAGAAAACCAAACAAAACACTCAGATGCCACAGCACAATCACTGAGCTCTGGTCTGCAAGCAGAGCTGGAATTCAAACCCTCAGAAGGAACAGCACAGCAGGGCCGCAGACGACCTGCAACCTTAGGGTCTCTAGTTTGCCCATCAGTGACAGCCTTGGGTAATATGGTTGGTGTATCAAAATGGGAAAAAAGGAGAAAAAAAATTTTCCCTTAAATTCATCAAAGAATTTGGTTGATCCTAAGCTTCGCTGTATTATTTGAAATCAGGATAATGTTTTACTAATTAAATTTGACAAAAAATTACTAAGAAGGCAGGAGGAAATAAAGTAACTTGCTTCAGTAAAACAGAAATACCTATTTATCTGACTTTCAGATTTTTAAAGTTAATTAAGCAGCAAAAATAAATGCTTCCCTTGGAGGCAGGTGTCACCCCTGTCTCATAGAGGAGCAGCCTGAAGCTTGGCACCAGGTCATTTGCATGGTGTCACCCAGCTAATATATTCGTAGCGGAGCTGGTGATTGAACTCACTCTTAACCTGTGCTCTTAACTGTTCTCCGGTAGCCACAGCCTCACCTCTTTCTCTGAAAACAGCTTCTGGTTCTCCTTAGCAGACACATTGCTGCCGGCAATCCAGCCCTCTCATCAGCAATGAACGCCCCAGGAGTGCAGTGGCCAGTACTTACTTCATCCACTCTTCTTTGAGGCAGATGAGACACTGGTCAACCACATCCACAGACAGATTCTGGTTGGTCAGAGCAGCTTCCATCTTATTCAGAATGGTCGGGCCCACTGGGAACAGGGAGGGGCACAGCAGGCGGGGGAGGAGGGTCAGCCCAGGAGGGGAAGCGCACTCCCTCTCCCAATCTCGTGGTGCAGGCGCTGCCCAGAAGCACCCACCTCGGTCTGCAGCCACAGCACTCCCACTGGTCACCACGAATTCGTACTTGCTCAGAGACTGGTCGTCCTCACACCCAGCCGGGGGGAGGCTGGAGGGAGCGGCTGTGTGGACCTCCACTACGACAGCGAATTCTGCAGCAATACAAACGCACTGCTCCCAGGAGCGTCCTCCACTCAGCAGCAAGCCCACCTCTGCCTGCTGCTCAAATCACCTGATCACCCAGGGATAACCCATCTCCGGAGATGAACACTTGGGCATTTAAAACTTTCTGTGGTTTATTTGTAAACAGTTAAGGTTTAACTTTGTTAGACTAACACCATATTATTTTACAATAATACTAATTATATACCTCAATTTCCATACTACTAAACAGCCCTATGACCACTAGAGAGAGGTGCCACAATTCCCCCATTCTGTAGACAGGGAAACGGACTCAGAAGCCAAGTGACTCGCCTGAAGCCACTAGAAGTGGTAAGACTTTAAGCCCATCCTGAAACCTGAGCCTGCGTTCTGAATCGGACCCAGGACAGAGGCCCAGCCTCGGTGCTGAATGGAGGCTGCTCAGGGCTGCGGAGGCCAGCTGCTCTGCCACTGCCCCTCCCACCACCCGAGCGCAGGGCTGCCCCTCGTCGGTGTTGGAAGCCCCGGCCGCCTTGGCAGCTGCGATGGCACCCAGGCTGACTCCTGAGCTTCCTAAACCAAAAGTGAGGGGTGCTGACTAGCTTCTTGGTAGTAAGCTTGCGGGTGCTGAGGGCGGAGCCGGCTGAGCAATGGATGCGGAAGATGCAATTAAGGCCTATAAAAGGGGAGCATCTGAGATCATGCTCCCCAGCATGTCCTCAGTTTTGGCTCAAATAAACTCTTGTTTTAAAAAAGACATGTAAAAGGCAGAAACACTTGGAAGGAACAAGGAAGTGTGACAGAACATGAGAGCAAAGGAGCCCACGAGACGCATGGACTATGAAGGCGGCTGTTGCAGCCCAGCAAGCCCCCAGCTCGGCGGCATCCCTGACTCACCTGCCCAGACGCAACTACAGTCCTTTGACAGCCACTGGCTGTTCCCACTCCCAGACTGCGGCCTGCCCCCGACTGAGAACCATGCCCTGTAAGCCACCCTCACTATGAAGCGGTCCAGTCCAAACCTCATCCATTTTAAAGGCAGAAAACAAAGGCCCAATGGCACTGGGAAAGCTGGTCCTGCAATGGGGTACCCCCTGCTCCCAAGGCCGGCAGGCGACATCCTCAAACACACAGCGAAGGCCCGGCCCACGTCTAAGCCCTAGGTGCTGGGCCTCAGGTGAGGAGAGCACGCACCTGAGGAGAGCACGTGGGTGGGGATCTGCACGTGGGGGCTGAGCCCCAGGAAGTTGCAGCGGTAGGCCTCCTCGTACTGGCTGCTGTAAGGGATGACGCGCACACAGCCCACGGGCAGCATGGTCTGGAGAGGAGAGAGGAACTCAGAACCCACAGCAGATGGAACACCCTGGCCCTGCCTGTCTCCATCACCCACCTTCCAGGACCCTCTGCAGCGCCATCCAAAGTCTCCCTCCTCCCAGGAGGCGTCCCTGGTCACTCAGCCCCCTGGGTGTCTCCTGGCCATTGGTCAGGTGTAACTCGTGCTGCCTCTTGCTTTATGGTGCTAATTCCTATATAACTCTTGTATTGCTCAGATAGTGGTCTCTTCCTGCACCCAACAAAGAGATTCCATGCTTTCTGAGAGATTGTCATATTCACTTTGTGCCTCACAGGCCTACGCAGCAGACGGCAGGCATTCACACTTTCTAGTGACTTAAACACATGAGCGCCAAACCCGGGCCGTGGCACCCATCGCACCTCTGGGATGGGACAGCGTGCTGCCCCTGCGCCACCCCCATCGGACTGTTGCGCAGAGGCAGTGCGGCGACCCAGAGCTGCTGCCACAGCAGCTGTGACCACCCCATGGCTTCTGCAAGTGCCTCAGGGGATGAGGACGGGAGAGAGGGTCATTAGTTCTCAATCTATCAGGAAGCACAGACTCCTTCCACTAGAAATAAAAGCCATAAATAACTGTCATTTTTAATAGTGGAGGGAAACACGGATCTTAGGAAGGAGCATTAGTGCACCCTAACAATCACACCCAACAAATACTGTCCTGCTATAGAACAAGGAAGGACAGAAGACACCCTTACCCGGAGAACTTCAAACGCTGACAGGACAAGGTCTGTGTCCCTGCTTTTCCAGATCACCTGGTTCCCCATGAGAACGTGCCAGGCCAACATGCGAAAAGACGAGGCACCCAGGACCTGAAAAACAGCTCGGTGCTCTCTGCCCTGAATGTGCATTCTGTCCAACTGATGCTACTTGTGTGTCCATCTAGAACCTTCTCTGTACAGTCAAGGAAGGCAGGTCAGAGAAGAAGCCACTTCTTCTCAGGAGGCTGACTGGCTTGCCCAAGGTCAGAAGGCAGATAGTAGTCCCCAGATTTGTACCTAAAATCAGATCCTAAAACTCTTGCACATTTTATAAGATCTTTTTCTCATTTTTATTTTCAAAGCCTTGAAGCAGAAAAAGTATTAGCAACATTTACCTTCTCTGGCTACACACTTTACTTTGCTGAACCACTTGAAAGCAAGTGGCAGGTATCAGGGCACTGCAGGCCCAGGAAGAGCAGGGTCTCCACAGCCCTCACTCCACACCCAGACGCCGCAGGACGCGGCAAACCCAGCACCCAGAGCCAGACTGCTCCAGCCAGCCCTCCTCCCACCAGGCCTGTCCCCGCCACGCTGCTGCCCGCCCCGGATATGCTGTTTGTTTTAGTTACTGCTTTTGTAGAGAGAGAGACCTCCATTTGCTGTTTCACTGGTGAATTCCTGCATGTGCCCTGACGGGCATGGACCCGCAGCCACCAAGGAGGGTGGTGGTCACTCCTCACCACCGTCCCTTTGGGTCTTGAACACCATGAGCCCCAAGGACCAAGTGTGCTGGAGGGGACGAGGGGGGGGGGCACGGCTCTGGCCCCCTGCTGCCTACCTGTCTCATGTGCCGAAGGGACTGAAAGACGGACAGCTTTCGGGGCTGCCAGCTCTCACAGTCTGAGAGCGAGGAGGAACCTGTGGGGCATTTGGTCAGCTCCCGCCCCTCTGCACCCTCTGGCAAGACAGAGGCTTTTTCCTCTTCAGCCTCCGAGTTGTCCCAGCTTTCTGATTCCTCTTCTAAATCTGCAAGACGGACAACAAAGACAGCTATGAAGCCTGCCGCCCCCTGGACTCCCCCACTTCCTGGCTGCGATGGTCTCCTTGTGTGACCACTTCAGCCCAAGGCCCCTCATGGTTAAGCTACTAGAGGCCGTGGATTGCTGATTGGGGGCAGCCATCTCCACTACTTTTTACTGTTGTTAATTCTCACCCGAGGACATTTTTCCCATTGATTTTTAGAGAGCAGAACGGAGCAGGGAGGAGGAGAGAGAGACACATCGATGTGAGAGACACATCGATTGGTTGCCTCCCACACACACCAACCAGGGCTGGGGATGGAACCTGCAACCCAGGTACGTGCTCTTGATGGGGAATCAAACCCATGACCCTCCGTGCACAGGCCGAAGCTCTATCCACTGAGCACACCGGCAGGGCTATACTACTCTTACCCTAGGAGCCTTACGGTGGGCTGGGAGGGCCCAGAGCCTCACTGCGTTGCCAGGCACCTGCAGAACTGCGTGGTTCCCACAGGGGAAAGGTCACGCAAACGGCACGGAGGACAGAGCCTGGCTGCCTGAGCTCCTCTACGGCCTGGCACCACTCCAGGGGCTTCCTCACCTCCTCACCCTTTCACCCTCAATACCATCCTCCTCATTTTAAAGATAAAGAAATGTCTGTTATTTCAATTAGTCTTCATACAATCCTCACCTGGTGAGGCCCTCGGGGAGGGCTGTGCCCAGCACATGGAACAGAGCAGAAGGCAGGCCCTGCAGATGGGTCAGCCGCCCCCAGAGCCTGTGCTCTGAGCCTCCTGTGACCAGGACACAGACCAAGATGTGACAGAAGCCCTGGAAGGTTGTCCGGATGCATGGGGCTCTCTGTGCAAGGAACTCTCACCATCTTCACTGGCCTGGAAACTTACAATCACTACAATAATGGACACTCTAGGGCCAGCCTGGCCATGACTGCGAAGTTTTCTCTCTTCTGAGTACCTTCTGCTCTCGCGGAAACTATTTGCTTTTCCCAACTCAGGAGAGGGTTTGCGTGCAAGCGTGTGCAAGTCACCTGACTGCAGGGGCCTTGCGACAGCTCCAGTGTTTTAAGGTCAATTATCTGCCATTGCAGCACACCAGCATGGCTAGCAACAAGCTACACACACGCACCACAGTCGGATCACCCACCACGCCGCTGAGACTGTAGACCTCAACCACCAAGCGAAGGCCCTCTGGAGGAAAGCACAGCCGGGCGGGACCAGGGGTTCCCGGGGAGTTCCTGCGGGAGTTCCTGAGCGCACGGGCCCTGCGCCCAGACACGAAGAGCTGACCCCACACCTGAGAGGGCGGCCCAGAGACAGTGAAGTGGGAACCGCCGCCCTTGATGGGAACCCTGGCCCGGCGGCAGCACAGCTCTGTGTTGCTAGCGAGCAGAGTACGAGAATCTGGAGAGGCCAAGCACTTGGTTAACGATAAAACAGGGACAAGAAAGCTTCCCATCAGCCAATCCTTACACAGCCCGACAGGGGCTTTTCCCGGCTGCCAGGAGGATGAGACAGGAAATCAAGACAGGAGCATGTGGGCTAAAGGGCAAGCTTCTCTGCAGAGGCTCCTCGTGGGCTTACCCCCAGGATCCCCGGTCAGCTCTCTGCCGGCCTGAGGAGGCCGCTGGCTGGGATGGCCCCAAGGCCGCGTGGGCAGAGGGCGCCCCCGCTTACCCGCGAGCTTCTCCATCTGGACCAAGGTGTCCTCGGTGGGCGCGCCCTCCAGGAGCTTCTCCGTCAGCCGGCTGCCGCACGCCTTCAGGAGCCTGAGAACAGAGCCCTCATGTCTCTCGTCAGGAGAAAGCTGAACCCGACGCCCCTCAAGCCTCTCGCTCTAACTCCCAGTTTATAGAAAACAGCGCAAAAGAAACCAATGGCCTAGCTCCCCCAACAAAAGGCACAGGAAAAGCAGAGCAGGAGACACTATTCCAGATAAGAGATTTACAACAATCCACACACTGCGTGTGACCCAATTCAAAAGTCACTTGTGAGGCAAAACAGGAAAAGTGAATGTGGACTGGGCTGGATGGTACTAAGAAATTAGTCCATTTTGTCGGATATGATCATGGTTTTGCAGCTGAAATGATACAATTGACATTTGCTGTAAAAAACTCTAGGAAAAAGTGAGGGGCACATGAAAAAGCAGATGCTGACAGCTGCCAAAGCTGGACGACAGGGATGCCGCGTGCATGGTGCTGTTAATTCTACTCTGAGCCGCTTAGAAACGTCCTACATAGAAGTGATCTTTAAGAGCCAGGAGCGATGGATGTGGGAGGTGGGATTTGCAGGTCTTGGGAGCTGCACCCGAGGGTCCCCCTCTGAGCTCCTCGCCCACCAAGACCTTAGACAATGAGCCCTAGACTTCACACTGACGGCACAGGAATGAGAATGTGGGGGGGTCTTCGGAGGATCTTGCAATGCAGGGACTGAAACAATCGGTGGCCAGAGGACAAACAGTGGTCATTTCAAATACATCACAAATCCACGGACGCTCCTCCCTTCCAAAGCGGAAGACTAACCCTCTCCCCCACCGAGGCTGGCCTCGGGGACACAGCACATTCCTAACCAACAGCGGGACACAGCCGTGTGGGCTGCGGCCGGTCAGGACCTTGCATATCCCACCCCCTGCTCTCCTTGGTCGCTCACTCTGAGGGAAGTCAGCTCGTCTGTCCGCATCGCGAGGGGCTGAGGCCTCCCGCCCACAGCCAGCACCCCCGTGCCAGCCCCGTGAGGGAGCCAAACCCGATGGCGGAGACCTCCTTAGAACCTGAGCCGGACCGGCCAGCTGAGCCTCTCTCCACTCCTGACCACGGAAGGTGTGGGAGGTAAATGCTCATCACTGGCTACAAAGAAGGGAGAAGATCCCTTGTCTTGGAATGCGACTATCTTTTTGTAAAAAATGTATTTCTACTGATTTCAGAGAGAAGGAAAAGGGAGGGATAGAAGCATCAATGAGGAGAGAGAATTACTGATTGGCTGCCTCCTGCACACCCCCCACTCGGGATCGGGGGTGTGTGTCCTGACTGGGAATTGAACCGTGACCTCCTGGTTCATAGGTAGACGCTCAACCACGGAGCCACAGCGGCCGGGCCTAGCTTTTTTTTAGAGGACGTTTATTAAGGCTGGGGACAGCGAAACAAAGGGCCTAGGATAGAAGCAACAGGAGAGGGACTCGCTGGGCTGCTTGGGCTCAGTAAGAAGTCCGAGAAAAGGGGGCCTGAGGACAGGGCCAGAGGTTAGCCTGAATGAGCTGGGAGCAGCCACTGCCCACTGGCCCCTGGCTGCAAGTCTCCTGGGGGCCCTTAGAGTTTAGGAAGGGCGCCTGTGGGGAAGAAGAGGGAAGGGAAAGGCACAGGCGTGCTCCTGGGAAGGAGCGTGCACAATGGGACTAGCATTCAGAAACATCACTGGGAAGGGAGCTCTACAGGACACGTCCTGCACCCCCTCAGGGAGAACCGGGTCCAGGTCAGTGCTCAGTACACTGCATACCACAGAGGCACCAACACTGCTCTCCCCGAAGTCCTCCCTGCTCTCTCCAGAGCTGCTGAAAGGCCTGCAGCCTCCTTACCACGCAAAAGAGGTGTGCAGGCACGCCCAGAGGTTGTCATCGCTGGTCAAGGAGGTGAGCGACCGGGCGGCGTTGCCGTTCCTCTGGTGCAGGAATGGGGTGAAGGCTGTGTTCATCCTCTGGGCACGCTGTGGGCACCCGAACTGCTCTGCCTCAAACACCTGCAACGCAGAGGAGGGAGCCCTGTACCCAAGCACAGCAGCCAAGCAGCCGTGGGCTCCCAGCCAGCATCCCGATGCTGCCCCGAAGCCTGTCCCCACCCCACGCAGAGCACAGAGCGCCAGTCTCGTGATTCCGACAGAAGGGTCTGCTCCCCGGCTGTCGGGACACCCCTGCCTCTCCTACGAAGGCCTTCTGGGGCGCTGGAGGGACACTGAGGCAGCAGGCGTGCTCACGGCCACGACTGTCATGCTCCACATCTGTCCAGTCCTCCCACTCCAGGCACATGGAGGGCTCATCACACAGAGCATGTGGGAGGACATGTGATCAGCACCCTCACTTCCCTCGAGCAGGTAAACGAGCAACATGGCTGTCGGGACCCTACAACAAGCAGATCCCCCCAGTCCCTGCAATGGACAAGCAACCTGAGCCAGAGAAAAACTGTTGCCAGGCATCACCTGGCCGGCCCTGAGGTGCAATGCCAGCTGGGGGTGGCAGGTCTGCAGCCTGGTTAGTGACCAGGCCTTTGCAACGGAGGCCAGAGGACAAAGACATCAGATGAAGCCAGGTCTGACTGCAGCCAAGAAGCCAGAGCTGAACCAGACCAGGACATCAGAGACCAGAAAAGCAACCGGACTGACTGGCCGACTGCCGGGCCTCCGGCCACAACTCCGACCCTGAGGCCAGGAAACGACAATTTACTAGCAGAGCAGCCACGGCAGGACCACCGCACACACCCCGCCGCCCGCTCCCCCATCGGGGCCACCTTGAGCGCCTTGCCCTGGAGCTCATCGATGATCCCGCGGATCTTCCCGAGCAGGAAGGGCCAGGAGTTGATGAGGTAGATGCGGTCCATCATGATGGTGATGATGCTGTACCAGCGCTGGAAGCCGCGGGCCAGGCTGTCTTTGATGAAGAAGGTGTGGCTGAACACAAACCCGTGCTGCTCGTCCCCGAAGAAGATAGGGCCTTCACGGCCAGGGCAGACCTGCGCCAAAGACAGTCCTCGCCTTGCTTCCAGGACAGAGTCAGCCTCCCGCTCAGATTCCCTTCCTGCACTCATCAGCCACGTTAATTATGGGGAAGGAAAGAGGAGGGAATGGGAGGAAAACTGCTCCCATCTCCTCCTGGGACCCAACTGTTGGTTATGGAGTGCAAGGGCCAGCCAAGTAGGCTCATTACTTTTTTCTACCTTGAGCCCTAAGTAAGTCCGACACAAATAAATCTACCCCAGACTCCTGTCTGCCAACATCACTCTAAACACACTGGAGAGCGGCAGGTGAGACAGCCACTGCAGAGCCCATGTGATAAAATGTGCTGCATTTGTAGGAGGACCTGGGTCCCATGACAGCCATGCTCCCTGTACACACAACCCCTTCGGGCATGATCGCCTGCCAGCTAGCAGGTTAGGAGCAGAATAGCAAGAGGCGGGAAAGAGCCGAAGGTGGGCACACGGAACAGTAAGTGAGCCTGAGAGTGGGGGCTCAGTGGTCTGACCAGGTGGGCATGGTGACAGGAAGTCTCAGTTACTGGATTATGAATCTTCCTGAGAGATAAAAAACCTAAAAGCTAAGACTGAAACTCAACAGCAGCAGCCACATAGTTTAGAAACAATGGACTCCTTCTTCAGGAGGATCTGAGAGCACATGCTGACTGAGGGGTAAACTACGTGCCCTAGAAATACCCCATGCCTTAGAAATGTGTCCGTTAAGAATGAACAAATAACAAAAGTTTGGTGCTTCAAGTGATAAGTTAGCAGCCACTTAGAAGCCACTAGCCCAGCACAGTGTGTTTTGGATTGTGGAGAAGGGGCCCCCGGGGTGGATTGTGGAGAAGGGGCCCCCGGGGGGAATGGGGTGGAGAAGGGGCCCCCGGGGTGGATTGTGGAGAAGGGGCCCCCGGGGTGGATTGTGGAGAAGGGGCCCCCGGGGTGGATTGTGGAGAAGGGGCCCCCGGGGTGGATTGTGGAGAAGGGGCCCCCGGGGTGGATTGTGGAGAAGGGGCCCCCGGGGTGGATTGTGGAGAAGGGGCCCCCGGGGTGGATTGTGGAGAAGGGGCCCCCGGGGTGGATTGTGGAGAAGGGGCCCCCGGGGTGGATTGTGGAGAAGGGGCCCCCGGGGTGGATTGTGGAGAAGGGGCCCCCGGGGTGGATTGTGGAGAAGGGGCCCCCGGGGTGGATTGTGGAGAAGGGGCCCCCGGGGTGGATTGTGGAGAAGGGGCCCCCGGGGTGGATTGTGGAGAAGGGGCCCCCGGGGTGGATTGTGGAGAAGGGGCCCCCGGGGTGGATTGTGGAGAAGGGGCCCCCGGGGTGGATTGTGGAGAAGGGGCCCCCGGGGTGGATTGTGGAGAAGGGGCCCCCGGGGTGGATTGTGGAGAAGGGGCCCCCGGGGTGGATTGTGGAGAAGGGGCCCCCGGGGTGGATTGTGGAGAAGGGGCCCCCGGGGTGGATTGTGGAGAAGGGGCCCCCGGGGTGGATTGTGGAGAAGGGGCCCCCGGGGTGGATTGTGGAGAAGGGGCCCCCGGGGTGGATTGTGGAGAAGGGGCCCCCGGGGTGGATTGTGGAGAAGGGGCCCCCGGGGTGGATTGTGGAGAAGGGGCCCCCGGGGTGGATTGTGGAGAAGGGGCCCCCGGGGTGGATTGTGGAGAAGAGGCCCCCGGGGTGGACTGTGGAGAAGGGGCCCCCGGGGTGGACTGTGGAGAAGGGGCCCCGTAGCCCCCCACCCCACCCCCGCCAGGCTCAGGGTCTGCCTGTGGCTTCTCTATAGGACTGACTCCTGTCTTCCTTCCCATAGCCCCCTGGGCCTGTTCAGGGAATCCTGGGGTACATGAGATCCCCCAAAACAGCCACCCCCTCCCACACCGCAGTGCCCACCTCACAGCTCAGGCTGCGCACACAGGCCTGGCGGACAATGCTGAAGAGCTGGGGGTGGCTGGGGTGCTGATGGCTGACATATTTAATCGAAGTCTCTTTATCGTGGCTCAGGTACCCGGGATGCCCCACAGCAAGTGACCGGCAGCCCTGCCCACGAGAAGGAAAAGAAAACCAGTTAGTCGGGAAGCAGGCACCATGCTTTCTTGCCCTGTGCAGAGCTGAAGTGGAGACTCCATACAGTCCTAACTGCATGCCAGTTATACTTCCCTGAGGATTTCGCTGTTTCCTGACGAGGACACCCAGGATGCAAAGACCACAAAGGTTTCACAGGGTACGAGTAACAGATCCAATATACTGAGCACTTACGTAGCAGGTGTTAAGAAAGCTCTACCGCCCTGGCTGGTGTTCTCAGTGGTTAGAGAGTCGGCCCACGCACCAAAGGGTCACCGGTTTGATTCCTGGTCAAGGGCATGTACCTGGGTTGCAGGTTCAATTCCCAGCCCCAGTCAGGGCATGTGGGAGAGGCAACCAATCAATGTGTCTCTCTCACTTCGATGTTTCTCTCCCCCATCCCTTCCACTCTCTCTAAAAATCAATGGGAAAAATATCCTTGGGTGAGGATTAACAACATCAAAAAGCTCCACACACATTATCTCTTTAATCCAAAGAACAGCCTTATGAGAAAATCAGTGAGACTGCCCATCATACAGAAGGGACAACTGAGGCTCACAGCTGCAAGTGGCGCATAGTGGGCTGTGCTGGCATCTGTCCTTGGTGTTGACACAGCCACTTGGCAGGAGTCTCAGGAAGAGGCCACAGGTATCAGCATCAGTGTGAGCCAGAAGCCAACACTGCCTCTGATGGCAGGGCCCAACCCAGGTCCCTCACGTGAAGAAGTGACCTGGTGAGGGAACTTCAACTCCGCTTCCCAGAGCTCACAAAGCAGCACACAGGAGCCCCAGGACCCCGCGAGGAGGAAGCGCCCGAGAACACCAGCCAGAGAGAATCGGAGGCTGGGATGGGCCAATGTGGACATGAGTGTGAACAGAGCGTGTGCTGGGGAGGCTGAAGGGCAAATGGGATGATGGTGGCGACAGTCTGCTGGCACAGGGTGGGTTGAAAGGCTGAGGCTAGGATGAAGGGAAAGAGCTAGAAGGATATAAAAGAAGCCAACTCCCTCCATGGAGAACGGTCTGCACACACCACTGGAGACCACACTCCTGGGAGGCCCATCCACTGCACCACGGCCCCTGCTGCCCCCAGGAGGCCCCCAGCACAAGCGCGCGTCCTGGAGGGAGAGAAACGGCCCAGCCCCCGACACTTGCCTCGCACATGTCCGACTTCTTGGGTCCCGGGCTGCTGGACTCCGTGCTGGCCCCTTCCGCTGGGCTGTGCGTGCAGATGCCACTGCTCATCTGGATGCCACCCTCCTCCTCCTCGGCCTGCTCCCCCTGGCCAGGGCTGTCCCCAGCCCCCTTCGGAAGAGGGGCGTGCAGAACCTCCGTGCAAAAGAGAGTGCGGGGGCCGTGGAGCTCACAGAAGTGGCAGAGGGCGACGATGGCGTTCATGGTGCCCTGGAGACAGCACGGCCTGTGTTGGGGAGGAGGGAAGGCCATCAGCTGCCTGTGTGCTCACACCACAGACCCGTCAGCAACTCTGGAGCCTGGGACTGGGCAGGTATCGCCAGGGGCTTCCCATCTGGCAGAGGTGGCCACCCAGCAGGCAGCACCAGCCGAGCACCTATCCTGTGCCAGCACCGTCCTTGGTGCAGGGAGAACAAGACAGTCCCTGCCCACGAGGAGTTACCGCCAACAGGAGGGAAAAGATACTTCCGCGATCACAGACAGCCCTTCAGTCAGAGTGCTGGGCGGCCTCGAGGCCACAGCACAGAGGGCAGTGCGGAGGGAGCTCAGCCCCGGGGGGACTAGGAGCGCCTGCACAGGGGTCCTGGCCGAGCCGCACCAGAGAGGGAGGTGGTCTGGACAAGGCTCCTCAGCAAGCCCTGAAGGAACAGCGGGCAGGGAGCCAGGGGCTGAGTGTTGGCAAAGCTGAGGGAACAAGGGCGGAAAACCAGGAGGAAGAAGATGTTAGGGACCTTTCATGCCATGGCAAGACCCTGAACTTCTCTGGCAGAGATCAGAGCTTCTGCTGGGTTCTGCTGAGAAACATGATAGTGACGGCAGAGCACGGGCTAGAGCTGAGCAGGGGGTCAGTCTGGCGGGGCCAGGGGCACCTCGATGGGGCCCAGAACCCTCCCAGAGCCTCGATGTGAAAGGAGGGAGAGCTGGACAGGGTGACAGATAATGGCAGGCAGTGAGGTGAACTCCAGTGTCACCTGGAGACCAAGTAAGCACCGTGGGAATCGTGAGAGGAGCAGAGGCCGGGGGGAGGCCGCGGAGGGTGGGCCCAGCACACAGCGGAGGGCTGGGCTTGGGCAGCTTGTTCATCTTAAGGGAGGGGAGCGGGATGTGAGTGCAGACAGTGTCCGCTAGTCGGAAGAACCAGGCAAGGCTGTAAAGTAGGAGCGTGTCCACTGGGCTGGCAGGCAGAGGCGGTTTGGAAAGGAGAATACAGGCGCAAAGGCACGGAGGAGGGACAGTGACGGCGGCTGACAGCACGTGTGTGATGTGGGGGGGGCTGAAAGACAGCAGCCGTGGCTGGCACTGAGAGTAAATACCCTGGAAGCACGTGCCTCCGTCTCCCTCACCAGCCACCTTCCAGGTGTTCCCCAGTGGCTGCGGCTCACAGTGCAGACCACGGACCATTCCCACCGTCCCGGCAAGTTCTGCCAGGAAGCCTCGCTCAGAACAATCAAGGAAACATCTAGGTTCCTGAATGAGACTGAGGGGTGGACACTGCCAGGTTCTAAACCCTCTCTCCCACCCCCACTACAAGCCAAAGAAGGTGGGCAGCCTCTGTCCTCACGTGCGTGTAGGCAAGGGCATGTCCACAGCCTGGCCATGACAGGGCCTGCCTGGGACACGAACCTACAGGGAAGCAAAGCCTCAGCGAGTGAACATGCACAGTGTGGGGGGGGGGGAGTCCCCTGGGAGGGTGCTGTGGGGGGCAGCGTCCTCAACACCCCTCCTGAGGTGCCCCTGATGTGCCTCCGAGCAGCCCCTGCTGTGGCTCTGCTCTGGCCATCAACCCCGCAGCTGCCACCACGTCCGCAGTCCTCGTCCCGGAGGCAGGGGCTGGGCTCAGTGGGTGGGGGCAGCAGAGGCCAACACGGAGCAGACACTGGGAGGGAAAGTCAGCTGGTCCGACAGCGCGTCAGGCCTGGGCTCAGACACGGACACAGGGTGCTGGCAGGTGTGGGAGCCAGGGCCCTGTGTTCCCGGGGAGTGGGCAGCGGGAGAGGAGACGGAGGACGCTCAGTGGGAAGCCTCGAGTTACGAGCCTGGACTACAGTATCAGCGGCTGAAGAGAAAGGTCCCAAGCACTCCTCACAGCCTTGGCCTGACTCCCTCCTCACCAGTCAGCCTCGGCGTGCGTGTCCCCTGCCAGGAACGGCACCCCTCATCCGCCCACCCAGAAAAGCCGCCCCTTCTCCCCTCCCACCTCCCCGCTCTCTCCCCTCCCTGCACGAGCATTCCCTGTGGAGAGGCCTTGTCGTGTCCACAAAGTTCCCGACACATTAATAATTTAGGATAAAGTGACTTAGAAGCTGCCCACAGCGAGATGACCGTTGTCACCACAGAATGTGGAGGACCATTGAGGGTATCCACCAGCAGGAAAGGTTCAACAACACAACCATGGGGAACACCAAGAGCCTAGTGTCATGGGAACCAAAGAAACTGAATTTAAATAGAGTCCACATGACTGACTACAGTGAAGTCAAAGGAAACAATGGTTTAAAAATTCATTGTGGGGACACCATGAAATTTACAACATCCCCATCATAGGGATGCCAGAAGGAGAAGAAAGCAAGCAAGAGATCGAGAATGTGTTTGAAAAAATAATGACAGAAAACTTCCTGAGCCCAGTGAAGAAAAAAGTCACACAAATTCAGGAGGCACAGAGAGTCCCATACAAGATTAAACCCAAAGAGATCCATGCCAAAACACATCACAAAATAAAATAAATGAATGGCCAAAATTAAACACAAAGAGAGAATCTTGAAGGCAACAAGAGAGAGTCAGTTACCTACAAGGGAGTTCCTATTTGATTCAGCTGATTTCTCAGCAGAAACACTTCCGGCCAGAAGGGATTGGCATGAAAAGTATTCAGAGTGATGAAAAGCGAGGACCTGAATCCAAGATTGCTCTATCCAGCAAGGCTATCATTTAAAATAGAATGTGAAATAAAAAGCTTCCCAGACAAAAGAAGACTAAAAGAGTTCATTACCACCAAACCAGCATTGCAAAAAATGCTAAAGGAACTACTTTACGAAGAAATTGAGAGAGGAACATGGGCATTGGGAAAATAGCAATAAATATCTATCAATAATAAATAACCTTAAGTGTAAATGGATTAAATGCTCCAATCAAAAGACACAGGGTAGCCAAATAGATAAGAAACACGACCCATATATATGCTGTCTACAAGTGTTCCACCACAGAACAAAAGATACACACAGGCTAAAAGTGAAGGGATAGAAAAAAATGTACCATGCAAATAGAAACGAAAAAAAGCTGGGGTAGCAATACTTCTATCTGACAAAATAGACTTCAAAAACAAAGGCCATAAAAGAAACAAAGAAGGTCAGACATCTCTCACAGCAATATTTTTGCAGATATGTCTCTGAGGGCAAGGAAAACTCAGCAAAAGATAAACAAATGGAACTACGTCAAATTAAAAAGCTTCTGCACAGCAAAAGAAACCATCAGCAAAATGAAAAGAGAACCCACTGTGTGGGAGAACATATTTGGCAATGATACATCTGATAAGGGGTTAATTTCCAAAATATATAAAGAACTTACACAACTCAACACTAGGAAGACAAACAATCCAATAATAAATGGGGAAAAGCCCTGGTCGGTTGCTCAGTGGTTAGAGCACTGGCCTGCAGAGAAGGGTCGAGGGTTCAATTCCTAATCAAGGGCATGTACCTAGGTTGCAGTTTCCCCAGCCCCAGTAAAGGTGCACCTGGGAGGCAGCCAATCAATGTGTCTCTCAGACGATGTTTTTCTCTCTCTTTTTCTCTCCCTCCTCCCTCCCTTCCACTTTCTAGAAATCAATGGAAAAGTATCCTCGGGTGAGGATTTAAAAAGAAAAATTGGGTAAAGGACCTGAATAGACATTTCTCTAAAGAGAACATACAGATGGCCAACAGACATAAAAAAAATGCTCAACGTCACTAATCATCAGAGAGATGCAAATTACAACCATACAGAGGTGTCCAGCTGGGGTGGCTCAGCGATTGAGCGTTGGCCTAGGAATCAGGAGGTCATGGTTCAATTCCCAGGCAGGGCGCATGGCTGGGTTATGGGCTCGGTCCCCAGTGTGGGGCGTGCAGGGGGATAGCCAATCAATGATTCTCTCTCATCACTGATGTTTCAATCTCTCTCCCTCTCCCTTCCTCTCTGAAATCATTAGAAATATGTATTTTTGAAAACTACAAAGAGGTATCACCTCACACCTGTCAGAATGGATACTATCAATAAACCAACAAACAAGTGCTGGCGAGGATGTGGAGAAGAGGGAGCCCTCGTGCACTGCTGGTGGGAATGCAGGCTGGTGCAGCCACTGTGGAAAACAGTATGGAGTTTTGCCGGGAGCCGGTCCATCCTTGCTGCTTGACACAGTCGCTGCAGAGAAGAAACGTCTGCACAGCATATGTTTCAAGGGACCTGGCGTATATGGCATACTGTTCTTAATATGTTTGCTCCCCTTCTTGGCACTATGTGTTTTAACCAAGGTCACCTCTCCGAGAAAGGTTGTTTCCCCAGGTAGGAATTTT
>NW_005362033.1:756395-757339 GCF_000412655.1 Myotis brandtii
GGGAGAGAACATGGCAAAAGATCCTGGACAGAACCTGGCTACAGAACTTGGCTGGAGAACCTAGACAGAACATGGCAGGAGAACCTGGATAGAACCTGGCTGGAACCTGGCTACAGAACCTGGCGACCGAACCTGGCTGGAGAACCTAGACAGAACTTGGCTGGAGATCCTGGAGGGAGAACCCAACCATGCTGATCAACTGAATGCTGCCTTTGAGTCCTTCCTTCTTCGCCGACTCCGTCCACACCTTTGGGGACCCCTGGACCCGCTGGGGTTGGACCCCAGCAGAGTTTCCTCAAAACATTCAAAATGGAACTGCCATTTGACCCAGTGACCCCACTTCTGGGAATATATCCTAAGAATCCCGAAACACCATCAGAAAGAATGTATGCACCCCTGTGTTCATAGCAGCATTATTTACAACTAGAGGCCTGGTGCACAGAATAAAAAAGCTGTGTGGTACGTGTTTACACATGGAATACGACTGGCTGTGAAAAAGAAGTCTTACTGTTTGTAATGACATGGAAGGACCTGAGAGTATTCTGTAGGTGAAATCAGCGGGTCAGAGAAAGGCAGATACTCGATGATCTCACTAATAAAATAAACCGAGGAACAAAATGGAAGCAGAGCATGGTCACACGGAACAGACTGGATGGTGCCCGGGTGGGGAGTGACCGGATAAGGAACACATATCCCCACCCCGTGGACACAGACAGGAATGGGGTCAAGTCCAGGAGGGGGAGGCGGGGAGAACGGAGCTGGGCAAAGCGGAGCAGGGGGACTCCTGCAATAACATCAACAAGAAAAAACGTTTGGTTTTTTTAAAAAATCCGGTGTGGAGAGGGGGTGAGCAACCACTGATGGAATAGGACCCGTGGAGGAGACGCAGGGACCTAAACCGAAGGAGCGGTGTGACCCCGGGAAGGCCACGCCCTCCGGAGCTC
>NW_005362033.1:759044-759421 GCF_000412655.1 Myotis brandtii
TGCCCAGGCTGCGGAGGGGCGCGAGTCTGGCAACTCCGAATCTGGCCTGGAACCTGAAGCCCCTGCCCACCTTGCTCTTCCGCCCCCTGTTCCTAGCCCCCCCACCAAGAAGTATGAAATGGTTCAATCCGTACCGGTGGGACTATTGGAGGAAACCATTCCAAGAGGGGAAAATACTTAAATTTTTTTAAGAAACGAACACATTTTTAAAAGAGCTTTGATGGAAGATATAGCCGTTCTAGGGCTCCCGGTCCACATCGAAGACGAAAGGAAACAGAACATCGCGACGTTATAAAAAGCACTGTAATTTCTCGGAAAAGCTGGGTTTTAAGCCACTGGTTTTTATTAAGTTGCCGGTGAGCCCGTCTTGGGGGACG
>NW_005362033.1:759704-762085 GCF_000412655.1 Myotis brandtii
CGTGCGCAGCCCTCAGTAGAAGGGGAGGCAGTGTCTCTGGTCGCCGAGGTCGCTTTCTCTTTGGTTCCGTGTGTTGCCGAGCAGAGGCCCGGAGAAGAGGACGCTGCGCTGCCCTGGCCCTGTCCGCGCGACCAGGAGGAGGGGCCGAGCTGCCGGCCCGCAGCCCTTGCAGGTTCCTTATTCCCACCAACCAGCCCCTCTCGGTAGCTGGCCGCACAGGCTTCATACGAGCTGGGCCGAGTAGGCAGATCACAAGGAATGTGATCGTTAATACATACTGGTAAGTCACAGGAGACCGGTGCGTGACACCCGCGCCCTGGGGGGGCGCCCTGAGCCCCAGTCCCCGAGCTATTCGTCTTTTATTATATAGGATACTAGTGACCCATCACACGAAATGGCCCGAGACCCAGGACCCCTTCCTCCCCTTACCCCTCCCCCATGGGACCTTACCGAAGGCTCTGAGCACAAACCCCTGCACTTGCTACTGGGGTGAGGTTCATGCCAGCGGCCATCTTGGCTACACCCCCTTACGCCTCTCACCCTCACGCCGGTCCCGTCATTTTGCTTATTCACATTACGCCCCGTAGGCCCAACAACACCTTAAGCCACCCTGGCCACGCCCCCTAGGGCACCTGGGCTTTGCTCAGAGCCTCTTCCACAGTCAAGCGCCTGTGCGCTCCCTTGGCCCCGCCCTGCCCTCCGCCTGGGTCCAATCCTCCTTCTAGCAGGACTTTCTTCCCGAGCCTCTGAGGGCAGCAAATCCTCGCCCGATGGACCGGGCACACCCTCACAACAGGGTACATCCTTGCGTACACTGCTTGTGGCCCCTCCTCGCTATTGGTGGTCACCCTCCTTCTGCCGACTCCACGTCTGTCCCTTGTGCCCAAGTCCCCGCTTTTTAAAAATATATATATTTTATTGATTTTTCACAGAGAGGAAGGGAGAGGGATAGAGAGTTAGAAACATCGATCAGCTGCCTCCTGCACACCTCCTACTGGGGATGTGCCTGCAACCAAGGTCCATGCCTTTGACCGGAATCGAACCCAGGACCCTTCAGTCCGCAGGCCGACGCTCTATCCCCTGAGCCAAACCGGCCAGGGCTCATGTCCCCACTTTTAACGCTAGTAATTCCTGTGCATGAGTTTACCCTCCCACAATCTCTGGGCTAGGCCACGGCCACGCCCCTACCCACAGGGCCGGCGCCTGCACTCCTTCCCATGGTTCCAGGCTCTGCCCCTCAGGTCTGAGCGGCGCTGCGGGATGGCCCTGAGTCCTGGGGCCACGGAAACTCTGGCAGAAGCCGCGCAAAGCGGGTGCCAGCCCCACCCCCGCTGCCCCGCCCCCGCTGTGCGCACCGCCATCTTATGACAGCATGACGGTGTGAGGGTTAATTTGCATATTACCTCTTTATTATAGAGGATAATACAAGGGTAAGCTTTCCTGCACTCACAGCTGTAGGCCTGCTTTTGCCCACCTGTGTATTTTGTCGTAAGTCACAAGACTGAAGCAGACAACAGCAGGAGCCCCATAAGGATGCACTGGCTTGCATTTCTCTTCTACTTTGGTATCAAGAAAGCAGACTTGAGTTGTATTGAGTTTGCATAATGCCTGGAAAGCCTTAGACTCCTGTATGGCGGTGCCTTTCCCATTTCTAAAACAAAACACTTCTAATATTTGTCAAAGTGAAGAGGTTTCACCCTGAAAACAGCCACAGCAGCCCTGGCTGGTGTACTCAGTGGTTAGAGCATCACCCACTAAGGATTGTGGGTTCAATTCCTGGTCAAGGGCACGTACTTCAGTTGCAGAGTTGATCCCCAGCCCGGTTGGGCACATGCAGAGTCTTTCTTACATCAATGTTTCTCTCTCTCCCGCTCGCTCCCCCCGCTTTTCCACTGTCCCTGAAAATCAATGAAAAAATGTCCTCAGCTGAGGATTAACAGCAACAACAACAACAGAAAATGGCCACAGCAGCAATTGAGTACAAATCTGATTGGGCTCCACACTTAGTAAGCAAACAACTTATAAAACTACAAGCAGATTAATTAGTTACCATGACCGATTTTATTTTATTTTTTATAGTAAACGGTGGAAATTTATCGAGAAACAAGCACAGACTCCCACATGGGGAGGGGAAAGAATCCCATCATGACTAATTTTATTTAACGAGGAGACTAATATCACTTTTTCTGTAAAAATCCAATTATATATTTTATTGCATCAATTTTTTTATAGATTTCAGTGCACAATTTTATTTTATTTTTTTAAATTATTAAATCTTTATTGTTCAGATTATTACATTTGTTCCTCTTTTCCCCCCCCCCTAACTCCCCCCCCCCCCGGTTCCCCCCCCCCCTCCTGGTTCCACTCCCCTCCTGGTTCCA
>NW_005362033.1:762870-764840 GCF_000412655.1 Myotis brandtii
TCTCACTAGATTTCTTGAGGATCTCACTACATTTATCGGCGGTCTCACCAGTCTTTTCGAGGGTCTTACTAAATTTATCGGCGGCTTCTAGACAGTTCTTGAAAAACCTTAAAAGTGTGGTTTTGAACTCTATATCCAGCAGTTTGCTTTCCTCCATTTCTGTCATTTGTGTCCTGTTTCTTTGTCTCCGCATTTTTTATGCTTCCTTGTGTTGATAAAGTGGTTTTCTGTGCTAAGTGTCCTCTGGGGCCCAGTGGTTCAGCCTCCCCAATTACCTGAGGAGGACACTCTTGGTGCTCCCCCTTGTGGTCTTTGTGCACAGTCTTGTTGTAGTTAAGCCTTGATTGTTGTAAGTAACACTGGGAGGGGTTGACCTCCAGGCCAATTGGCTGTGAGAATCAGCTGTCTCTGCAGTGGGAGAACTTCTGTCCTGGAGCTCTAGGGAGGTGCTAATCTAGCCTCTGCCTGAGGCTACCCAGCAAACACCTCCGTGCAAGGCTTGGGCTGGGCGGGTCCCAGGGGATCAACAGGGCGGGCGGAGCGAGCAGTTATGGCTGTTCTCAGTCCTGCATTCAGAGGCCCCGCTGCAAGTACCTCCGAGAGAAAGCTGCCCTCGGGTTCTGACCGATGCCATACAGTCCCGCTTCTCCTGTATGAGTCTAGGTCCCCAGAGACTCGCCCAGAACTGGAGCTCAGAGCCTGAGACTCCCTCCCGATTGAAAAAGACAACCATGCCCTCAGCCACCAGCCCGCTCCGCATGCGCCTCTGTACCTTAGTATTTTACTTCCGCACCGCACCTCCTCTGAGTCTCGGTATGCTTTTCTCTTTCCTTCTAGTTGTAGAATTTCCACTCAGCCAGCCTTCCTATGGTTCAGGGTGATGTCCGTTCTGTCTTTTAGTTGTATTTTTGAAGTGGTTGTGCCTATTGCATCAATTAATGTGAGGTCTGATCGAATAATTCAAGGGACACCCCGCCTCTGGGAATGACCTTTAGACCACTTCCCAACAGACATTCCCTTTTGCTTAGCACTTGCTAAGACCACATCCTCTTGCTAAAACCATTATCTCTCCCCTTAGGACCCGCCCAGAGAATTCTCTGCCTTGGGTCCTTTAAAACCTGTAATCTCAGTCTTTGGGGGCTGGTGCCATTTTGGGGCTCATCCCATTTGGTTTTCCAGATGACCTAATAAATTCATAATTCTTCACTCCTTCTGGCCTCGTACGTTCCTCCTTCAGGAACCCTAACATTTGGTGCCGAAACCTGGGAGGGTTCCCCAGGGATGGAGGGCCATTGCCCCAGCTTTGGTCACCCTGAGTTCGCTACTTTGAGAGCAGTAGGCAGCGGCAGCTCGACCTGGGCTTACCTCCGAATCCTCCTCGGGTGACTGGATTGCCGGCCTCGATCAGGCCTCCCTCCCTTATGGGCCCTCCTGAACCAGCCAAGGAGGACGTGGGATCGGGAATCTCTCCTCCTCCATTGCTGACCCTCCATCCCACACCGGCCAGTCTCCTCTAGGTGAGTGACGTCCCACAATTCCCCTCGTCTCCAGTCCTCTGCCCACTCTCTCTCACTGACTTCTCGGAAGTCTCTCATCTCAAAAGTCCTAGCGCTGGGCCAGAAGCCTCCTCAGCCGTTTGACTTGGGTCCTTCTGGATTGGGGACGCCCAGTCCAGAGGCTCGCCTCTCGTTTCTCGTGTGATGTGTTAGCAGCAGGGACGCCTGCCCTAAGCAGTCCCCTTTGGATCTGTGGTCTGTCACTCACCCTTCCTCTCTCTGGGACAAACAGCGCTTTCCATTTTAACACACTGAGCAATTTAGATAATTGCTGTTGTAGAGGGCCGCCTGGGAGGCACCTAGGCATTTTCTTATAATTATTGTCAGCTGAACTCAGAGCGTAGGCAGAGCCACGCCCTGGGAACATGCTTCCCCAATAAGGCTGGACATGTTAATCAGGCAGGGGCGGAACTA
>NW_005362033.1:765050-771130 GCF_000412655.1 Myotis brandtii
TCCAGGCCTTTTCACCCTCAGTCCCAGCCCTCTCTCTCCGTCCTGCCCTACCCGTCAGATCTTTCTCCTTCACACAGAACATCACCCCTAACACTTCTGATTCTGAATCTACGTTTGACCCAGCAGACCACCGACCTCCATCCCTCACCAGCAGATTCCCAAAACCCAGACCCTCCTAACCAGCAGCCACCTCCCGGCCCCTGAGAGCCCAACTCCCAAGAACTCAAGCTCCAAAACAGCCTTTTCCCACCTAACACTCGCTCTCGGGCCACCCAAAGACCACCCTCAACAGCCTTTTATTCCCGCGCCCATTCTACCCGAGGGACGCGGCAGGAACTGAGGGTATTGTGGTCAATTATGACAAACTTAATGAAGTCACTCAGGGCCCTGATGAAAACCCAGCTCTCCTCCTCTCCCGCCTCACGGAGGCCTTGCAGAAATTGTCCACCTTAGGCCCCACCCCCCAGAGGGAACCCTTCTGAACACCCATTTTATAGCCCAACCAGCCCCCGAGGTACACCATAAACTTCAAAAAATAGACACAGGTCCACAAACCCCTCAAAAAGACCTCATTAACCTGGCCTTTAAGGTCTTTAATAATAGAGATGAGGAGACCCAAGTCCAAAAACAAAAGTGAGATCAGGCCAAGGCTGAGGCCCAAAAGGAGGCCTTCCAGCTCGTAGCCATCGCTCTCATGAACCCCAAACGAAGTGCCGGTCCTCCAACTGCGGGTAAGTCAGGGGCTAAGCCTCCTCCGGGCCCTGCTTCAAATGCAGCAAGGAAGGACACAGGGCCAAGTCCTATTCAAACCCGAGACCCCCGCCTGGGCCCTGCCCAAGGTGTGGAAGGGAAGGCCACTATAGTCTGGCCCTCCGGTCCAGGCCTCAGCCAGTCCAGCATGGCTGCCCTCTGGATCCGGTTTGGAGCTCCCAGATCTCTTGGGACTGGCCACCGAAGAAGCTGCCCAGGCCCTGACAGGGCCCCACAGACTTACACCACCAGGACAGAGCCTTGGGGAACGACTGTGGCGACAGGTAAGCCGATCTCCTTTTAATGGACACTGGGGCCACTCATTCCGCCCACCCCGAATTCACTGGGACCCTTGTCCCCTCCTCAGTCTCTATTATGGGGGTTGAGGGATCAATCTCACAGCCATGAGCCACCGCACCTCTACACTGCATTTTACCAGACACCCCCTTTATCCACCCTTTTCTCGTTCTACTTCAGTGCCCGACCAGGGCTACCATGCGTCCCCTCATAAAGCCCAGTTGTCCCAAACCACAGTCACCTGCCTCGGTTTCACTCTCACCCCACAAGGCCCAGCCATTCCTCGCCTTATCTCCTCCATGATGGCCGCTCCTTTAAACAAGAAGTGGTCTCCTCTCTTGGGCTCGCTGCGTACTTTCCCCTCCGGGTTCCCAGCTTCCGTCTCCTCCCAAAGCCCCTCTATGACATGGCCAAGGGGCCTCACTGAGCCTTTAGGTCCCAGGGCCGCATTCTCACCCCTTTAATGCTCTGAAAACTGCTCTCACTCCCGCGCCTTCTCACCCCCCTTACTTAACAGTCCTGCTGCTATCAGAGCTGAGCTCATTATCACCCAAATCTTAGCCTGTTATCTCTAAGGAAAAATGTGGCAGTTTTAAATCCAAGCAGCTGGAGGCCTAGAAGCTGCAGTCCTAGAACAGGCCGTGGGGCCTCGTCCCCAGAGCACCCCCCACCCCTTTTCTCCAGCCTCATGTGCCTATACATAATTTTCCCAAGTTTTTGATAACTTAAAGGCTTTGGAGCATTGCTGGGTTAAATGATAAACATCTAAATATTTTTAAATAACATAAAATACTGAAACATTGAATGCTAGACACGTTTTAAATTCACCTGCTCTTAGCTTTCATTAAAGATGGTCTCTTGTACTTTGTTGAAGGTATATTTTCTTGAAAGTAAGAGTGTGTTTAAAGTGTGTTGGTAAATATCAATCTAAGAAATGCTGGCTGTTTACTTTTTGGTTATCATTGGAAATTAAGGTTTCTAAGAGTTAAGAATTCTAATTAAATTGGAAAGAAATTGTATGGTTTTGATAATAGAAGGCATGAAGAATGGACATGCATTTTGAAAGAAAAAGTGAGTTAAAGTTGTAAGAATGTTTGTGAAAATTGTAAGAAGGTTCGTGAAAGTTACAGAAGGTTTGTAGGGAGAAATGTTAAAAGAAAGTTATATAGATGACATAGGCCAGTAAGCCAGAACAAGCATAATAGGGAAACTGAGATAGTAAAACAGCAGTTTGCAACCATTTAGAAAATCCAGGTGCCAAGCAGTCCACAGCCATCTAGTAAATCCTATCTTCTTAAACCAAGGACAAATGAAACTAAGAGAATAAACCCCATTTTGGTATATTAGACTACAACCCTCCAAACTAATGTCTCTTTCCTTCCACCAGACCATTTGTCATAATTCTTGTTCTTCTAGCTTTTGCCCGAGTAATATTAAGATGTATAAAACAGTTTGTCTCCACTAGGTTAGGCAGCTTAGACCCCTGACCTTTTCCTCCCTAAAGATCACATGGTCGCCCTAACCGGTTTGGCTCAGTGGATAGAGCGTCGGCCTGCGGACTCAAGGGTCCCAGGTTCCGATTCCGGTCAAGGGCATGTACTTTGGTTGCGGGCACATCCCCAGTGGGGAGTGTGCAGGAGGCAGCTGATCGATGTTTCTCTCTCGTTGACGTTTCTAACTCTCTATTCCTCTCTGTAAAAAATCAATAGAAATATATTTAAAAAAAAAAAAAAAAGAAAGATCACATCTAGGCCTCAGTTGTATTTCAGCTCCAGGCTCAGAGAAGCAGCAAAACCAGACAAGTGACGCTGTGGCAGCCTCAGGACCAGCCTTTACCTCCCAGTCACTCAACAGGACGCTCTCAAGCCTTCACCAACCAGTCAGTCTCTTGGGGAAATCATGCTGCTGCGACCCTCGTCCAGCCGACTATCAAAGTCCATTCCCCTGGGATCTCGACGTCCCCCCTCAGCAGGAAGTAAATACGGAAGATATGATCTTCGTCCCTATTCCATAAAACAAAAAGGCTGGAGTGTTAGGTCTGATCAGATAATTGAATGGACGCCCCTCCCCCGGGAACTGACCTTTAGGCCACTTCACAACAGACATTCCCTTTTGCTTAGCACTTGCTGAGACCATTATCTCTCCCCTTAGGACCTGCACAGAGAGTTCTCTGCCCAGAAAAAGCCACCCAAAGTCCTTTAAAACCTCTGACTCTCAGTCTTTGGGGGCTGGTGCCATTTTGGGGCTCAGCCCATCTGGTATGCAGATGACCTAACAAATTCATAATTCTTTACCCCCTTTGGCCTCATGCCTTCCTCCTTTGGCGACCCTGACATTAGGAAGACAGGAAGGTGCTCTTTTTCAGGTTTTTTTTAAATCTTTTTTTTTTCTCATTTTGTTTTAGTGTTAGGTGTTTTGGGTTTCCTTAATTGATTTTTTTGGGGGGAGAAAGAGAAACATCAATTTGTTGCTCCCACCAGAGATTGGACCCACAACCTTGGTGCCTGGGGACAGCGCTCCACCAACTGAACTACCCATCAGGGCCAGCGTTAGGTGTTCCTGAAACTAACATGGTTTAGCCAGGTTCTAACCCAAGAAAAAAAATTGTTTTCTCTGTTGTAACTTTAACCTGAGGAGTTACCTTCCTGGGTTTGTTAGTGGACACACCTTAGCAGATTACCTTCCTTCCATAACGATGAACTGCTGAAGGTCCCACATAGAGGAAGGTCATTCAACCACTGCCATTTTCAGTACAATCCAATGTGTTAGACCACGGCTGGGCTGCATTTGTGCCATTAATACCTTTCCCAGCTCTGCTGGCTTCAGCCCCCTACCTCTTTTGGAGGTGTTTTCTCAAAAAATGTTTAAATCTGTTTAACAATAACAACTACATGCAATCCCTTGCCTCAGTGAGTTGTACAAAGGCCTAAGTAAAGTGGGCTCTCACAGGGTGTAAACTCTCAAGGACAGTCTACATGAGAGACGTCTCGGAAGTCGGAGAATATGGCCATTATTAGTGAGAAAGGAACGCTGGCCAACCATTGAAATGCCATGGGAAACGCAACATTTCTATGTGCAATAGGAATGTTATGAAATCTTACCAAAAGCACATTGCAGGGCATTCACAGTCCAGAACATGTTTTTCCACCACTGATTCGGCTCAATCAGAATAAAAGAGAGTGTTTGTCAACTTCCAGTCAAGATGGCAGAGCAAGTAAATTCTATACTCACCTTCCCCCATAACCACAAAATTATAATTAATCTACAGAATAACCATCATTGGAAAAACTACCTGAAGTCTAGCTGAACAGAATAAAGAACAAACCATGCTGAGACTGGTAGGAGGGGCAGAGATGTGGTCTGGGGTGGCCCCATACCCAAGTGTGGTGGTTGAAAATTGGGAGGGATATCCTACCTGCAGAGGTAACCCCTGAGGAGTGATAAAGACTAATTGGAACTTTAAGAAAATATGATCATCCCTGGCTGGTGTAGCTCAGTTGGTTGGAGCATCCTCCCATACACCAGAAGGTGGCAGGTTCACTTCCTGGCCGGGGCACATATGGGAGGTAGCTGATCCATGTTTCTCTCTCACTTTGATGTTTCTCTCTCTCTCCCCCTCCCTTCCTCTCTCTCTAAAATCAATTAAAAAGCAAACAATCAGTTGGGAGGGTCTATGTGTTAGCAGACCTTGAATGCCAGGTTCTTGAGCCTCAATGTTATTGAAATGAGCACTGGCCCAGTCTTCGCTGGGCTCGGATGAATCGGGCCACCACCACCACCACCACCACCACCCCCGCCCCCGGCTCCAATGGACTCCAAGGAAGACAGAAAGCCTTTCCAGTACCAGACATCTGATCAAGGGACTGCAAAATCTGCAAAAAGTCTGGAAACCTTGTCCGTATTTGGGGAGACAAAGAAACCAAGGGGATAAATGGGAGAGACCCCCCACATTCAATACTCAAGCTTTGGAAACAGACTCCCCTAAGTCACTGGACTAGTACATCTGCAAATAAAGGGTTTTTCCTGAATCTTCTGACTACCTGTTGTGTGTTTTTCAGTTGCCTGGTAAATTCTGCAACAGGCTGATACATCAGATCTTCTGTTTAAAGTCGGGCTTTTTTGAAGATGGTGGCATAGGTAAACACCTGAACTTGCTGCTGCGCACAACCACATTAAAACTACAAGTAAAAGACAAAATGAATATCATCCAAAATAATGGGAAGGCTGGCTGAGTGGAAATTCTACAACTAGAAGGAAAAAGAAAAGCGCATTGAGTCCGGTAGGAGGTGCAGAGGTGTGGAAGTGTGGAGATAGGGAGGCATGGGTGAAAGGGGCTGGCAGCTGGGTACACTGTTGTCTTTTTCAATCGGGAGGGAGATACAAGCTCCCGACTGCTCTGAATTCCAGTTCCGGACAAGAATCTGGGTACCCAGACTCATATGGAGAGAAACTGGACTGTCTGGCATTGGGCCGGAATGTGAGGGTGGCTTTCTTGCAGAGGTGCTTTCAGCATTCATTGTTCCTGCACGGGGCCGTGGAACACAGAGACCCAGGGACCTAACCTGGGCAGGGCTGACGGGCAACCATTGCTGTTTGCTCCACTTTGGTGATTCCCTGAGACCCCACCCCACCCAATTTACAACTCCATCCAAGCTATGCGCAGAGGCTTTTGCATACAAATGGCCTGGCCTTTCTCTGCCTAAAAACCTGTCAAACTGCAGCTGGGTCAGAGAACCCCAGAGCTTCCAAAAGAAGGCCTAAGGCTTGTCAGCAGCCTGCATTGCTTCACAGCTGTGCCTCATCTGGGCACCTCCAAACCCCAAACAAAGAGGAGGAATCTGCAGATCTCTCTGTAGCTCCTGCTGGGTGGCCTCAGGCAGTGGCTGACTTTCACCTCCTTGAAGATCCAAGAGCCAGTGCACCCCGTGGTCAGATTGAGACCATCCAGATTACAACTCTTCACATCCATAAGCGACACACTCAGGGGGCAGACTCAGTGAGCACCAAAGCCCCACTGAAGCAAGTCCTGCCCC
>NW_005362033.1:772523-775940 GCF_000412655.1 Myotis brandtii
AAAAATAAAAAAAAAAAAAAGAAATGAGCACTGAACTCAGTACAAGATCAGCTGATGGAAAGAGCTGGTGCACAGGAGAGCTGAGAGCAGGAATGTGAGCTCCCGGGGGAGGGTGCTGTGGCGGCTTCACGGGGCCTTGGGGTGGGTGTCGGGCTTGGGCATGAAGACGGGGTCAGTTGTCCCACAATTGTCATGGCTGCGGCTGATCACCAGGTGGTCACCAGGCATTTCCCACGGTCAGTGGACTCCTCCAAGGGCCTGTAGCTAATGCTTGTGCAAATGTTCTAGTTGCCATAGAACTGACAAAGCAACTATTTTGCAGAACATGATGTTAAGAAAGGATGTTATCTTAATACATTCTTTCCTTTAAGGTTGCAGTTAGGTTAGTTTCAACTACGAAATTTTATTGAGAGCAGGAGTCATGGTCAGGCCTCTCAAATAGAGTTCTTTTGATCAGACGGAGCCCATCCCTGGCCGGTGTTGCTCAGTAGTTAAAGCACCAGTCCTCACACCAAAGGGTTGCGGGTTCAATCCCTGGGCGAGGGCACGTACCTGGGTTGCAGGTTCAATCCCCAGCCTAGGTTAGGGCGTGTGTGGGAGGAAACCAGTTGGTGTGTCTCTCTCACATCAGTCTCTCTGTCTCTCTCTCCCTCCCTCTCTTCTTCCCTTCCACTGTCTCTAAAAATCAATGGAAAAAGTATCCTCAGGGGAGGATTAACAACAACAACCAAGATGGACTGTTATCCCTATATTGTCTCATATGGGAGGAGCTGGGGCTTATGAAGTTCTACTCTATGTACTTGCAAGGACCCTGCAGGCAAGAAGTCTACAGAAAGAGCTCTAGATAGAGCTCTATGTTCCTAAGTTCCCCTCCCCTTAACTTCCCTGCCCCCCCTATAAATCCCCCTCCACCTCGGCCGGAGCACACGCGGCTTCCATATTTGCATGCACTGGTTGCAACTCTTTCTTTTTCCCGAGTAAGTCTTTTTTGGTGATGAAACACCTAGTAGATATTATTTTTCAGCCAACATTTGGGGGGTTCACCTGGGATTCCAGAGAGGAACAACCTGACAGCGTTGGGGCAGGTGAGCCCCCGGCTGCTTTGACTCACTGCTCGCTCTCAGGTTCAGCAGCTCTCCGGGCTTTGTTCAAGAGTTGTTTAGAGGTTTTATTATTTTATTTTTGTTGTTGTTATTGTTAAAAGGCCTTGCTTGTTTGTCTGTCTTGTCTGCAAATGCTCCATTGTTGGCAGCTGGACAGTTGGCTTACCAATGATGAAACAGTCCGAGTCGCAGCAGGGCTGTCCGAGTCAGGGCGCCATAATGTTTGCGGCAGCAGGAACGGCACCAGGTGTTAGACCAGTGGGGTCAGACCAGACCTCAGTGTCAGGGCCATGCTGACAGGAGCCAGGCCAGGCCCTGACTGAGAGTCTGAGAGTTCGCACGAGAGTCACCTGGGGAGAGGGGTTTGTAGTGGACATTCCTGGCGGTTAGCGCTGTGCAGGAGGTACTGTGCTGCAGGGAGTGGAGGACAGTTATATTAATGTGTAGTTATTACAGTATTTATCTGTAATAAGTTCTTATTTCTTGAAGAGGAGTTTGAGGTCCTCAATGGGCTCACCAGAGTAGGTCTCAGGTTGAGGTTTCTGTGGACTAATAAGAAATAGGTTTGACTCAAGGTCAACAAGTAATCAGGTATTTAATAGGGTCATAGGCATATACCCTATGAAAATAGAAAGAATAACACAAAAGGTTAACCAATATAGCCAATTATAAACCAGTTGAGAAGATTTCTAAGTGCAAAGCTTTTGCTGAAAGAAAGCATGCAGTGACAATTTGATAGATTGTCTGTAGTTAGAACATTTCTGGCGATGTTATTCGATGTTGAGGTCTGTATAGTATATATAGATACAGCCTGAAAACAAAACTTTGGAGACAGTTAATTGTACTGGAGTTTAATACCTATAATTGGGCATTGTGATTTTTATTGGAACAGAATTTCTCTCCCTAAAGTCATTCTTATTTTTATCAAAGAGACTATTAGGTTTTTTTAAAAAATTTTTTATTGATTAAGTTATTACATATGTGTCCTTATCCCCACACTACCCCCATCCCCCCCACTCATGCCCTCACCCCCCTGTTGTCTGTGTCCATTGGTTAGGCCTATATGCTAGCATATAAGTCCTTTGGTTGATCTCTCTCCCTTACCCCCACCCTCCCCTACCTTTCCTCTGAGGTTTGACGGTCTGATTGATGCTTCTCTGTCTTTGGATCTGTCCCTGTTCATCAATCTATGTAGTTCTCTATATTCCACAAATGAGTGAGATCATGTGATATTTATCTTTCTCTGACTGGCTTATTTCACTTAGCATAATGGTCTCCAGTTCCATCCATGCTGTTGCAAATGGTAAGAATTCCTTCTTTTTTATCGCAGTGTAGTATTCCATTGTGTAAATGTACCACAGTTTTTAATCCACTCATCTATTGATGGACACTTATGCTGTTTCCAAATCTTAGCTATTGTAAATTGTGCTGCTATGAACATAGGGGTGCATATATCCTTTCTAATTGGTGTTTCTAGTTTCTTGGGATATATTCCTAGAAGTGGGATCACTGGGTCAAATGGGAGTTCCATTTTTAGTTTTTTGAGGAGAGACTATTAGGTTTTATCTTGACCTGATTATTTGCATAAACACAATAAGAATAGCAATTGATTATAGAGGCTTTTTAGATTTACTTTGCTGAAATATCACTTATAAGGAATTGAGCTTCATTTAGCCCCTCAGGCACAGAAGTCAAGCCACGTAGTTGGCACCTGGCTTTGCCTGTAATGGTTTGGGTGAATTCCTCAAGTTGTTGAGGTCCCCAAAATGTCTTGAAGTTCTTTCTTCCATCGCTAGGAAAGCAACCTTCATTCCTTACCTGGGAAGAGTGCTATAAGCCAAGTGAACAAGCAAGGTACCAGGCCATTTCTCCAAGGCACTCTTACTGGCTTTAAAGTTAGTCTTCTATTCCTTAAGGCTTTCAGTGACACCCAGAGCCCTGGCATGTCTCTCTCGGATATGGCATTCCAGTAAAATTGTAATTGGTACCTGGTTTTATGAAGAGAATAAATTCTTACACGCTCTATGCAAACACATTGCCATGAGAACAATAGTACTCACTCATTGAAAGTTATCAAATTCTGGAGGAATCAGGTAGGGAGAAAAATATAAATGCTTCCATATTGCTTATCCTATATAATCACCCTATATCATAAAGAGGTAATATGCAAATTGACCATCACACCTTTGCAAAAGATGGCCGCCACCATGTGGTCAAAGATGGCTGCCACAAGATGGCCGGCAGGGGAGGGCAGTTGGGGGCGACCAGACTGGCAGGGGAGGGCAGTTAGGGGCGACCAGGCCTGCAGGGGAGG
>NW_005362033.1:776206-783094 GCF_000412655.1 Myotis brandtii
GGGGGACCCCCCCCCCCCCCCCCCCCCCCGCCAGTGCATGAATTTCATGCACCGGGCCTCTAGTGAAGATATAATTTACCAAATCATTCTAGGGAAATAGATAAGCTTCCTTATATCTAGAGTAAATGACAAACTTAAAATGACACTGTTATAGACTTGACTATAAAACAACTGACAAAGAACCTTGCTCTTCTGTAAGATACAACATTCCAAGATAACAATTTCTTGGCAAATAATAGTTATGAAATGACATAAAGTTTATATTCTTAGATTCAATGTAGAATTTTAATATATAAAGAATAAGTAATATATAAAATTTTAAAACACTTCACATAGCTTATTGGAAGTGTGTATTGAGCACTGGAACCATTCATAAACGCCCCAATGTGTGGAACTCAAGCACCTGGAGCACTACTGCCAGAGCCTCCCATAAGGATCTATTGCTCTAGGCTTGTCTGGTGTCACTGACAGGCACCTGTGACTTCAGAAAGTTTCCTGTTTGAACTCAGCTTTGAGTCTTTGTAATTCCTTCCTAGAGCAGACTGAAATTTCCAGAACATTTATTTTAATATTAATATATGTATACTAGAGGCCCGGTGCACGAATTCCTGCACAGGTGGGGTCCCTCTGGGTGGCCTGCAGGGATCAGCCGAAACCCACAGTCCAACACCACCTGCAGCTCCTACCTGCTACTCCCACTCATCCCGGTCCCACTGTGCCTGCCGTGGGCTCGTGCCCAATCAATCCTGATCAGGAGAGGCTCGAGCTGCCACAGCAGCGCTCCCTAGCCATGAGCCCTGCGTCTGGCACCCTCCCAAGGGGAGTGGCCTTCAGGATCAGGCTGAAACCAGTTCTCTGACATCCCCTGAGGGATCCCAGATTGTGAGAGGGCTCAGGCCAGGCTGAAGGACCCCACTGGTGCACGATCAGGCCGGGGAGGGACCAAGGGAGGGCTCCAGGGTGAGTCCGGCCCATCTCACTCAGTCCTGATCGACTGGACCCCCAGCAGCAAGCTAACCTACCAGTCGGAGCATCAGCCCCCTGGTGGTCAGTGCACATCATAGCGAGCAGTTGAGCAGCCTTAGCATATCATTAATATCATTAGCATATTACACTTTGATTGGTTGTTCGGTTCTGCTGTTCGGTCTATTTGCATATTACCCTTTTATTATATAGGAGATATATATATATCACTATATATATATATTTCCAGAAACCAACATCACAATCAAAATAATGTACATATCCATCACCCCCAAAGTCTCATCATGTGTGCCCTTTGTCATCCTTTTTTCCCACTTCTCCCTGCACCCCTCCCCTAACCCCAGTGAACTCCGATATGCATTATGTCACTTTAGATTAGTTTTCACTTTGAGAGGTTTTAAGTATAAGTGGAATTGTACAGTATGGACTCCTTTTTCTCTGACTTCTGTCACTCAGCACCATTATTCTGAGATCCATCCCTGCTGTTGCGTGTATGAGTAGTACATTTGTTTTTATAATATACTTAAAAGATTATATTTCAAATCTTTTATAAATTTAGGTAAAATAAACATACAGTTTTATGGTAATAACTTTAAAAGATATTAATTATACTTAAACTTAATATTAAGTATTTTTAATTAAATATTTTAATATTAATTATTTTACCTAGACCATAGGATCTTGTTTAATTTTCTGTAGGCCAACAATATATTATACCGCAGTAGTGCCATCGGAGCCAGAAAACACATTATAGGTAATATATAAACAAATACATAAAGGCCATATATATGATTCAAATTACTAATTTTGTAGAGAAGACTTAAGATTTTTCGTTTGCTTCTGATGTCGTTTAAGGAGGCTAGAAAAGGGGAGAGAAGTTCCCAAACACCAAACAGGAAGACCTGTTGAATTTTGCAATGAAAGTGTTAAGGGCTGTGAATGAGCAGTGGAAACACAGAAAGTCTAGGCTCCAATCTAAGGGCTTAAACAACAGACACATTGCTTTGGCTCACTGAAAAGTTACAAATGACAAGAGTGGAATTGTTAGAAATACTAGGAGAGAAGGGGTCCCTGAGGGTGTCGGGTGGCCAGGTGGCGACTCCGTGTCCAGCGGGCAGGGCTACCTTTCGTCTTGGCATTGCCGCGTTTTGAGAAAGGAGTTACTCGGCAGCTGGACAGGCAGATTCCCCCCCATCCACGAAGGGCAGGGAAAGTGTAATGACAGCAACTCTGGGTCCACTAGGGAGAGGCGAGGTGGAGGAAGGGGACTGGAGCCCGGCTGGTTGTTACAAATGTAAAACATTTATGAACTTTTGCAACCTTCACAAGCTTTTACAAATCTTTCTACAATTTGCACAAACCTTTTACCCATTCAGAATAAGCATCATTAGAATAATTTATTTCAATCCTTGTCCTACAAACATGTTTTTTTATACTTTATGCCTTCTGTTATGAAACCCATACCATTTTTCCAATTTAATTTGAACTTTTACCTGTTAGAAACCTTAATTCTAATAACCAAAAAGTAAATAACCAGTATTCCTTAGATTGATGTTTATGAACACACTTTAAACATACTCTTACTTTCAAGAAAACACACCTTCAACAAAGCAAAAGACATTACATCAACAGTCCCAAATCCACTTTATAGACTTTCTATAATAAAAAGCTAAGAGCAGGAAAATTTAAAACTTGTCTAGCAATTAATGTTTTAGTATTTTATGTTATTTTTAAATATATATTTTTAAATCTTTATTGTTGCAAGCATTACTTATGTCCCCTTTTTCCCCATTGACCCCTTTACCCCGCCCTGCCACCTACCCCAGGCCTCCACCCTCCTATTGTCTGTGTCCATGGGTTTGCATATATGCATACAAGGTATTTGGTTGATCACTTACCACCACCCCCCCACATCCTCCCCCGCCTTCCCTCCGAGATTCCACAGTCTGTTCCATGTTTATCTGCGTCTATTTTGTTCATTAGATTCCACATGAGTGAGATCATGTGATACTTGTCTTTCTCTGACTGGCTTATTTCACTTAGCATGATACTCTCCAGGTCCCGCCATGCTGTCTCGAAAGGTAAGAGATCCCTTTTTTTACTGCTGCATAGTATTCCCTGGTGTAGATGTACCACAGCTGTTTTATCCACTCACCTACTGATGGGCACTTGAGCTGTTTCCAGGTCGTAGCTACTGTAAATTGTGCTGCTATGAACATAGGGTTGCATACATTCTTTCTGATTGATGTTTTGGGTCTCTTAGGATATATTCCTAGAAGTGGGATCATTGGTCAAATGGCAGTTCCATATTTAATTTTTTGAGGGAACTACATACTGTTTTCCATAATGGCTGCACCAGTCTGCATTCCCACCAGCAGTGCACGAGGGTTCCCTTTTCTCCACATCCTCGCCAGCACTTGTCATTTGTTGATTTGTTGATGGTAGCCATTCTGACAGGTGTGAGATGATATCTAATTTTTGTTTTAATTTGCATCTCTCTGATGATCAGTGACTGAGCATTTTTTCATATGTCCCTTGGCCATCTGTTTGTCCTCTTTGGAGAAGTGTCTATTTAGGTCCTTTGCCCATTTTTTAATTGGGTTGTTTGTCTTCATTTTGTTAAGTTGTATTAATTCCTATATATTTTGGATATTAACCCGTTATTAGATATATCATTGCCAAATATGTTTCCCATACAGTGGGCTCCCTTTTCGTTTGTTGATGGGTTCGTTCACTGTGCAGTGGCTTTTCATTGTTATGTAGTCCTATTTGTTTATTTTCTCATTTTTTTTTTAGCCCTAGGAGATGTATCTGTAAGCATATTGCTACAACAGATATCTGAGATTTTATTGCCTATGGTTTCTTCTAGGATTTTATTGTTTTGCTACTTACATTTAAGTCTTCATCCATTTTGAGTTTATTCTTGTGTATGGTGTAAGTTGGTGGTCTATTTCATTTTTTGCATGTATCTGTCCAATTTTCCCAACACCATTTATTGAAGAGACTGTCTTGATTCCATTGTGTGCTCTTGCCTCCTTTGTCAAATATTAATTGAGCGTAATGGTATTTCTATTCTAATTGACACTGGTGCTACTCTGGGGGCTCAATCCCACTGTCATAAAACAGCCGTGCCTCAGAGTCAGAAAACAGCTTGAATAGTGAGGAACATCAACAGATTCATATTTCTGAACCTTTGTTTTTTAATCCACCTGAGGATATGTTTTTTATTGACTTCTGAGAGAGAAAGAGAGAGAGAAATAAAGAAAGAGAGAAGAGAGAGGAACATCAGTGTGAGAAACATCAATTGGTTGCCTCTCATACGGGCCCAGCTGGGGATGGAACCTGCAATCTAGGCATGTGTCCTGACCGGGAATCGAACCTGCAACATTTTAGTGTATGGGACAACACTCCAACCAACTGAGCCACACAGCCAGGGCAAGGTACACATTGTTTTATCCTTACTTCTCATGCCCTTACCCATTTATTAGGCGAGACTTCCTTGAGAAGTATAATGCTGGACTATCCTTTTCCCAAAAGGGGAAATAATGCTAGGGTTTGATGGTAACTGTCAGAATGGCCAATTAGGTGAATTAAATGGCCTTTCAACATTTTTTATTTGCTCCATTATTGATGGTACAGTGGTTGAATCCTATTGGACCAATTGCCATTTTTTTAAAAAAAAAAAATACATATATATTCTTACTGGTTTCAGAGAAGAAAGGGAGAGGGAGACAGCTAGAAACAATGACGAGAGAGAATCATTGATGGGCTGCCACACTCGGGATTGAACCCACAACCTAGGCATGTGCCCTGACCAGGAATGGAACCATGACCTCCTGGTTCATAGGTTGACGCTCAACCACTGAGCCACGCTGGCCGGGCAGGAGTTAAATGATTTATGGTAATTGATTTCTGTAGTGCATTCTTTAGTACCCCGTTGATGATGCTAGCCAATACCTTTTTGCCTTCACTTAGTAAGGAAAACAACTTATCTGGACATTTCAGGGTTTTACTGAAAGCCCTTCTTATTTTTTACACACTGAAGACTTGTTTGGATATGATTTTCCCTAAAGATTCCACCTTATTGCAATATGTGGATGATTTACTTCTTTTTGTAATAAAAAAATTATTGTATTGAATTTATTAGGTTGATATTGGTTAAAAAATTATGCAGGTTTCGAAGATGGCGGCATAGGTAAACACCGGAGATTGCTGCCGCAAACAACCACTTCAAAAATACAACTAAAAGACGGAACGGACATCACCCAGAACCACAGGAAGGCTGGCTGAGGAGAGACTCTTCAACTAGAAGGAAAAATAACAGCACACCGAGGCTCAGAGGAGGCGCAGTGTGGAAAAAACTCAGGTGCGGAGGTGCGCGCGCAAAGCGGGCTGGTGGCTGAGAGCGCGGTTGTCGTTTTCGGTCAGGGGGGAGTCTCAGACTCTGAGCTCCAGATACGGGCGAATCGCTGGGGACTCGGACCCAAACGGGAGAAGCGGGAGTGTCTGGCATCAGTTGGAAGGCAGCTTTCCCTCCGAGGTTTGCAGCGGTTCCGGGGGTTCTGAGAAGCAGAGCCTCTGGGAACAGGACTGAGGGCACCATAACGGCTCCCTCCGCCCGCCCTGTTGAGCCCGCCCCGCCCAAGCCCTGCGCAGAGCCATTTGCCAGATCGCCTCAGGCAAAGGCTAGATTAGCACCTCCCCAGAGGACAGAAGTTTTCCGCGGCAGACACAGCTGATTCACACAGCCAGTCGGCCTGGTGGTCAAATCCCTCTAGTATTAACTACAACAATCAAGGCTCAACTAGAACAAGACTGCGCACAAAGACCACTAGGGGGTGCACCAAGAAAGCATAAAAAATGCGGAGACAAAAAAACATGACAGAAATGGAGGATATAGAGCTAAAAATCGCAATTTTGAGGGCTTGCAAAAATGTGCTAGAAGCTGTCAATAAACTTGAGGAGAGAGTCACGAAAACTAATGAGACCCTCGATGCTATGATAAAGAACCAACTAGAAATTAAGCATACACGGACTGAAATAAAGAATATTATACAGACACCCAATAGCAGACCAGAGGAGCGCAAGAATCAAGCCAAAGATTTGAAATGCGAAGAAGCAAAAAACACCCAACCGGAAAAGCAAAATGAAAAAAGAATCCGAAAATACGAAGATAGTGTAAGGAGCCTCTGGGACAGCTTCAAGCGTACAAACATCAGAATAATTGGGGTGCCAGAAGATGAGAGACAGCAAGATATTGAAAACCTATTTGAAGAAATAATGGCAGAAAACTTCCCCCACCTGGTGAAAGAAATGGACTTACAGGTCCAAGAAGCGCAGAGAACCCCAAACAAAAGGAATCCAAAGAGGACCACACCAAGACACATCATAATTAAAATGCCAAGAGCAAAAGACAAAGAGAGAATCTTAAAAGCAGCAAGAGAAAGAGACTCAATTACCTACAAGGGAATACCCATACGACTGTCAGCTGATTTCTCAACAGAAACTTTGCAGGCCAGAAGGGAATGGCAAGAAATATTCAAAGTGCTGAATACCAAGAACCTACAACCAAGAATACTTTATCCAGCAAAGCTATCATTCAGAATTGAAGGTCAGATAAAGAGCTTCACAGATAAGGAAAAGCTAAAGGAGTTCATCACCACTAAACCAGTATTATACGAAATGCTGAAAGGTATCCTTTAAGAAGAGGAAGAAGAAAAAGGTAAAGATACAAATTGTGAACAACAAACATGCATCTATCAACAAGTGAATCTAAGAACCAAGTGAATAAATAATCTGATGTACAGAATGAACTGGTGATTATAATGAATCAGGGACATAGAAAGGGAATGGACTGACTATTCTTGGGGGGGAAAGGGAAATGGGAGATGCAGGAAGAGACTG
>NW_005362033.1:783192-785052 GCF_000412655.1 Myotis brandtii
GGGGAGTTATGGGGGGGAAAAAAAGAGGAACAAATGTAACCTGAACAATAAAGATTTAATTAAAAAAAAAAGTATGCAGGTTTCAGGTGCACAATTCTACAGCCCATCATCCGTGCGCTGTGCTGTGTTCACCACCCCAGTCAAGTCTCCGTCCAGCACCATGTATCCCCACACTGTCCTTTTCCTTCCCGATTGACTTCTTTGCCCATCTTCCTTTCTCCTCCGCAGGTCTGCTCACAGGAGATAGCATCCATCTGTTAGAACTTTTGGCCTTAAAAGGACCTAAGATCCCTAAAGAAAAATCACTATTTTCCAAAATCCAGTTTGGTATTTGGGACATCTGCTATTAGAGCAGGGACCCCGCCGAGGTCCAGGCAGGCTTCATGGGGTCCTGTCTCCCGAGGCCCGGAACTGATCAGCTGTGAGGTTGTCTTGGTTAATAGGCTATTGCCAAAATTGGACCCCAAATCTCTCTCTTATGGCAAAACCTCTATATGTCTTCCTGATCCAATCTGTGGCAAGAACAGGATGACATAGCCTTTAAGCCTGTGGAGCATTTCATAAGCCCACCTGCTCTTGAGCACCCTACAGTTTTCCTTTCCTTTCTGTGCCTGAAAAGGAGGGGGCACTCACTACAAACCACGGGATCACCAGCTGCTAGGATGCTGTGGTCAGCAGCGGGACCGCGTGGGGCACCCCCTGGCCTTCGGGCCATTCCTGCCACGCCCGTGGCTGCAGAGGACGCCACCACAGGCTCCCCGCTAAGCAGGTTTGCACCTCACACAGCAGGAGCTCCCGGATCCTCTTCACATCAGGCGTCTTCAGTCAGTCGCCTTCCTTCCTAAAAATCGTTTTTGTTAACTGCTTCCCACGTGAGACTTCCACATTGCAATCACCTCAGCCCGCTCCGCTCCCTGAGCCTGGCTACCTGGCTGTGCCCGACTCCTGGGATGATTTGCAGGTCCCCGTCTGTCTCCATCAACCAGGCTAACTGCTCCCCAGCCCTGGGGATTCCCTGGGACCTCACTCCACCCAACTGGCTGGCCCACCCATGTTGCTTCCAGTGGCTTTTCCATGCAAGTGGCCGGCCTTATCTCTCCCTACACTTTCCTAATATTTCTCAAAGGTCCACAAGCTCTAAACGAGCAGCATGGCCTTGGCATGCCCAGGACCACTTGCTAAGTGGCCCCAAGCCTGACACTAGGGCTGTCAGCCTCAGTTCACAGCCACTGGGCCCACAGGACATCTACTGCATAAGGCCACTCTACCAAGGCTGGGAGATGTAGCAGCCCTGCCTAATTAATACCTAGGAACAAACACAGGGAGATGGCCAAAATGAGGAGAAAAAAACAAAAAAATCTTGTTTCAAATGAAAACAACAAAACTCCAAGAAAAGAACCAAGAAACAAACATTCTACCACATGCAGAGTTCAAAACACTCAATGAACTCGATGAGAACTTTAACAGAAAAAAAAAATATCTTAAAGAGATAGAAAACAAAAAAGAACCAGCAGAAATAAAGAACCAGTCAGAAATAAGTACAATAAGTAAAATGAAGAATAACTTGGAATCAACAGTGGATTAGATGAAGTAGAGGATTGAATCAGCAAATTTTATCCTATCTAATAATAGACAAACATGGTAATTAACCGTACCTCCGACACGCTTCCCATTGGCTAATCAGGGCGATATGCAAATTAACTGCCAACCAAGATGACGGTCTGCAGCCAGGCAGCTGAAGCGAACAGGAGGCTTGCTTGCTCCAGTGAAGTAGGAAGCCAAGGTTCCTTGCCTGCCGCTGCTCGGCTCTGAGCTTGCACTCTAAGAAACAATGTTGCAATTATAGAAGCTAAACAAACC
>NW_005362033.1:787638-789080 GCF_000412655.1 Myotis brandtii
GGTTAGGAGCCAGCAGTCCTGGATTGCGAAAGGGATGTCCGACTGCCGGTTTAGGCCCGATCCCTGTAAACTGGCAGTAGGACATCCTTCGAGGGGTCCCAAATTGGAAAGGGTGCAGGCCAGGCTGAGGAACATACCCTCCCCCATGCACGAATTTCGTGCACCGGGCCACTAGTATATAATAAAATCCTAATATGCAAATTGAATGGTGGAATGACCGGTCGCTATAACGCGCACTGACCACCTGGGGGCAGATGCTCAATGCAGAAGCTGCCCCCTGGTAGTCAGTGTGTTCTCACAGGGGGACTGCTGCTCAGCCAGGAGCTGGGCTCATGGCTGGTGAGCACAGCGGCAGTGGTGGGAGCCTCCTGCCTTCGCGGCAGCGCTAAGGACCCCTCGAGGGATGTCTGACTGCTGGCTTAGGCCCGCTCCCCGAGGGCTCCCGGACTGCGAGAGGGCACAGGTTGGGTTGAGGTGGCCCCCCACTCCCCAGTGCAATGAATGTCGTGAACTGGGCCTCTAGTTGGAATATAAGGTAAAAGAAAAAATAGCAAAAAAAAAAAAAAAAGAATTTAAAAAATGAGGAGAGTTTAAGGGGACTCTGAAATAACATCAGGTGTACCAACATTTACATCATAGGATACCAGTAGGAGAGAGAAAGCAAGGGATTGAGAATCTGATTGAAGGAATAAGGACTGACAACTTTCCTAACCTGATGAAAGGCATAGACATACAAGCCCAGGAGGTGCACAGAGTCCCAAACAAGATGAACCAAAAGAGGCCCACACCAAGACAATGTAATTAAATGCCAAGGGTTAAAGACAAGGAGAAAATCTTAAAGTAGCAACAGAAAAGCAGTTAGTTACCCTTATGATTAACCGCTGGTTTCTCAACAGAAACTTTGCAGGCCAGAAGGGATTGGCAGAAATATTCAAAGGGATGAAAAGCAACAATATATAACCAAGATTACTCTACCCAGCAAAGCTAGCATTTAGAATTGAAGTTAGATAAAGAGCTTCACAGACAAGAAAAAGCTAATGCAGAGATCATCACCACCAAATCAGAATTATAAAAAATGTTAAAGGTATATATATAATGAACGAGAATCATTGATTGGCTGCCTCCTGTACGCCCCCTACTGGGGATCAAGCACACAACTTGGGCATGTGCCCTTGACCGGAATCGAACCTGGGACACTTCAGTTCACAGGCCAACACTGTATCTACTGAGCCAAACCGGTTGTTAGGGTTAAAGTGATTTCTTTAAGAGAAAAAAGAACATAAGTATCTCTATATATAAAAGCCTAAGCGACTGTTACAGCAGAATGACTGAACAACCAGAACGACTGGTCGCTATGATGCACATTGACCACCACGATCGCCTGATTGGGGGCCTGCCAGCCAACCTTCCAGTTACTCCCCCTGGCCGGCAGGCACCAATCG
>NW_005362033.1:789173-820940 GCF_000412655.1 Myotis brandtii
GCAGCCGGGGGGAGGAAGGCCCTGGCCAGCCAACCTCCCGGTCCCTGAAGGCTTTTGAAAAACCTCTTTCTGGGGAGGCTTTTCTTTTCTCCCCAGTGGCGCACAATTCAAAGGTGCTAGCCGCAGAGCCGCCTGCCGCAGAGCCACCCGATCTCTCCCTGCACCCAGTCAGATTGAGTCTGGCGTGCAGCAGGGTGGAACACCCCGAGCTGCTGCCCACAGGTGGGAAGCTGATGGGGATGGGGCATGGATGCAGGGGCCTCAGAGCTGGACCACCCGGCCCCCAGCATGCTCTCCACCTGGAGGCATCCAGCTGCAGACCTCTGACCCCATTAACTGGATCAGTGTGGGGTGAAGTGACCCGTGAGGGTGAGGAAATGAAACTTGGGGTGAGTACCACGGGTGCAGTCCCAGTGACCCCCCCCCCCCCCCGGGGGGGGGGGGGGGTGAGGGGCTGGGAGGAGAGTGGATTCGCAAAGAGGCAGGCCCCCGAGGAGCTTCAGCTGGGGGGGCGAGAGGAGTTACTCACTTCTGACATCCCCACCCGTTGCTTTAAGGCTGTATTCTCCTTCCCTAACACATGTTGCTTGAAGTACATGATGGTTTGTGTTTAGATATGCGATAAATGTGGGGAAAGCAGTTTTGTGCTTTAGAACAAGAGAGTCTGGAGTCTTTGGGGGTGTCTCTCTCTCACACACACACACAGACACACACACACACACACACACACACTCACTCCTTCCTCCCCTCTTCCCTGGCCTGGCGAATCTTCACACAGAAAGTTAACCCTAGCTCCTCAGAACCCACCCTCGCTGGAGTGGCCTCGGTTTTTTGTTTTTTTTCTCTCTCACAAGGTTTTCTTCTAACCTCTAAACTGGCAGTCAGACATCCCGAGTGGTCCCAGATTGCAAGAGGGTGCAGGCCGGGCTGAGGGGACCCCCACCCCCCTCCGCACGAATTTTGTGCATTGGGCCTCTAGTACATAATAAAATGACAGTAAGTACATACTATTACCAATTACTTTAATGTAAATGGCTTAAATGCCTCAATCAAAGTTGCAGGGTGGCTGAATGGATAAGGAAACAAGATCCATACATATTCAGCTTACAGGAGACCCACTCCACTTCAGATCAAAAGACTAAAAGTAAAGAGATGGAAAAAGATATTTCATGCAAATGAAAACAAACAAAAAAGCTGGCTTAGCAACACTGTATCAGACAAAACAGACTTTAAGACAAAAGCTGTAACAAGAGGTAAAGAAGGACCCAGCAGTTCCACTTTTGAGTATTTCTCTAAAGAAACCTGAAACACTAATTTGGAGAGACATTTGCATCCCATGTCTACTGAAGTATTATTTAAAATAGCCAAGATACGGCAGCAACCTAAGTGTCGATTGATAGGTGAATGAATAAATGGAATACTTATTACTCAGCCATAAAGAAACACCTTGCCTGCAACATGGAGGGTCCTGGAGGGCATTCACTAGTGAAGTAGTCAGAGAATCCAGGATGGTGCGGAGGAGGTAGGAGCTACACTCACCTCCTCCCAGGACCCAACTGGAATTGCGGATGTACATAAAGTTGTACGCCTGAAACCTATATAATTTTATTAACCACTGTAACCCCAATACAAACAAACAACACAGAAACAGTCATAGATACAGAGAGCATTCTGCTGGCTGCCAGATGGGATGGTGAAAAGGGGAAGGATGAAGATGTGCAGTCTGCCAGGTGTGAAGTCACTGCGATGTAAGGGACAGGAGGACTCATGTGAGCTGGAGGACGCAAGTTTAGTCAGGGTCAAGCCCAGCCTCCGGAACACAGGGCGCTGGCTCACTGATGCATGGACGCGGAGGCTGCTTTCGGCAGCAAAGCAGAATGGCTATCCTAAGACCACAGGACCCCCTCAGCCTCTCTATTAGGGGCACTTTTTACGTGACTCATGAGGTTCCAGAGTTTCCTTTTGTAAACAACGAGAAGTGGCTGACTACACAAGTTAACACATTTAAAAAAGTGGATGTTGCTAGTGAGAAACTTTTTTTATGGATCAAATTCTAGTTTAATTTGATCCCCTTTTCAAAGGCTCCCCCCATTCCCTGCTAGATCCGTGAACCGTTAGAGGCCTCGAGCTCTGCGGAGGAGCGGCCTGAACCAGGAGGAAGCAGCTGCCAGTGTGGCTGGAAACGCTCCGAGGAAGAGGGCCAGCCTGGCCCCTGCCGCAGGAAACGCCACTCTCAGAGCGTGTGCAGCACACACCCGAGGTTAGAAGCACTGCCACAGCACCTCTCATCCACAATCCATACTTCTGGCCTGCAAAGTTACTGAAATGCATGTTCATTTTAATTATAAAATACTCTGTCTTATGGCCTCTCATATCAACTTTAGATCAAAATCTTCCAAAAGTTTCTAAAATCAATTTCTGTTCAAAATGAATGTTTTCAAAAACTTTTCAGATGGAAAAAAAGTGATACAAAAGACACATCAATGTTTACGTAATTTAAAACAAAAGGGTAGATTTAATGCAATGACAACATTAATCTGAGGATAAATAAATCCACAACAGACTTTAAAGTTTGTTTTTTCCCCTTTGCAGAGAGAATGGTTTTCTGAAAGCACATAGGGCTGAAGAAGTCAAAACAAAATGTAATTTCTTAATGTCCAGGTGAAACAGGCGTAGTCCTCCCTGCTGCCCTTCTAATAGTTGCTACTGGCCATGGTGATAGTTCCTCTTGTTTAAATCAGGATGGCCATTTGTTTCAAGAATAACTGGATGGCTTGTTTCCAGAATCATCTTCTTGTGACCCCATGCTCTGTAAGGAGAGGGAGGCAGTGCATTTACGCTGGCCCTTGTCAAGTTTCCCACCGGCCCCAACAAGCACCTGTGGGCCTCCCTGAGGACAGGCCCCCCGTTTCTTTGTGCACAGCATGACCCTCGTGAGCATGGAGAGGAATCCCGTCCAGGGACCGCCCTCTGCATCCCCTAAGCAGTCTGTAGTGTGAAAATGCTCTCAACAGTGTCTCTGTGAACTTTAAGGAAGGTTTTCAAGAACTCCCGGCAGCTAAACCTTTAGCCTGAAACTGAGTTCACAGTCCTCATGTGGGAACAACCCTCCTTCTCCATCCAGCCCACTTCTAGTTCATGAGGGGAACCCTCATCAAATACCTTCTGCACGAACTGGGGGTTCACTGTGATCTCCTGGTCCATCGCCTTCAGCCGCTCGTCCAGCTCTATGCACTTCAGCATCTGTGGGATGGACATGGTACAGGCGGTTAGTATGCAGGTGTAGGTCAATGGGAACCTAGACTGCTAACGTGGGTGCTACAGGTTCACAATCCCTTGACCTGAAACCACTGGAGCTAGACAGGCTTTGGAGTCAGAATTGTTGAATTCAGAAAGTTAATACAGTCCTAGGAGTAGGACCTAGGGAAGCACCCCCTAATCAAACACACTGTCATTTGCAGTAAAACCTAAAAACATGCACACTAAGTAGGATAAGTAAATATAAATCATGTCAGGTGACATTTGCCATCCAAATGAATTACCAAAAAAAACAAGCAATGCACAGTGTCCTTCCCCAGTTCCTTATCTCCAATTCAAAGTTGGGAAAACCCTGAAAACTCGAAGTCTGCTTTTTACGCTTTTGAGATGTAAGGCTTTGTTCAATTCATTGCCTTAACCTGAGGTGAGACGCACAGACCACCCACACAACCCCAACTCGTCTGCAGGACCAGCGGCACTCAGAGCAGCGCGTGGGGGCGGCCTTCCTCCCTCCACCCACTCCTCACAGATGGTCTCCGACCCGACCTGGAACTCTGGATCCATTTGTCCACGGCAACGAGACTCTACCTCATAGGTGCCAGCTGAGTGTGGATAAAATCACACTGATTGTAAGACCCTTCAGATGACTGAGGAGGCAGAGCAGGCTTTGTGAGCGACATGGGCACTCTACCCCAGCATTCACTTATAACCAATGATCCTGAAGAGGCGAAGCAGCCCATTTTGTAATTACCTTTCGAGGAACTAAAGTGCTCCTAGAAGCTTGTTGGGAACTACCTGCATTTATACTAAAATTATCCTGGAGCACAGGGACAGTGTTTCAAACACAGCATCTCAACACCAATCCAAAATCCAAACCAGACGCTCATGCTTACCTCCTGATCGATGTTATGAAGCATGGCCGGGTTGTTATATTTCTCAGGGTTATCATGGAAACTGACCATACCATCCTTCTGATTAATACTTGCAAAAATTTCACCATCTTCTATCTATAAAAAAAATCAGGGAAGAAGTTTAGACCTGAACACTATGGGAATTTATAGTGATTCAATATAACCAGGGCAAAGCACAGAAAGCAATAAATACATAAATTTATATGTGTATTTTAAGCACAACTGTTTTTTCAACAAGTATTTACTGAATTCTGAGGATGTTCTAGGCACCATTATAGATGCTAGGGGGTGTAAAACTAATACACTCATAAAAATCCATGCCCTTACATTGTTTTATTTGTATTTTATTTTACATGTGAGGTAAAAGTCATTAACCATTTTAAAGTGTATAATTTAGTGGTATTTAGTACATGCACAGTGTTGTGCAAACTACCACCTCTATCTAATTCCAAAACATTTTCATCCCCCAAAAGGAAACCCACACCTACTGAGCAGTTACTCCCTGCTCTCCCATCCTCTCAGCCCCTAACCTGCTTTCTGCGCTATGGAATTGCCTGTTCTAGACCTTTCTATAAATGGAATCAGACAATATGTGTCTTTTGTGTCTTGTTTCCCCTAGCATAACGCTTTCAAACTGCCCTCGCATCTTTATTTATTTTTGCTAATCTTCACCCAAGGATATTTTTGCCACTGATTTTTATTTTTTTAATATATTTTCATTGATTTCAGAGAGGAAGGGAGCGGGAGAGAGAGATACAAACATCAATGATGAGAGAGAATCATTGATCGGCTGCCTCCTGCACGCCCCCTACTGGGGATCGAGCCACAACCTGGGCATGTGCCCTTGGCTGGAATCGAACCTGGGACCATTCAGTTTGCAGGCTGACGCTCTACCCACTAAGCCAAACCAGCTGTGACATGCCATTGATTTTTAGAGAGAATGGAAGGGAGGGAGGGAGGGGAAGGGGAAGAAAGAGAGAGAGAGAGAGAGAGAGAGAGAGAGAGAGAGAAACATTGATGTGAGAGAGAGAGCGACTGGTTGCCTCCCACACATGCCCGAGCTGGGGATGGAAACTGCATCCCAGGTATGTGCCCTTGACTAGGAATTGAACCCGGGACCCATCAGTGTCTGGGTGGACACTCAAACCATTAGCACACTGGCCGAGGCTGCCCTGGCATCTTTAAACATTAGCTTCATTGTATATCATTGACATTGCCCTTGCGTTTTAAAACTGAAATGCTAACACATTTTTGCTTCACCACAGTAGAAATTATTTTCTGGTCCTTCAAGAAAACGTTTCTGCCAATGCTGATTCCAAGGTGGCTTCAAGGTCTATGTTCTTTAGTTGCACCAATGACTGGGTATTTATTTGATTGATCCTCACAGCCAAATCCGTCCATGAAGTTAAAAAGCAAGAAGCCAATAGAAGTCCCAAACAGGTACTGTTATTCCTAACAAAAGTGCTCCTCCACAGGGTGGCGACAATGAGCCATCTGTCACTGAGCTCCCTACACCGGCCTGCTCCTTTCTAGCCTCGGGAAGGACAAGTCCTGTTTAGTGATACAGCAACCAGCCCAATACACACGAAAAAGACTGCCTAATTCTCCAAGTGACCACAGAGAGCTGCCTCTTTAAAAAGTGGAAGGAATATATCCAAATATTTGAAATGCAGACCTAGGTCCACCACAGCAGCACTTTCTTTTTTTTTTTTCCTTCTTAAGCATTTTTTTTTTTAATTTTTTTGTGGCTTAAAGTATTACAAAGGGTATTACATATGTGTCCTTTTTTCCCCCGCCCTTGACAATCCCCTGGCCTCCCCTACCCCCCCGTGTCTTATGTCCATTGGTTATGCTTATATGCATGCATACAAGTCCTTCGGTTGATCTCTTACCCCCTTCCCTCCTGCCCCCCAACCCTCCCCGGCCTTCCCGCTGCAGTTTGACAATCTGTTTGAGGCAGCTCTGCCTCTGTATCTATTATTGTTCAAAAGTTTATAATGGTCTCTATTATCCATGAATGTGTGAGATCATGTGGTATTTTTCCTTCATTGACTGGCTTATTTCACTTAGCATAATGCTCTCCAGTTCCATCCATGCCATTGCAAATGGTAAGAGTTCCTTCTTTTTTACAGCAGCATAGTATTCCATCGTGTAGATGTACCACAGTTTTCTAATCCATTCATCTACTGATGGGCACTTAGGCTGTTTCCAAATCTTAGCTATGGTGAATTGTGCTGCTATGAACATAGGGGTGCATAGATCCTTTCTGATTGTTCTTGGGATATATTCCTAGAAGTGGGATCACAGGGTCAAATGGGAGTTCCATTTCCAGTTTTTTGAGGAAACTCCATACTGTCTTCCATAGTGGCTGCACCAGTCTGCATTCCCACCAGCAGTGCACAAGTGTTCCTTTTTCTCCACATCCTCTCCAGCACTTGTCGTTTGTTGATTTGTTGATGATAGCCATTCTGACAGGTGTGAGATGGTACCTCATTGTTGTTTTGATTTGCATCTCTCGGATGATTAGCGACTTTGAGCATGTTTTCATATGTCTCTTGGCTTTCTGAATGTCCTCTTTTGAAAGGTGTCTATTTAGGTCCTTTGCCCATTTTTTGATTGGATTGTTTATCTTCCTTTTGTTAAGTTGTATGAGTTCCCTATAAATGTTGGAGATTAGGCCCTTATCAGATATAATGTTGGCAAATATGTTCTCCCATGTAGTGGGCTTTCTTGTTGTTTTGTTGATGGTTTCTTTTGCTGTGCAGAAACTTTTTATTTTGATGTAGTCCCATTTGTTTATTTTCTCTTTAGTTTCCAATGCCCTAGGATCTGTATCGGTGAAGAAATTGCTTCGGCATATGTCTGAGATTTTGTTGCCTTTGGATTCTTCTAGTATTTTTATGGTTTCCTGTCGTATATTTAAGTCCTTTATCCATTTTGAGTTTATTTTTGTGTATGGTGTAAGTTGGTGGTCTAGTTTCATTTTCTTGCATGTATCTGTCCAATTTTCCCAGCACCATTTATTGAAGAGACTGTCTTGACTCCATTGTATGTTCTTGCCTCCTTTGTCAAATATTAATTGAGCGTATTGGTTGGGGCTGATTTCTGGGCTCTCTATTCTATTCCATTGATCTATATGCCTGTTCTTGTACCAGTACCAGGCAGTTTTGAGAACAGTGGCTTTGTAATACAGCTTGATATCTGGTATTGAGATCCCACCTACTTTGTTCTTTCTCAGGATTGAGCAGCACTTTCTGTAATAACCATGTTCATCTAATTAGAATGGAAGGGTATACTCATACTGTGGATCCCTGAAAATGGATGAACTACTAGTAAAACTACATATAACACCATGTATGAATCTCAGGTTAAGCACAAAAGCCAGATCCCAAAAAGTATATACTGTATGTTTCATTTTATATTTTATACTAGAGGCCCGATGCATGAAATTCCTGCAAGAATAGGCCTCCCTTCCCCCGGCTGCCGGCACCGGCTTCCCTCGCAGCCCCAGCTGCGTCTGGAAGGTCGTCCGGTCTTATTTACATATTACGCTTTTATTATTATAGCCAAAGCTCAAAACAAACACAACTAGGAAAGGCTGTGAGAAGTCAGGATAATAATAACCTTTCTGGCCAGAGCAGGACTGGAAGCGTGAGCGCGGTTCCTGGGTTCTGGCGGCGTTCTGGCTCAGGGCCTGGGTGCTGGTCGCACTCTTCCCTACGTGGGCTACACGTCAATAAAAGGGTTACGTTACAGCACCAGTCCCAGAAAGGCTCCCTGGTGAGGCCGCCAGACGAGGAAGGGAGAAGTCAGGCCAATGTCTACCATCTCTCTCAGAGGACAGGGCAGAGGGAACACTTCCCACGCCATTCTATGAAGCCAGCATTACCCTAATACCAAAGTCAGACAAAAATATTACAAGAGAAGTATTACAATGTTCACTCTCTCTCATGAACATAGATACAAAAATACTCAACATATAAGCCAACCCAACAATATGTAAAAAGAATTATACACCAAAACCAAGTGGGATTTATTCCAGGTGTGCAAGGCTGGTACAACATTGATGTTAACGCAGCATGTCAGCAGGCTAAAAAAAGATCATGGTCAAATCAACATATGCAGAAAAAGCATTTCATAAAATCCAATACCCACTCATGATAAAAACGCTCAGTAAACTAGGGAGAGAGAATTTCCCTCCACCTGATGAAAAATATCCACAAAAAACCTAGAGCGAGTATCGCCTGGTGAGAGACTTGAAGATTCCCACAAGGTGAGCAGCGAGGCATCACACACTGTAGCACCGCACTGGAGGTTCTCGCTAACACAGTGAGATAAAAAAAAAGGGGGGGGGGTATATATAGATTGTGAAAAAGAAAGAGAACTATCTTTGGTCATAGATGACATGATCATCTATGCAGAAAATCTGCAAGTATCACCCCCACCAACCAAAACTCCAGCAATTACTAGTATAGCAAGGCTGCAGGATTCAAGGGTAAAACACAGAAGGCAGCTGCTTTTGTATAAAGCAGCAATGAACGAGTGTAACCTGAAATTTAAAGCAATACCATTTACATGTGCGTCCCTATCCCCCAAAATGAAATACTTAGGAATAAATCCAACAAAAAATCTGTAAGATCTATTTGAGGAAAACTACAAAAATCTGATGAAGGAAATCAAAGAACTAAATAAATTGAGAACTACTTCATGTTCATGGCTACAAAGACTTGATATTATCAAGATGTCAGTTCTTCCCAACCTGATCTGTAGATTCAATGCAATCTCCATCAAAATCACCGCCAGTTATTTTACAGATATGGACAAACTGACCATGTGGAGAGATAGTTTATGTGAAGAGATAAAAGGACACAGAAAAGCCATACAATATTAAAGGAGGACGAAGTCTGAAGGCAGACACTACATGACTTTTAAGACTTATTATAAAGCTACAGTAATCAAGACAAATAGATAAGTGGTACAGAATCAAGAGCCTAGAAATAGATCCACATAAACACAGTCACTGGATCTTTGACAGAGGAGCACAGGCAATACCATCAAGCAAAGTCAACCTTTTCTTTTTGTTTTTCCACAAATGGGTACAGGCTTTATTCTCAGTGCACAGCAGTACTGAGTTCTGCTCATCAGCAACAAGTTTTATTGGTTCCAAAAAATTATCCCTTTTTTCCATCTTTTCAAACTCCTACTCTTCCTGTCTCAGTGGAACAACATATTTGAATTTCAGACTTGTCAGTTTATAGCATTTTTTTCCCCCTAAGAACCATATAAATACATGCAAAACATTGTACAGAGAGCTTAAATACTATCAAAATGCAAATACAGATTGGGTGCACTGTTAAGCCGAATTGCAAATTATGGCAACACACACTGGGGTACACACTGCTCTGATATCACCATTTGCTTACTGATGTCATGCAGACCACAGTGGCCTATCTTTTGTTTTTATTATTTTATACAAAAAACAAAACACACAAACCAGTGCTTGCTATACTAGTTACAGAAAAAAGAAAAAGAGAAGAAACTCAAAATTCCTATCTCCGTGCTGATTTGAAAAGAACAAAGTAGTTAGCAAAGTCAGCCTTTTCTACAAAGGGAGCTAAAACAACTGCACATCCACATGCAGAGAAAGAACCTAGACACAGACCTACACCCTCCACAGAAATTACAGGTCACAGACCTAAAGGTCAATGCAAAACTATGTAACTCCTGGAAGATAACACAGGAGAAATCCTAGATGCCCTGGGTATGGCGATGGCATTTAGACACTCTTACCATATGGTCCAGCTATCACACTTTCTGGTATTTACTAAAGCGAGTCAAAAGCTTATGTCCACACAAAAACCTGTACAAGGATGTTTATAGCACTTTTATTTATATTTGAGAGCAACCAAGATGAATGAGTAAACTGGACTATATCAGACCATGGACTGTTGCTCAGCACTACAAACAGATGAGCTGTCAGCCCTGCAGAGGCAGGAGGGACCTGCGATGCAGACCCCGAGGGAAGCAGCCAGTGGAAGGCTGCCCCTGTGAGTCCCACCAGAGGCCCTTGTGGAGACGGCAAAGCTGTGGGAGTGAGGTCAGTGGCTGCCAGGGGTGGAGGAGAGGACATGCACAGGCAGAGCAGAGGGCGTGTAGGGCCGGGACACTACCGGGTCAGACCATAATGATGGGTATGTATAGTTACACACTGTCCAAACCCACAGAATGTACAAGAGTGAACCCAACGCAAACCCTGGACTCTGGGCGGCGATGGTGTGTCCATGTGGGCTCCTCTGCTGTAACACATGCACCACTTTGGTGAGGGATGAGGACAATGGGGGAGGCTGTGCTTGTGTGGGGACAGGGGGTAATGGGAAATCTCTGTATCTTCCCCGCAATTTTGTTTTGAATTTCAAACTGCTCTAAACAAAATCACGCCCTCATGGACTAACACCCAGGCCAGGCTTTTCCAAGCTCGGCAGTAGTGGCACTTCGGGCCAGCAAATGCTTTGCTGTGTGGCTCTCCTATGCATTTAAGACATTCAAGAGCATCCTTGGCCTCTACTCACTAGACGCAAGTAGGGACAGCCTAGCGGGGGCAGCCAGAAATGTCTTCAGGCCTTGCCAAATGTCCACTGGCAGACAAAACACCCCCTGCGGACCCAGGCCTGACAGGCTGTGTCTGGGTTGGTTATGCAGTGTTCAAAACCCGTCCCCCTCTCTGACCCCTCAAAGCATTTTGCTGACGCCTATGTCCTGGCTGGGTCATCACCACCCATGTGTTTCTTCTTACCCCTGGGAGGCTCTGTGGCTTCCCACAGGATTAGCAAGGTGCCCTTAGCAGACACTCCCAGGTTGGTTAAGTCAGACAAGTTTTGTTTGGGATGTGTGTTTTGAAGGGAAAAAAAATCTCAAAACATTTGCAAATTGGACTATGGGAATAAACTACTCCACTATCCAATGGAAAACAGTTGTATTCCTCCCCATCGTGATGTGGCAGGCTTCTGAGCCACAGGGGAGGTCAGAGCAGAACATGCAGATGCTAGCTTCCTGCAGACCGGCTGTCTTGGGCCAGGACAGGTCTGTTCTGGTAGAGCCATGTATCTACATAACTAAGCAGTAGGTAGATTACAGTATATCAACTCAGTGGGTTACCATGTAGTCAACTAAATGATGCTTATCCAAATATGGAGTGGGGCGATACAACTGGAAGTGATAAACAGGGGTGTCAGCTATACTGGTAGTATCTGATTTCTGAAGCTGGGTGCTGCGCATAGGAGTGCCCGTTCTAGCACCCTTTATAGCAACACTATTCTAAGTGTTCTGAGCACACTGCCTCCCTGAGCAGGACTCTGCCGGTGATGGAAGCAATGCCCTGACCTCCATATGGGCACAAGTTCATGACCTTATCATGCACCAGTATGTTGAGTAACACTGCCTTATGCCTCTTTGTATATCATAAATATTTCATGATGCTCTAGCCTGTTTGGCTCAGTGGATAGAGCATCGGCCTGTGGACTGAAGGGTCCTAGGTTCAATTCTGGTCAAGGGCATATGCCCAGGTTGCGGGCTTGGTAGGGGCGTGCAGGAAGCAGCCGATCAATGATTCTCTCTCATCATTGATGTTTCTGGCTCTCTCTCCCTCTCCCTTCCTCTCTGAAATCAATCAATCAATAAAGAAAAAAAATTTTTCATGAGTGTTTTAAATGTTTACAAAAATTGACATGAGCACAAACAGGATGCACCCTATAAATCATTATAATTACTATGATTAGAGAAACACATAGATCATTAAGGAAATAAACCAAAATGTCCACAGAAGTTGACTTTGGACGTTCCCCAACCCCCTTCTCCTTTTTCACATTTTCCATAATGAACACCTGTTACTTCCACAAACACAGAAATCCACTAATAAGTTTTAACAATGAAAGCACACTTACCATGTGCAGGACATATTTTTCTGCCTCCTGTGGTCCAGATAATTGCACACGACTTGCCATATCTTGTAATGATAGTGTTAAAAAGGTCTGAAATTCAAAAGCAGAATCACAGGTAGAAACTACTGAGAAAATAAATTTTATTCAATGTGTATAGAGTTCTACTCAATCACTGAACAAGTGCTTTCCATTACTGCACAAAATGACTTTTTGTTGTGAAGAGGACTTGACACAGATGAGCCCAGTGGTTTTAGCCACCACTTTTCCAGAGCAATGACTCCTAGAAGTGCAGCCTCTGTGTCTGAAATGACATGCGTGCACGGTTATCACTGCAGCACTGTTTGCAACAGCAAAAGGCTGGAACCACCTTTGGGTCCATCAGCAGAGAACAGCACAGCACAGCACAGTTATATAAACGCACTATAATGCAGTTGTAACAAAAACTAAGAAGTGAGACTTTTCTATGAATCAAAAAAGAATCCAAGATATGTACATTGTTAAATATAAAAGAGGATGCAGAACAGTGCACCCTAACATGTATGTAAAAGAAAGGGAAACAATGTGTGTGAGAGCGAGTGGGAGAGAGAGCACTCTTGTACGTGCACAGACAATCTGGTACCCCGGGAACTGCTAACACTGGGTGGCCTCTGGGTGAAGAAAAAGGGGAGGCTGGAATATATGAACTGGATGGGCATTTTTCTATCTTTTGAATTTTGTATTGTAAACTTATTACTGACTAAGTAAATATGAATCCTTCAAAAACCAGTGTTTATCACTGCTCTGCTTGGGACATGATGAAACTATCTCTTTCAAGAACCAATTAGAAGAGCTCCTGCCCGGCCGGCCTGGCTCAGTGGTTGAGCATCGACCTATGAACCAGGAGGTCACAGCTCGATTCCCGGTCAGGGCACATGCCCAGGCTGCAGGCTGGATCCCCAGTGTGTGGCCTGCAGGAGGCAGCTGATCAATGACTCTCATCATTGATGTTTCTCTCTCTCTCTCCCTTTCTCTTCCTCTCTGAAATCAATAAAAATACATTAAATAAATAAATAAATAAAAGAGCCCCCGCCCTCCCCTTAAAGAAAAATCAGCAATATTTATAATAATGGCATTTTTAGAGCAGGGCATGTTAAAACTCTGATCTTAAAAATTCTTGACCAAAAAAATCTACATATACTTTAGTTTGGAGAATAGCACCTAAGAAAATAAAATTGTTAATTTTAAGTACATAAGTAGCTTAACACGAAGGAAAATTCAAAAGTGAACATTTCTAAATACATAGAACTATCAATGTTCTTGTAACTAGAAACTGCCACCGGAATGCCCATCAGTCGAGGATTGATTGAATGAATTACGATCCACCGTACAATAGACTACTGTTACTGACACAGTACTGTGATAGAGGCTTATGTTGCCAGGGAAGAAAGAGGGTTAAGACATATTGAACAAAAAAGCAGAGTAGAAAACAGCATGAAGAATATGATCCCAATCACACTTAACTGGGAGTTCCCACATAGGCATATAGACAGAAGATGGAGAAGAGGAGTCTAGAAAAACTTCCACCAAAATGCTAACATGGAGTAGATTCAACCTCCATGTGATAATCTGTCCCTAGTCGCGTTCTAGAAAGGGAAACAATGAAATCCCATGTGAGCTAGGAGCTATGGGACATGGCTCCTGTCACTGACAGTCTACCTGTTGAGACTTCTTACAAAGCTTTTATTTTCTGACTTTCGAAAGGAAAGAGACGTGCTGGGTAGAAAAACCTTAAATGTTTCCCCCTTCTGTTATTCTGGCATGAGGACAGAATGCCAAAACGTTTAACAGCCACCATCAAAGACTTAACCTTCTGACTAGCCCAGGGGTGGGCAAACTTTTTGACTCGAGGGCCACAATGGGTTCTTAAACTGGACCGGAGGGCCGGAACAAAAGCATGGATGGAGTGTTTGTGTGAACTAATATAAATTCAAAGTAAACATCATTACATAAAAGGGTACGGTCTTTTTTTTTTTTAGTTTTATTCATTTCAAACGGGCAGGATCCGTAGTTTGCCCACGGCTGGACTAGACACATCCTTTAATGACAATGTCCCTCCTCTATGTCCCCTGGGCAGTGCTTTTCAGCCCAGCGGACCCCAATCAGCCATGAGTCAGCACATACAAGACTGAGCCACAGCCCCGGCCCTGGCTGACCACCTGAGGCTCTTCCTGTTCATGTGGTCAAACTCATGTTCTGGACTGATCTGATCCAAACCAGAGTAGAAACTACCAGCTTACTTCCCAGGGCTGGACTGGGGCTGACTGCTTCACACCGTTAACTGATGGTTTTTGCAGAGATACCTACTTCCTAGATTGATTAAGTTCTAATTCCTCATTTAACTGTTATTTAACTTTCTGCACTTAAATTTTTTAAAAATACACTGTCATTTAACCTTGGTAATATTCTGATTCTTTTACTTAAACCTCAAGTACTAGTCACAAATGGGGTGCTGGTCTTCTACCTCCTGCTGGTGAGACAGGGATCTACTTAGAGTGGTTCTGTTGGCCCCTGGACCAAAGAGGAAATGTTGCGGGGAGAACCAGGCTGCTTGTTATTCTGAGTCCCTTAGATCCCGGTCTTTTTTGTCTGTGGGTCAAGTTGGTTTTCCTCTGGCTGACAAGTTAATATTCGTTTTTTTATCTTTTTTTTTTTTAGTGGCTTTCACATTCTTTATTTCCTCTTACAAATTAGCTTTCTACAAATTCTCTGTTGACCTCCTGTTAGCTAGCTACTCTCTGGTATTTGGGCGCTTCCTTTCCTTGGCCGGTGGCCACTCCTCACCTCCCTCCCTCTTTTCCATGCACGACCAGCCCAACTCATCATTTCCCTCCAGCTCCTCTGGGCCCTCACAGTCAGATCCTCCTCCGCTCCCCCCTTCACCTGGGGCCCTGGCCCTCCCAGCAACACACACCCTATTCTCTCCTGTTCCTCTGCTTCTCCGCCATCACCCCGCTGCTGACATAAGGCAGAGGGCACACACACAGACAGCTGCACCTTCTCACCAGTTCTGAACCAGCCTGACCAGACTACTCAAAAGGAAAAAACAATACTCTATTTTTTAAGCTGCTCTTAGTCAGTGTCCTATTCCTTGCAGTTATGCCTTCCTAGCTCATATGGGATTTCATTTTTCTTTTAAAATTTTCTATATACAAAAACCATCACTTTGAAAACAAAAGTATATAATTGACTTATCTTCTAGAGTTCAACCACCCAGCTTCTTCACCTCTGGCCTGAATGGCCATTACCGTCACAGTGTTTGTCCAAACACATCAGCACAGCCTGAGCGGCCCAGGCTGCTCGCGAGGACTTCATCTGCGTTGTTACGTGTAGCCCCCAGCTGCCCACGGAACGTTTACCCCTCAGGCTAGCTTCCTCTGCCTCCCAAAGCAGTAGTAGCGCCCACCTGTCTTCCTCTCCACCGGTTCCTCATCTCAAATACCCTGTGCCCCTGCACCTGCTTCTTCAGCATCGAGAAGGGAAAGAGGAGGGGGCAGCGGCCCGGGAGACGGGAAGGGCCTGAGGGCCACGTGCCTCACCTTGGTCAGCCTCTGAATGTTCTTCTTATAGAGAGAGGACAAGCACTGCTTCACCAGCCCCATGTTGTTGTCACGAGTAAACGTTTCGCTGTGCTTATTCACCAGGTTTCGGAGTTCTGAGGGGTTATTGGTTGAATATACTTGTGCTAACTCGTGGTATGCATTACTAAGAGGCTAAAGGTTTAAAGGGGGAAAATAGATGAAAATGTTAGAGAAGTAAAATTTATTCAGGAAGCAAAACAAAACATGGCACTGTATTTTGAGCAAGTACATCCAATACCCTTTATTGTTACCTAACAAATTATAACCTGCCCAACAAATGCTCAGTGAAGACCAAGGATACATTTTCACTATGGAGTAATTTATTATAAAAAAAACCTTTGTGGTACAGAACAAATAACTGCACAGCAGGCGAAAGCGCACTGCATTTGGTAAAGACAAACACATCTTTTTCCCCCCTATCAGCGGCTCCTTTTTCTATTGGGAAGAAAGAAGGTAGAATTTTCATTATTCTCAACTCTCTCTCACGTCTCATTCACCCACATACACCTCCCCAGGTGCCATGGGACAATCGGCTACTTTAGCTAAGAAGGAAGACAGGGGCAAGACGACTGATGGTGGCGGAGGACCTGAGAGCCTGAGCTGCTTTAGGTATGTTACCTCACACACATTATCCTTGAACTGGGCAGAGGTCCAAAAAATGTGGTCATGAGCACAGGCATAAACTGGATTCAAACCTATATTTCTACTTTTGAAGTTTGTGGTCTTTTCAACCAGTTATGACACCATCATAAATAAACTACTAACGCGTGTGGAATTATGCCACTTTAGAAAAACATTCCTGCCTAGCTAGTGTGGCTCAGTGGTTGAGCGTCAACCCATGAACCAGGAGGTCATGGTTCACTTCCCGGTCAGGCAGATGCCTGGGTTGCGGGCTCAAATGCCAGTAGGGGGTGTGCAGGAGGCAGCTTATCAATGATTCTCTCTCATCACTGATGTTTCTATCTCTTTCTCCCTCCCTCTTCCTCTCTAAAATCAATAAAAGCATATTTAAAATAAAATTTAAAAAATCAAAGCATTCCTTCTAAAACAGGGCCACCTAAAGGAACCACGGGAGTTCTCCAAAATGATCTGCGAATGGCAACCCTAACCCTATCCTGCCTCCTTCTTCCACGGGATCTCTTACCCACCAGCCTGTGACCAGGCAGCCGAGAGCCTGAGAAGCACGACAGGCCCTCAGGTGGAGAGCACGGGCTCTCTTCAAGACCACATAAGCATCTTCTCACCAGGAAGACTTTCAAACTGACACCCTGATCTGCCTTTTGTACGGGGACAAACAGGGTAAAACTGTTACTAAAATGACTGTGACCTGCCCTGGCCGGTTTTGCTCAGTGATCAGGGTCTCGGGTTCGATTCCCAGTCAAGGGCATGTACTTTGGTGGCAGGTTCCCCAGCCCCAGTAGAGGCGCGTGTGGGAGGCAATCAATCAATGTGTCTTTCACACATCAATATTCATCTCTCTCTCCCCTTCCTTTGTTCCACTCTTTCTAGAAATCAATGGAAAAAATATCCTTGGGTGAGGATTGTCTTTAAAAAAAAGACTGTCACCTCACAATCTTTTAAATTGTTCCATTTTTTAAAATGTGTTTTTATTGATTTCAGAGAGAAGGGAAGAAGAGAGAGAAACATCGATGATGAATTATTGATCAGTTGCCTCCTGCACACCCCCAACTGGGGATCAAACCTGCAACCTGGGCATGTGCCCTGACCAGGAATCAAACCCTGACCTTCTGGTTCATGGGTTGATGCTCAACCACTGAAACACACCAGCCAGGGCTGTTCAAATTTTTTAAAATCATGAGCACGTATTTCAAAATATTTTTTAAAAGAGTTAATTTATTTTTAATGTGGTCCCAAAGCTGGGTAGACAAGGAACACACAAGTTCGTGAGCAGAACCGTGGTCTTCACACGATCTCCCAGCACGTGCCAATTGAGAGCTCAATAAGTCAGCATTGCTTTTCCAGCATTTCACTAAATTGTAATGAAGAAAAAAAAATCAACCGTTATTGGAGCTCAAACATCTACAGCTATAAGTCTGAAAACAGGTTCCTGAGAAACATGCTGCTCCAATCGGTGATCAGAAGGTGTATGAATAGGAGTGATGTTAGGGGTTCTACCAGAACTGCTGCTCCCAGGCTCCCTGCAGACAGTTAACAAATGTCCGCTAAATTGAAGCTGGTGGGAGAACTAAATCAGTATAAAATAAAATTATACAACCATGTATCTTTCCATTTCCTTAAGGACTTAAGAAATCAGTTTTATTTTAAAAACTCACCTTAATGAATCTACCCACAATTTGAGATGTATATTTTGGTAGCTGTTGTACTTTTCCAAGTAATATCAAAGAAACTAGAATATACTTTTTATATGATTCCAACATGATATGACTGACCGCCATGGCAGGGGTAGTTATAGCCTGAGCAAGAGAAGAATATTGAATGTGAAGACAGCACACCGCAGCAGGGAAGAACAATCAACTACAGGTATCGCTTGAATTATAAAACAATACTTACATTCAATGTCCCATTTTCTTTATAACATCTTTATTGAGATACAATTCACATAAACATTTTCCCTCTTGGAGTATACGATTCAGTGGTTTTAGTATATTCACCATTACCTAACTTCAGAACATTTCATCCCATCACAAAAGGAGCCCCATATCCATCAGCAGCAACGCCCCATTCTCTCCTCCCCTCAGGCCCAGGCAATCACTTATTCTATTTATGTTTCTATGGATTTGCCTAATGTGGCATCATAAATATGTGGCCTTTTGTGACTGGCTTCACTTGTGAAGGTTCATACATGTTGTTGATACCTTATTCCATTTTATGGTTGGGTAATATTCCATTGCATGGGTGTTTGACATTGTGTTTATTCACTCCTCAGTTGATGGCATTGGGGTGTCTCTACCTTTGGCCACTGTAAATAATGATGCTATGAACACTTGAGTACACGTTTTTGTGGACATTTGTCTTCATTTCTCTTGGGTATATATTCCTAGGAGTGGAACTGCTGCATCACACGGTAACTCTATGTTTAACATTGGAGGAATTCCCAATTCTTTTTTCAAAGCGACTGTGCCATTTTATAATTCCACTGGCAACTGTGAGGGTTCCAAATCCTCCACACCTCACTAACATTTATCATTATTGGTGTCTTTTTAATGCAGTCACCCTAGCAAGTATGAATTGGTGTCTCAGAATGCTTTTGATCTGTATTTCCTTGATGACTAATGTTGATGAGTATCTTTTCATATGCTTATTGGTCATTTGTATAACTTTGGAGAAATGTCTATGCAAGTCCATTGTCCATTTAGAAATTTTTGTTTTTACTGTTGATTTGTTAAGAGGTCTCTGTATATTCTGGATGAAAGTCCCTTAGAAACATGATCTGCAAATATTTCTCCCGTTCTGCGGCTGCCTTTTCACTTTCTCACTTGGATTTGTGAAGGTTAAGAACTGAAAACTATCACACCCAATCAACCCAATATTTCACATCAAAACTCAAACCATTGAGCCCAAGAGGCACTTCTTTGAGATTATCTACAGAAACAGTCACCTCAGCACACGAGAATACAAGTACGACCCCCACTGCAACCTGCTTCGCAGTGAAAGAACAGAATCAACTCTCAGTTCTATCCATCGAGGACTAGTCAGCTACCTGGGCCAGTCTGTGGTGCAGTATGAGGAGATGAAGATGCTTTCACTTTTTGCTTTATACAATGCTATACTGAATTCTTTTCAATATGTACGTCCTTCTTTTGGAATTTTTTTGAAGCAGTAAAATAATCGGTATCACCTTCTGAAATTAAGGTACTAATACCATCCATAATGGCATACATATTATTAAAATACAGTGGCTTGCCCTATTCGGTTTGGCTCAGTGGATAGAGCGTTGGCCTGCAGACTGAAGGGTCTCAGGTTGATCCCAGTCAAGGGCACGTACCTCAGCTGCAGGCTCGAAGGATCCCTGGCCCTAGGAGGCAACCAATGGATGTGTCTCTCTATCCATGTTTCTCTCGCTGTCTCTCCCCCTCCCTTCCACTCTCTCTAAAAATCAATGAAAAAAATATCCTCGGGTGAGGACTTACAACAACAACAAAAAACACACACACAGTGGTGTGGAGTAGACTAATACTAAACAATGCTTGTCCTTAGGGTTAATCAGGGAATAACTATATTTTCAGGTAAAAGGCTTCCACCTATAAATATAAAAAGTTTGGCCCTAACCGGTTTGGCTCAGTGGATAGAGCGTCGGCCTGCGAAGTGCAGGGTCCCAGATTCGATTCCGGTCAGGGGCATGTACCTTGGTTGCCGGCACATCCCCAGTAGAGGGTGTGCAGGAGGCAGCTGGTTGATGTTTCTCTCTCATCGATGTTTCTAACTCTCTATCCCTCTCCCTTCCTCTCTGTAAAAAAGAAAAAAAAAAGTTTGTTTTTAATATTTTAACTATTTGATGGAAATATTTTTCTAAGTACATTGCCTATCATCTTGATATTTCTAGATCAGTATGCTAATCACTTATACTGGGCTGTACAATGATAATGCATTCAGTGGCTATGAAGTGTGTTTATAATTTTCTGAAGAACTGAATTCCTCCTGCAAGCCCCACACTGGGGAATAAGCCCATAACCCAGGCATGTGCCCTGACTGGGAATCCAACCGAGACCTGGTTCATGGGTCGACCCTCAACCACTGGGCCACAAGGCTGGGCAGAACGGAAATTTTTGACTGTGTACTCTTGGAGAAGATTTTACCTGCCTTCTGGTGACCCTTCCCTAGGTTCTCTTGGTGGTACTTGTCAACTCCCCTCACGGAGGCAATGCTCAGTCACAGATGTGTGCGCGTGTATTTAAATGTTAGTATTTCAGCTCAATGGTAAGCTCCTTGAAGGTTTAAATATCCTTTATTATTTTAATATGTGCTATGAATAAAATAAGAACTAATTGACATCTAATAAACATCTTAAAATACTAGAATTAGCCAATACAGGATGGGGCAAAAATATATTTACAGTTCATGTAGAAGTTAATACAATAATTAATAAGTAATAATACAAGAATAAACTGTTTCGTGTACTCAGAGCTGGACACCTACTCTTGCCCCCCTGCACTGCATTCTCCCTCTCAGACTCTAAGGAAACCTCTCTAGACTATTGCACCAAGCTGTGTGGTGTCACACTACACACTCCAGTGGCCATTACAGACACAGACACAGGGGCGGGGATTTTCCACTGTGCATACTTAATATCCTTTGAATTTCAACCAAGAGAATATTTTACTTATTACAATAAAACTTAAGACACCACATATGGTTTTAGAACAAGACACTTCAAAGATCATCCAGTTCAAACTCTTACCTACGTGCAAAGGAAGCGATGCAGGTGGAGACGTTTACAACGGAAGCCAGATTAGACGGTATCAGTGGCAAAGCCCGGATCAGACCCCACCAGCAGTGCTCCCCCCTCCGGCCAATGCCCTTCAACTGAAGGAGCAAACCACCACCATGGGCACCAACCACGTCAAACTCGCAGCCCACAGGCTGCATGCGGCCCACACGAATATTTTTGAGGCCCAGCCAATATAACAGTATGTAAGAAACGTTTAAATAAAAATTTTGTAACACAATTTTTACAATATCCTGTTATACATACTTATTAATAACGAACTACAACGTTCGCTAATGAGTGATTACTATACATAATTATATTGCATTCATTTCCCTCACGCGCCTTACGCGCAGGCGCACCATTTCTCTCCACTAATACCAGCAGCGAATATTTTAGCGGCCGATGGCCACGGCATTAGTCTTGTACTGACTTCTTTGGTGTGCGCAACAGGAAATATTTCACTTTCGGAGAACAAGAAAAATAGGTTTATTTGCGTTATGCTTATTAATTTGTGCAGTTATTCAGTGTCTGGTAAGTTCATGTTCAAGACCAAATATTAATTTTTATTAAAATGTTCTATTATTTTATGTTAACGATGACTCATTTATTTCAGCCCTTTGTATTCAGCATGTCTCTATCGAAATAAACCTACGTTTCTATGAAAATTGGAGCTTTTATTTTTTTTTTGCGGCCACATACACTAACAACTTGTTTATTTGGCCCGTGTTAGCCTTTGAGTTTGACATGCTTAGTCCACATGGTCACTGAGAAGCGGTCTTTGACAGGACCTCCACCTGGTACTCAGAGCCCGAAATCAATCCGTTCCAGGCGGGCACTTTGACCACACAAGTTCAAAACACCCACTTAGAGATGAGATTACCTGCTCATAAAAGTAGAGTGCTCTTTCGAAGTTCTTCAGCCCAGTATAGATCATGCCTCCATAATAATAGTAACATAAAAAGTGCTTTGCATCGTAGGCTCCATTCTCTTTACAAATATCCATCATGTCCACGTCAAGATATGGAAGGGCAGGCTTAAAGCATTTTGCCAGCAAACAAAGCTGTGAAAAAGTATTTGTATTAAATTGTCACTTTAATTGTACTCTGGCAAGCTTTAGCAGAAGCAGCAAATTCATAGACTCCAAAAAGTTCAAGAAAAACATTGTTTTACATTTTCACATTTAACTTATTGATTAAAAGGGCCTGCATATCAACATATTACTCTGCTTTCTTAAGCATTCAGAATAAAGTAGCATTTGTTGTTGTTTTTTAAAATATATGTTTTTATTGATTTCAGAGAGGAAGGGAGAGGGGGAGAGAGATATCAATGATGAGACAATCACTGATCGATGGCCTCCTGCACGCCCCCCATGAGCCAGCAACCTGGGCATGTGCCCTGACCGGGAATTGAACCCTGACTCCTGGTTCACAGGTCAACGCTCAACCACTGAGCCACACGAGCAGGGCTAAAATAGCACTTTTTTTAAAAAAAATATATATTTTATTGGTTTTTTACAGAGAGGAAGGGAGAAGGATAGAGAGTTAGAAACATCGATGAGAGAGAAACATCGATCAGCTGCCTCTTGCACACTTCCTACTGGGTATGTGCCCGCAACCAAGGTACATGCCCTTGACCAGAATCGAACCCGGGACCCTTGAGTCCGCAGGCTGACGCTCTATCCACTAAGCCAAACCGGTTAGGGCAAAAATAGCACTTCTTTATAAAAGATGAACCAACCATGAGGTTCACTACTCCACAAATGAATTAAAGTTCAGCTAACAATTCACTTAGTAACCATTCTGTTTACAGATGCACAAACTAATCACATAGAAATAGATCAGCATGCTATGATTAAAAATGGAAGTTTCTTCTTTAATTATACTTTTTCAATTTCTAAATCCTTTACATAAGTGTAAGAAATTGTGCAAGTACATGGCAACGTCCTGTATGTGGGTGATGTGGCACAGGTGTAGACAAGGTACCAACTCCCTGAGCTAGCTGTTCACTTACTACTAGAGCACTTTATGTATTTTATACACCAATCACAAACGTTTCTTAAAAGACAAAAAGAAAGAAAAAATGGGAAAAGCACACCTTCATTGAAACTAGAACATGTAATTAAAATAATCCACAAACCATGTTATTCATTAAGGAAATAATCTCAATACCCTATAGGGACTGGTTAAACCCGTATTATGAAATACTCTGCAGCTATAAACCACTGATATGGAACCATCTCTAAGATACATTAAGTAGAGCCCTGGCCGGTGTGGCTGTTGGTTGAGAGTTGTCCCATGCTCTGAAAGGTTGCTGGTTCAATTCCTGGTCAAGGCATATACCCGTTAAGGGATCCATCCCAATAGGGGGTGTGCAGGAGGCAGCCTATCGATGTTACCCTCTTACATCGATGTTTTTCTCTCTCTCCCTCCCCCTCTAAAATCAATAATAAAAAATCATATTAAAAAAAAAAAGATACATTGCCCTAACCGGTTTGGCTCAGTGGCCTGCAGATCAAAGGGTCCTGGGTTTAATTCCGGTCAAGGGCACATACCTTGGTTGTAGGCTCCTCCCCGGCCTGGGCCCTGGTCAGGGCGCGTGCAGGAGGCAACCAATCGATGTGTCTCTTTCACATCGATGTTTCTCTCTGTCTTTCCCTCTCTCTTCCATTCTCCCTAAAAATCAATGGAAAAATATCCTTGGGTGAGAATTAACAAAAACAAAACAAAACAACAAAAAATAGATACATTAAGTAGAAAAAAGCAAGGGGGGAAAAAGCAAAAAGCAATGTACTGTATATACTTATTCATACAAATTATTACAATTTGTATAAAAAAAGAGACAGCCTTGGCCAGGTGGCTCAGTTGGTTGGAGCACTAACTCGTACACTGAAAGGCTGCAGGTTCAATTCCCAGTCAGGGCACATACCTAGGTTACAGGTTTGATCCCTGGTTGGGTGTGTATGGGAGACAACCGATCAATGTTTCTCTTACACATCAATGTTTCTCTCTCTCCCTTCCTCTTTCTCTAAAATCAATAAAAACATTTCCTCCGGTGAAGATTAAATAAAAAGAGAGAAAAAATAGACATATTTGCTTGTACATTCATAAAATATCTTTGGAAGGATAAACAAGAAACTGCTAACAATGGCTGCCTTTGGAGAGAGAGGTGGCTGTGAGGCAGGGTGGTAGGGAGACTGCATTTTGCCTGCTGGATTTTGAACCATGAGCAATAAAATAAACAAATAACATTTTAAGGTGTAAAGTTACCTGTGTTTATTCTCAGGTTCCAAGATTCCTTAAAAAAGAAAATAACTTGGTATTTTTTAAATGTCACAAGCCTACTAGCTGAGCACTGTTCTATAGTTTGTATCCAAAAACTGTTGAAAATTCTCTTTCTATAGATAGAGGTACCTATATATTCCAACTGCTAGGACATATCAGTCTCCACCAAACTGCCTTCATTTATCCAATCTGATGTTGAGCAAACCTACAACCAACCTTCCATCCCCGACCCGGTCTAACACTGCTGCTTACCTGGCAGAGATCGGCATGTACTGAGGTCAGCTGGTTTGTGTTCATCTGCATCTTGTCTATGGCTTGCTTGAGGATGCCAATTCCTCGCAGGGGCTGTCAGAAATGACATCTTTCAGATAAGTTCTCAGAGATGGCAGCACATTGGATCTTAGGTTGTCACTTACAAATAAAAAATAACACTAATTGACAGGTTCCTTTGAATGACAACATGAGGTTTCCATACTCTTTCAGGACTGTCCCAATTCAGTCAGAAAATGTTTTTTTACGCTGGTTCTTGTGATATTTAGAGTAATTCAGCACCATTTTTAAAACCATAGAGCCTTTTTTACAATGAAGATAAATAATCAAAAGCAACATTACTTTCTCAACAGTTCATTATATTTACATCTAAATAAACAAATCATTTAAAACAGATGCCGGCCTCCGCTTAGTAAACATAACTGTGTGCAAGGACGCTGACATTTTCCCCTCGGGTCGCTGGGCATCACCTAGAAACGTTCTCCAACATCATCTCGTACCTGATAATAAATTACGCCTGAAGCTGATACGGCCAGTTATAAAGGGGCCTTTCCCGCCCTGATTATAAATAACAAGGCTGAGCTTCCAGGGAGGCACAGCCAGTTTCTGGACAGGAGGTGTGACTAAAGTGCTGAATAACTATAAATGGCTTTTCAGTAAAGGTTGCTGGCAGTTTTTTAACCCTCTCTTTCAAACCACCACTTACTCAGTCCTCCTACAAAATACCAACCGCTTATTTCTGTTTCAGTCTCCTTCAAACAACTAGTCTTGAAGTTCAATTTCAAATAAAAGAGAAACACCTAAATTATAATTGTGTCAATATCACAAAATTAAAAAAGACCAAAGAACTGTTCCAGATTAAAGGAAATAAAAGTTGTGTGACAATGTAGCACAACCCACGAACTGAGATTTTCTTTTGTTGTAAATAAATTAATAAAGAACTGGCAAAATGGGAGTAAGGTCAGTATATTTGTTAAAGAATTATATCAATGTTCATCTCCTGATGTTGACCTTTGTATTGTGGTTATGTAAGACAATGTCCTATATTTTAGGCAACACTCAAGGGCCATCCTATCTGCAATTTACTTTCCAATGGCTCAGGAAAAAAGAGAGAGAAAAGAATAAGCAACTGTGGTAAGATATTAATATCTGGAGAATCTGGGTGCATGGTATATATGGGAATTGTTTACATTATTCTTGCAACTCTTTATAAAGCTAAAATTATGTTACAATGAAAAGTTTTAAAAGTTTTAGCAAACAAAACCCAGCATAGTATCACACAAAGGACACTAGAATGGGAGCTCCAAAACCATTACCACTGGCTGCAGCCTCCGAGGCTGGCCTCCCTGCACTGGAGTCTACACCTGCGGAGGGACTAGCTGTCCTTACTGCAAACGCTATGAGTACTTGAAGCGACCACCTACATCTAAGTGGTAGGACTCTTAGTACTAACCTGGAACCTTAACAAATTAGTTATTGTCTAAGTTAGATATCTATCTATCTATATAAAAGCCTAAGTGACCGTTCGCTATGACACACACTGACCAGCAGGGGGCAGACGCATAACGCACAGGCATGGAAACATGGAACAGACTGATGAATCTCAGAGGGAAAGTGGGGAGGGAGGAGGACAGGAAGAGATTAACCAAAGATCTTATATGCATACTAGAGGCCTGGTGCATGCACCAGTGGGGTCCCTTGGCCTGGCCTGAGGGGATCGGGCTGAAACCGGCAGTCTGACATCCCCCAAGGGGTCCCAGATTGTGAGAGGGCACAAGCCAGGCCGAGGGACCCCACCTAGTATGTTATAACAGAACTACAAACACTTGGATAACATTGCTTACCTGTTTTCTTTCCATAAGGGCATTTGTTAGCTGATGGCAAAGCCCAGCAACTAGATACAATAACAAAATATTAAAAATATAAATGACTAGACAGGCAAAATACATTCAATGGAAAATAGCAAAATGCAGTTTAGCTTACACGTGTCTGTTGCATATCGAATGTGCTCCCCATTACAAGTACTGATAAAAAGCTGAACCTGTGAGAATAATGTTTCGAAGTCAGGAACACTGGGCATAGAAAACTTCACAAATCTGGAATAAAGGGAAAAAATCAATTTATCTTGATATTTCACGGGGTAAAAATGTAGAAGCAACTGAGGTCAGAAATCCATCCTACCTCCAATGCTCTGTGAATTAAATGTGTCTCAGTATTTTTAAAAATTAAGAAACAGGATCTATGAGATTTTCCTGGCCTGTTTTTTTTTTTGTTTGTTTGTTTTTTTGCACAATCAAGACACAACATAGATTTTTAAAAAAAGAAAGAAAAATATGCTTAGAAAATAACAGCTTTTAAAAAGAAAAATTCCAGCCCTAGCTGGTTTGGCTCAGTGGATAGAGTGTTGGCCTGTGAACTGAAAGGTCCCAGGTTTGATTCCGGTCAAGGGCACATGCCCGGGTTGTGGGCTCGATCCCCAGTGGGGGACTTGCAGGAGGCAGCCAATCCATGATTCTCTCTCATCATGGATGTTTCTCTCTCCCTCTTCCTTCCTCTCTGAAATCAATGAAAAATATATTTTAAAAATAAAGAAAAATTCCATTAAATGGGGCCAAATATCAGGTCTTCCTAGTATTTGTGAAGGAACTCAATATAAACTTATAACCAAAACTTTAAGAAAATATTTTTCTTTTCAGTTCCAATGTGGTCTGGACTATTGACTCAGTTTAAAAGCCATCTGTTGCCTTTCCTGCCCTGAAGAGAACAGGCTGAGCGGACAAGGAAGCAGAGCTGTGGACCACAGAAGGCTACGGCCAGGATGGGCGATGCTGGGGTCCATCTGGGAGAAAGCACTAGCTGAGGAGCAGGACGGGAAGAACTGGAGGTGCTGGGAAGAGGGAGGACTCAGATGGTCCATCCTGATGCCCTTGGCAGACGGTGCCTTTCAATTGCCCACGATAAACACTCGGGGGGCAGGGAGAGACGGAAGGTTCGAAGATAGGTTTGGGGGAAAAAATCACATAAGCTACCACCACTAAGGCACTGCTTACAAGTAAACTTCAAGCTCTTCTTTTTAGTAAAAAAATGGAACTGTTGAAACTAATTTCAAGAAAAAAGAAATGGATAGTTTTGCCTATTCACAATTTCTCTAAAATCTTTCAATTTGTACTTCTATCCAGTTCAGTATTACTGGACTTAACATTATCTGTCACTGTACTTCCTTCCCCATTATCAAGTATGTCTGAATCAATTTCATCAGGGGTTCACAATAAATTAATAAGGCATTGTCATTTCCATTTTATAAATAAAAACATGAAACTTGGGACCCCTTCCCTAATAATGGAAGAACGTAATTCAAATCCGGGGTACTCAGAAACAAGGCCAGGGCAGGTTTTCTTTTACTTAAATACAAGAAGAAACTGTTTTGTGTACTCACAACTGTAGCCCTACTTTTGCCCACCCTGTACATACATGTGAATTTGTGTGTACAAAACATGCATGCTAAAAAGGGGGGGAAGCCCCAATGAATAAAAAAGGTATAGCATGCACGCTGTCCTTTTAATCGGCGAACACAGACAGTGGAAGCCTTTCCTAGCCTGCGCATCCCACAGAGCTTTCCGCAAAAATGTGGGTAGTGCAACTAGGAACTGAATCTTTAACTTTTTAAAACTAATTTACATAGATGTGGCTAGTGGCTACTATACTGCAGAGCAAAGCTCTAGACCAGGGGTGGGGAACATCCGGCCCATGAAATCATTTGGTCTGGCCCTGCCAAGGCATTAGGGATGAGTTAAATGTTTGACCAAATACAGCAGGCTAATTTTTAAGTTGATAATTTTGTATGGCCCGCAAATGTTATAAATATCCAAATAGCCCTTGGCAGAAAAAAGGATCTCCACCCCTGCTCTAGACCCTTTCATTCTGAGTTTTTTCTCTAAACTCTATTCTTGACCCTACCTTTGTCTCAGGAATCCCAGTCCAAGTAAAGCCAGACCCTCGCTCTTAGTTCTTCTCAGTTTATTTATATTATTACAACTTTCACGACAACCTTAACTTCCCAATTTTAATACTAAAACATCAAGAGAAAAGTAATTCTACTGTAAGGTACCCAGAGTTACAAGGAACCCAATTAAAACAGGTCTATTTAACTTGATCTCAAACAGCTTAAACCTGTTAGCTGATGTGGCTCAGTGGCTGAGCGTCAACCTATGAACCAGGAGGCCATGGTTAGATTCCCGGTCAGGGCACATGTCCAGGTTGTGGGCTGGATCCCTGGTGGGGAGTGTGCAGGAGGCAGCCGATCGATGATTCTCTCTCATCATTAATGTTTCTCCCCCTCTCTGAAATCAGTAAAAATATATATTTAATAAAAAGTTGAAGAGAATTCAAAGCAATGTTGCTTCTGGGCATTGGTAATTGCACTCAATACACACCGCCATGCCATTCTTCATCACTCTTCCTACTTTATTCCAAGCTAGGAAATGTGGGCGATCCAAGGGACTACATAAATAAAGTATTCAGATAAATACAAACTCTAGTGCCCACAAGTGAGATGGCCATTCATTTTTTAAAATAAACTTCAAAATGTGTATAAATATAAACAAGAGTTAAAAACGATTAGTAGGGATAACTACTAATGAAACGTAACTACTATGACATGACGCTAGTTGTGCAAAAGAGCTCCATGTTGTTTACATGGCTTACTTCCTGCACCAAAAAATAAAGTCAGAAAGTGCACAGTGTTCAGTTTCAGAAAGCACAAAACCATCAGAGAAGATGTCCCTTACAAAACAGCAAGGACGCCCAAGGAGTGCTCCTGTACATCCAGAGCCCCAAGCACAGTGTCCAGATGGGATAAGTTCTTTGCAAGGAGTTCCCCGCTCTTGTTGATCAGCTCACAAAGCTGAGTCATCTGCCCTGAAAAACAGGAATAACACTATGTCATTCAGTTACAGTACTAACCAAACCAAAGGTAGGATAACCAGACTTCATACCCCAGAGCAAGAAATACCTGAAGATTATTCCTTGTATCGCCTTCATTTCAGATGAGGACCGAGAAGGGCCAGAGGAGTGAAAGGAACTGGACACCCACATCCCTCTGCCCCCTGAAAGTTTCTCCATTCCCTCCATTCCTTCCTCTGGTTCCCCAAGCCAGAAAAGTACACACACGATCACTACCACTCCCTGCTCCCTCTCTGTACCCAAATGTCACCAAAGACGATTTCCTTTTACTTCCTTTCGCTCTCCCCTGACTTAATTCATATCCTTATTTCTTATCTAAACTACATCATAACCCTTCTCAATGCCCACTCGTCCCTCCAGCCCATCTCTCACACTGGCACCTGTGTGGTCTTTCTAAGTGAAAAATTCAATCAAATCACCCCAGTGGTTCAGCCCAGTGACTGGTCTCTGTGCCTCCCCAGCCTTGTGTCCTGCTACTTCCCTTCACACAACTCGTCTTTGGTCATGACAAGCTCAAAAGTCAATCAACACTCCCTATCCTCTCACCTTTGTGCCTCTACACCTGCTTTTCTCCGCGCTGAGCGTTCCTCCCTTCAGGCTTCTCCCCCATGCCCTCCTCTACCTGCCTCACACTCTGCTCTACAGTCTGCCTGGTCTTCCCTGGACCCTCACCCATCCTCCTTTCCTGAGGCTAACTTGGTTGGCTATCTGTCCGCTCCCCATCACATGAGAGTAGGTAATTCAGCATAAACTCAGGTGAAGAGAGTCCCTTCTCCAGCTTAATAATACAGTTTTTATGCAGCCAATCAATTAACAAGCAGCTTGATGAATCTAAGACCCATTTTTCTTCCTCTTATATCACAATGTTATAACAACAAAAGTATAGAATCTAATTAGGCCCAAATTGGTACTCTGAACTAGCTTACCAATTCTAACATGTTATTCTAATAACAGACATACCATAGATACTCTCAAACCTCACTAGCTGTCTTTCCATGATCTATTAGGTATCATTTTTCAAGACAATAATACAAGTTGAACTGGGAAAGACCGACTCACTGTCCCTTTATTAAAGACCTCACTGGTCTGTATGAATACGCAGCATCATCTTCCAATAAAATGATCGCCCCCTTTTAAACCCACTACTTGAAATAAGTTTACAATGATTTGAAACACCCAGAAATAAGCATTTCAGTCCATTAAATAATCAATGCTGAGTTGAGACTTAAAAGCTGGGCCATTATGAAATCATGAGAGTCAACTACTGCAGGGGAGAGTCCACAGTAAGTTTAAGTGTCACAGGCACACTGCAATGAGCCCAGCTAGAGATGTGGCAGTGAAATGTCCTCTATCCCTTCATTTAAGCTCCATGTTAAGAAATTCTGAACGAGAGCAGAGAAAGTAGACCCTCATCCACATGCACCCGTGCACGCGGGGCGGTGCACGCGGGGCGGGCAGCAGCAGCAGCAGCGTCCTCTGTCCTCTGTCTCCGCCCGGCAGGCTGCTCCTGAGTGGCGCCGTGCACAGAGCATGCGGGCAGAACTTCAGGTGAGTGATGCCTCTGGAGGCTCCACGGCCAGAGGAAGGCAGTGGCCTGTACACGGAGTGAACGAGGCAGGCTCCCAACCCAACCTTCTACGCGCTGCGGCCCCGAAAACAGAAACGAGTGTCAGGGCCCTGATGAATGGCGGTGTCTTCATTCCCAGACTCAAAGCCTGTGCCTCACCTTCGAGCCTAACGTCTATAAACACACAGAAGCCCTGCGCTCTGCCCTCTGCCTGCTGCACAGGGGGCCTTCCGGCAGCAGCGGGCGGAGGGAAGTGGGGAGACTGGCCCCGAAGGGGACTTGCCCACGGCCACGCGGCGCCCCGAACTTACACCCCACGGCCGCCCCACGAGCACTAGTCACTGCGCCCCAGGACGGGCGCCTTCCCTCGCTCCTCAGCCCTGCCACTCCGTGGGATGCGGACTGACTTTATCTCCAGATGAAGACACGGGAGGGTGACAGGGGCCTTCCCAGCCAGCAGCGAACTACTTAATTCAGAGCCCAGGGTCCATCAAGTGATGAGATGAATGAACCCGAAAGCACGAAAATTAATTCGTCCGGCCTCCGCAGGACGA
>NW_005362033.1:821631-827287 GCF_000412655.1 Myotis brandtii
CACTTCCGCAGCTCAAGCCCCGCGAGATCTCGGCCTGGGAACCAGTGACTGTTTCCTTGGGAACAGTCCTGCTGCTCGCGGAGCGGGGGGTGAGCTCTTCTCCTTTCCTCGCGGTGCTCGCCGGGGAACCCCCTCCTGTTTAAGGGGCGGTGGTCAGGGGAAGGCGCTAGCCCGCGATCCCCCCCCTCCCCCTCCCCCCGCGCAGCGCCGTGACTGTGCAGGTGGTGGGACATGCTGTGCTGTCTTGCTTCCCTCACCCGTGAAGTTCTGACAATGACCTCGCCACCTAAAACACTTTTAGCATCATGTGTTCATTCACGATACCTGTTGAGGCACTTAGCTTCAAGCCGGACCTGGGAAGTTAAGGACAGAGCGAGGCCGGCGTGGTAGCCATAGCTATTGACTGACGATGGATGACTATACCAAAATAGAGAAAATTGGAGACGGTACCTATGGAGTTGTGTGTAAGGGTAGACACAAAACTACAGGTCAAACAGTAGCCATGAAGAAAATCAGATTGGAAAGTGAAGAGGAAGGGGTTCCTAGTACAGCAATTCGGGAAATTTCTCTGTTAAAAGAACTTCGTCATCCAAATATAGTCAGTCTTCAAGATGTGCTCATGCAAGATTCCAGGTTATATCTCATCTTTGAATATCTTTCCATGGATCTAAAGAAATACTTGGATTCTATCCCTCCTGGTCAGTTCATGGATTCTGCACCTGTTAAGAGTTATTTGTACCAAATCCTACAAGGGATTGTGTTTTGTCACTCTAGAAGAGTCCTAGAGACTCAAAACCTCAAAATCTATTGATTGATGACAAAGGACAATTAAACGGGCTGATTTGGGCCTTGCCAGAGCGTTTGGAATACCTATTAGAGGTGGTCACACTTTGGTATAGATCTCCAGAAGTGTTGCTGGGGCCAGCTCGCTATCCGACTCCAGCTGACATTTGGAGTATAGGCGCCATATCTGCAGAATTAGCAACTAAGAAACCGCTTTTCCATGGGGATTCAGGAATTGATCAACGCTTCAGAATTTTCATAGCCTTTGGGTACCCCCAACAATGATGTGTGGCCAGACGTGGAGTCTTTACAGGACATTAAGAATACATTCCCCAGGGAAACCAGAAAGCTTGTCATTCCATGTCAAAAACTTGGATGAAGATGATTGGATCTTCTCTCGGAAATGTTAGTATATGATCCTGCCAAACGAATTTCGGGCAAAATGGCACTGATTCATCCATATTTTAGTGATTTGGGCAGTCAGATTAAGAAGATGTAGCTTTCTGACAAAAGTTTCCACATGTTGTATCAAGAACAGATATATTTTTACTGTCAACTCTATTTTTGTCTTGTGTATTTTTGTCTTCTTTGTTGTAAAACTTAAGCTATACTTCATCTTCTAACTTCAAAGTTGTAACTTAAAAATGTAAATATTATTCTATATGAATTTTAATATAATTCTGTATATGTTTGCAGATCTCACTGTAACAACTATTTCTTACTATAATAGAACTTCTATATAAATCTAATATTGGTGTCAGGAATTGGGAAAAATTTGAGATAGCTTAAATCATATTAAACCTTACAGCAGTCCGATGCCCAGTAAGGGGTGTGCAGGAGCCAGCCGATCGATGATTCTCTCTCATCATTGATGTTTCCCTCTTCCTTTCTCCCTAAAATCAATAGAAACATATTTTTTTTAAAAAAGATATGTTGAATTGATTTCCCCATATGGAATTGATTTGTATTTCCTCTACTTGACTCCTCAAGCATGTTGCTCTTCTCATATAGCCACTTCTCTGTTGCAGAAGTTTGTCTTCATAATCCATACCCTATCAATTGCTTTTAACCTGCATGGAGTTCCTTGAGATCAAGCATCTGTCTTACCTCTGGACCATCTTAGGGCCCAACACATAGCAACTGAAGGTTGATGGCATCAATTCAACACCAAAAGAATCCCCAACTTGGGCTACAGCAAAGAAGGAAACTTTATTCTGTGCAAAGAAGGAAACTTTATTCTGTGCAAACAGCTCAATTTCAGTGCAAACAGCTCAATTGTGACACAGCACGGCTGTGAAAATAGTCTGGGGCCAGGCCCCTCTCCAGTTAGCTCTGTTCTGCCCTGCACGGGACTGTTCCATGCTGCTTTGCTCTGGTGAGACATCTTTGGTGTTTCTCTTTCATCTTTCAGCTCCAGCCTAAGCAGCACAGCCCTTCCCCTCCTTCAGTGGAAAGGGAATCTGCAAACTCAGCACTAAGTCTTGGTGGGAAGGAAGAGTACCCTCTTAAACAAGAGGGGAGCTGGCTTATATAGACAGAAGTCCACACTCCTGATTCCTGATTGGTTCGTTGTCATGCAAATGAGGACTCTAAAACCTCACAGTTTGATTGGTTCAAAAGGTACTGTCCTGATTGGTTAGAATGGAGCTGTTCTGATTGGTCAATGAAGAAGCTGATGGGGTGGGGGGGGGGAGAGATAGCTATGCAGCTCTGATTGGATGAGGAAATCTCAGTCCTATTGGTTAAAATAGGATTCCAGGAACTCCTTTATAAGGGCTGGCTCAGATGGCAGGAACACAGGCAGGTAGACAGCTTGTGCAGGCTCACCCTGAAGTGCAGTTGGTGAGAAAGGCCCCTATGTAGAAATGGCTGCTCGGCTCTGTTATTAAATTTTAGCCCAGTTAGCCACTGGAGCCCTTCTTAATAGGCATCTTCTTTCTCAAGGTCCACACTCAAGAATTGATGCATAGTAGGGTCTGAGTAAGTAAACATGCATTTTAAAATGTCATCGAACATATGTTTACTGAGCATCTACAATGTGCTGGGCTAGGCACTAGAGATACACTGTGGAGTGGAAACAGGCATGTCCTTTCCCCTGCAGAAAATGAACAAATAAACACCCTAGAAAAAGGGGCTGGTGCCCTGAAGGAGTGAAACCCGGGTCTGTAAGGTCGTGCAGTGAAGGAAGCTGACCTAGCCTGGGAGCAAGAGGGAAGGCATTCTCCAGGAAATGACACACATTGTCAACGTGAGAAACATTCTAACCTATGAAGAATTTTTGGGAGTTTGCGTCAAACTGTCAACAATTGCCAGGAAGCAAAATCTCAACAGATTGAGATAATGCTCCAGAGAATGGCAGTTTTGCACCTTATTTTATGCATCACAATCAAAAGAGGAAACGAATGTGGGTTATATGAAATCCATTGGTGATTGATTAGGGAGGCTGGAGAAAGCAAAGTGGGGAAACCTCTGGGAATTGATAAAAAACAAAATGATAGACATATACTTCTCTTTTTCAAAACATTTTAAAAAATATATTTTTATTGATTCAGAGAGGAAGGGAGAGAGAGATAGAAACATCAATGAGAGAGAATCATTGATTGGCTGCCTCCTGCATGCCCCCTGCTGGGGATCAAGACCGCAACCAGGCATATGCCCTTGACTGGAATTGAACTGGAGACCCTTAGGTCTGCAGACCTACGCTTTATCCACTGAGCCAAACCAGCCAGGGCTCAAAACATATTTTTATTGATTTCAGAGAGGAAGCAAGAGGAGAGGGAGAGGGAGAGGGAGAGGGGGAGGGAGAGAGAGAGAGAGTGAGAGAGAGAGAGAGAGAGAGAGAGAGAAACATCAATGATGAGAGAATCATTGATGGGCTGCCTCCTGTGTGCCCCACACTGGGCATCGAGCCCACAACCCAGGCATATGTCCTCACCGGGAATCGAATCATGACCTCCTGGTTCATAGGTTGATGCTCAACCACTGAGCCACGCTGGCCAGGCTTCACATACTTCTTTCACTTAGGTGGGTATATGACAGTTAACAGTCAACAATGAACTCAATAACAATGAGGGGATTTGTGGTCTCTGCAGAATGCCTGTGCTTTGAGGGGTCCAGGAAAAGGAAAATTGCTTTGACATTCCAAAGATACGTTATCACAGATGCAAAAAGACAATAGACAGGCTCAATTGGGCTAAAGTTTCACCTTTGTCAGGGAAGATGCTGGTGTAGGACATGACTACCCACCATAAACGGCTTTTAGTTAAAAAGTTTTAACTAAAACCTTGTGGTTATTTTAGGTCTGAGTTTGCGAGACTGCCACACAGGCCTCCCCTGAGCCAGGCAGGTTGCATGTGGCCCCTTTTCCTCCACAAAACTGAGCTCTAAAGAAAGAATAGGAGTTAGTGAGATAAGGGAGGGAGGACTTACACCAAGTGAGAAGACAGCATGTGCTGAGACCAGGGTTGGGAGGGAGCATGCTATCTGAGATGCAGGAACTGAAGGGTGGTATGAGGTGGAGCTGAAGGCAAACGGCCACACCCAGGGGTCTGTGGTAAAGACCCTGGGCCTCCCTAGGAGATGGGGAAGCCTTTGGGAGTTTGGTGAGGAGAGTGGGGTGATTTCGTTTGCCTTTAGGGAACGTTGTCCTGCTTCCCCTGAGTAACTTCAGAGACTGAGCATCTTCCACATGCCTCTTGGCCATCTTACGTCCACTTCGGAGATTTTGTAATTGGGTTGTTTGTCTGCCTTTTGTTAAGTTGCATGAGTTCCTTGTATATTTTGGAAATTAACCCTTTATCAGATGGATCATTGCCAAATATGTTTCCCATACAGTGGGCTCCCTTTTGTTTTGTTGGTTTCTTTTCTTGTGCAGAAGCTTTTTATTTTGATGTAGTCCCATTTGTTTATTTTCTCCTTAGTTTCCTTTGCCCTAGGACTGTGGTCGGCAAACTGCGGCTCGAGAGCCACATGCGGCTCTTTGGCCCCTTGAGTGTGGCTCTTCCTAAGCCTTAGGAGTACCCTAATTAAGTTAATAACAATGTACCTACCTATATAGTTTAAGTTTAAAAAATTTGGCTCTCAAAAGAAATTTCAATCATTGTACTGTTGATATTTGACTCTGTTGACTAATGAGTTTGCCGGCCACTGGGCTAGGAGATGTATCCATAAACATATTGCTATGAGAGGTGTCTGAGATTTTGCTGCCTATGGTTTCTTCTAGGATTGTTATGGTTTCTCGACTTACATTTAAGTCTTTCATCTATTTTGAGTTTGTTCTTGTGTATGGTGTAAGTAGGTGGTCTAGTTTCATCGTTTTGCATGTATCTGTCCAATTTTCCCAGCACCATTTATTGCAGAGACTGTCTTGACTGTGTTGTATGCTCGTGCCGCCTTTGTCAATATTGTGATGGTGGAACCCTGGAAGGGGTGATGGCAGGGGTTTGGGGCAGAAAGGCTTAGTATAATTTCTTCACTTTTCTGGGTCAATTTCCCATTCAGGACCCATCCCAGTATCACAACCATAGCACCATGCTCTCCGTGCCGTGTTCCGGATGCATCCCCACCTCCTGTGGGCTTGGCGTGGTCCGGTCGGGGCTGGTGGCACCAGGATTGGGGGCAGCCACACTCTGCTGATGCTTGTGGCCTCTACGCAGCCTTGACCTCGAATCCAGAACCCCCTAAAGGGCCAGTCCTGGGTGACGCCGTCTCGCCTGGGCCGGGTCCCCACCTGAAGGTGGGTGCTCAGGACCAGCCCAGCACAAACGGGGAGCCCGGCGGGTGGGGAAGAGCCCTGCGGAGCAGGTGGCTCCCGGCAACCAGAGGCCTGGCTGGCGCGTGGCCCTCGGTGACAGGGAGGGAGGGGAGAGGCAGG
>NW_005362033.1:828290-831095 GCF_000412655.1 Myotis brandtii
GGAGAGAGGGAGGGGAGGGAGAGAGGGAGGAGAGAGAGAGAAGAGAAGAGAGAGGAGAGAGAGGAGAGGGAGAGAGAGGAGAGCGAGATGCCTGCCGGCACAGGCGATGGCTGAGAAGAAGGGAAGACCAATTCTGGGTCCTCCTGGACCAGTCTCTCCCGTCCTCCCCCCCCCCCCCCCCCCCGGGGGGGGGGGCAGGTGGCCCGGTGTGGGTGCCAGCAGGCTGAGGACCAGCCTCCATCCTGCCCGGTCAGCAGCAAACCTTGTCTCCAGCCACAAACCTGGAACACCCACCCTCCTCGAGGCCTCAAGGCCTAGAGACCAAGTACTCCCGCCTGTGAGCTGGGTCAGTGCAGACCCCAGGCTGGCCCTGGCCTGAGCCTCAGTCATAAGGGGGAGGCCCCTCCCCCGGGAGGAGGACCCTCCCCAGCTGCCCGACCCTCCCTGAACTCCTTGCGGCCCTGACCGCACCTTGCTGGGCACATGCATTTGCTTCTGCTTCTGGGAGGCTTTCTGTACCAACCCCGACCTCTGGCCTCTGTCCCCCAGCCCTGCACCGTTGCTGCAATAGGGGTTGGTCTGTGTCAGCAGCTGCGTTTGCTGATGTTTATCCAGAGCTGCCCAGTCCAGGGGGCTGGGCCTCCAGAGGGCGAGGCCAGCCTGAGCCACAAAGCTGCGCTCCTCAAAGACTGGGCTGGGCTGTTATGAAATGACTCTGAAGGATAGAAATGCGTGGGAACAGAGACCAGATCACCCGTCCTGCGAATACCTCGGCCTTTTGGCAATTTGAATGGATTTTTATTTTATTTTTAATCCTTGATTAGATTCAGCGAAACTGGCTTGGATCCATAGGCTGGATCCCAAAGGAGGCAAGAAATGATCATAGTATTGACAAGCTGGAAGCCGGGAGAGCAGCGGGCTGCAGGGATGCAGCCTGTGTTACAAGCAGGGTTTTCACCCCAATTCTTTTTTCTTTTGTGAAAAGATGGGCATCTGCAGTTCACATTCATGGCCACTGGATGGCGCCAGACGACCAATTCTGGCTGATAGCCCCCCCCCCACCCCCACCCCCGGGGCTCCTGGACCAGACCTGCTTGTGTTAGGGTCCCAAACTGGTGTCCCCAACCACTAGCATCTCTTTGTGACGCCCTGTGCGTTCTGTGGGCAGGGCCTGGACTGCGTGCAGAGGGGACCAGAGCTAATGATGGCCGAGTTAATGGGTGAATCACATCAGCCTTAACTCCCACCTAAACGAGCAAAATATGTGGGAGAATGCGGGACTGGAGACCGCCTGGGTCCCTGCTCCCACCGAGGCCTGCCTGCTGTGGGGCCCCAGCCACGCGCCCTGTCTCCCTCCTTCACCAGGCGCTCCGTGCCGACCGCACTGCCCACTGCAGCCTCGCACACACTGCTGGCGGACTGTGTGTTTTCAGGGACCCTTTATAACCCTCCTTTGCGAGTGTGGGAGCCTGGCCGGGCGCTGGTGGCTGTCCTGGCTGAGCAATGCTAAGCAGAGCTTTGGCATCCACGTCCTGTCACTGCTGCCAGGAGACTCGTCCCCACCCTCCATGGCCAGGCGTGCACACGGTCCTGTCATCTCTGGCCCCGCAGGCCTTTAGTCCCTGACTGCCCACCCTGACTGCCCACCCTGACTGCCCACCCTGACTGCCCACACTCGGCCTCACCTGTGCTCCCACCGCCTACCCAGCCCACAGCGCCCCTCTCCTCTCTGCAGAGCCCCCCACTGCCCCCCCCAACCCCAGTCCTCGAGCTTCCCAGCCGGCCTCCCTCTGCCCCTCAGCGCCCACTTGCCTGAGCCCCCACTGCGCCCCAGGTTCAGGACAGGCGCAGTGAGTGGAAGAAGGGGAAGGACCCGGCGTTTACTGAGCAGGTGCCGGCAGGTTATCACGGCACCGACCTTCCTACATCACTATGCGGTGAGGTGAGAATCGCTCATTTTAACTTTGTGAACACTGAGGCTGAGAAAGGGGGGCCCAGGCTGTGTCCGACTCTACACGCCTTTGTCACTCAGAGCTGCTGAGGCTGCAGGATGAGCAGCCCAGAGGCGCACGGGAATGGGGTGAGGTGGGCTGTCCACGGTGGCCAGACCAGTGCGCGGCCTTAAAGCTGGAAGGCGCAGGCCTGGTGGATGGAGGGTTGTGGGAGGGAGCAGAGGCCCGGGAGTAGGGGAGGGAACAGGCGCGAGTGCCCTGGGGCCCTGGAAGGATCGCTGTGTGGGGTGCTTCAGCAGGAGCCACCAGGTGAGGTGAGTCTTTTTCCACAGCACATGCGCCCGCGCACACACACAGTGCACACACATACATGCACACAGGCGCAAACGGTGCACACACATACATGCACGTGCGCACACACATGCACACGCGCGCACACACAGTGCACACACACATGGGCCCGCGCACACACACAGTGCACACACACATGGGCCCGCGCGCACACACAGTGCACACACACATGGGCCCGCGCGCACACACAGTGCACACACACATGGGCCCGCGCGCACACACAGTGCACACACACATGGGCCCGCGCGCACACACAGTGCACACACACATGGGCCCGCGCGGAGCCACCAGGTGAGGTGAGTCTTTTTCCACAGCACATGCGCCCGCGCACACACACAGTGCACACACACACACAGTGCACACACACATGCGCACACACAGTGCACACACACATGCACACGTGCGCACACACAGTGCACACACACGGGCCCGCGTGCACACACACAGTGCACACACACGGGCCCGCGCGCACACACACAGTGCACACACACATGCGCCCGCG
>NW_005362033.1:832752-838087 GCF_000412655.1 Myotis brandtii
CACACAGTGCACACACACATGCGCCCGCGCACACACAGTGCACACACAGTGCACACACAGTGCGCACATACATGCACACACGTGCACACACAGTGCGCACATACTTGCACACACGTGCACACACAGTGCACACATACATGCACCTGCGCACACATACATGCATACACACACGCGCGTGCACACGGTGCACACATACATGCACACGCGCGCACGCACAGTGCACACCCACACATGCGCACGCGCACACACATGCACACGCGCACGCACAGTGCACACGCATACATGCACGTGCACACACATACAGTGCACACACATGCGCCCGCACACACATACATGCACGCGCGCACACACACAGTGCACACACACGCCTGCGCACGCACACAGTGCACACACATACGTGCACACACAGTGCACACACACATGCGCCCGCACGCACATAAAGTGCACATACATGCACATGCGCACACACATACATGCACGCGCGCACACATGCACACGCACCCCTGGCCCAAGAGCGAACACAGGTATCTGCATTTTGGGGGGTGAAGGTGGGGGAGTGTGGGCGCTAGGGTTGAGGAGTCAGACAGTGTCCCAGAAGCTGTGACCCCAGAGACAACGGAGAGCCCCAACACAGAACCTCAGGGCTTGTCTGCTCCCAGAGTGGGGCAGGCTGTGGGAAACAGATGGGACCCTAGAGGCTAAACGCACCTCAGAAGCCAAGATGAGCCCCATGAGTGATGCGCATCAAACTCCTAATCAAGAGAACTGACAGCCAGGAAAGAGCGTTAATGTAACAGAAAAAGAATCTGGAACAAATGTGCTGCGATATGGACCCTCAGAAAGGCTGACTGGAGAATTTGGAAAATTAGAATCTGGTCAGAGGGGACACCACTCACTGGGCTGCACAGCAGCAAGGCCAGGGCTGCAGAGCAAGTGTGTGATTGGTGAGCGGAGCTGACAGCTTATTGCAGTGGTTCTCAACCTTGGCTGCACATTAGAATCACTTGGGAATCTTTTTAAAATCCTGATTTCTGGGTCTCGTCCTCTGGAAATTCTGTTTCTTTGTTACTAATGTTGTGGCCTCACCCCATAACAAAGAAACAGAATTTCCGGAGGATGAGGCCCAGAAATCAGGATTTTAAAAAGATTCCCAGGTGATTCTAATGTGCAGCCAAGGTTGAGAACCACCGGCTTATTGGATGCAGCACAAAAGGACGATGCTAGAGGCTAAAGCAAACAGCAATTAGCATAAAAGTGCAAAAAGGAACATCAGAAGGCCAATGGACTTTGATATTCAGCAGGGTTGAAAATCAGCACAAAACTGTCCTGCTGTGAGTGCAATGGCTCCAGGCAATTTCCTGTCTGATAATCTTTACATTGTTTACCAAACTTTACCTTTGATCTGCCTGTATGCATTGCTAAAGGGCAAATGTGTATTCAAGTAAATAAAAAGCAGACTAGGCCAGAACTCAGTGTGCCTCTTCACGAAAGAGGTTTCCACCTGTCCCCCAATGCCTTCCAAATTCATATTTCTTGTATAGCATTTTCATTGTGTGTCGGCCCCTCCTGAACCCCGCTGCGAAGTTCGTGGCAGACGAAAAGATGGAAAGTACAAAATAAAAATATGTGGAGGACACTGTTTCTTAGACTGAAGGAGACAAGCATCCGGGCAGGGATTCCCCAGAACTGAGATGCAAAGGCTCCAGAATGCCGGTTAAGAGAGACGGCCCGTGCCGGCAGGATGAACGAAAAGAGACCCACTACTGGACAGCACACGGGATGGAAGTCCAAAATGTCACCGACAAAACCCAGACTATTTGCAAAAGAACGCAATACTAGAAGCGGGAAGAAGCCATGCCCAGCCAGTGTGAGACTCCAACACATCCTAAAGACATGGTTAGGATGTAATAAAATAAAAAATAACTTGTTGAAAACAAGTTGTTCTTGAAAATATTAACTGATGTGCTCAAGCAAGAAGAAAATGTAAACCACTGAGTGGAACACAAGAAACAGTGGTGAGCAAAGAGCTAATGAAACATTGAATCTAAGTGAGTCTGAAGATTAAATCTGGAACTAAAATCGCAGATGTTATCCACCAGGAGTTAAGGGGCTGGTGAGACAGGATGGAAAGTGTGCCAGAGCTCTTGTTGGAGCGGGAGCAGCGGGAGCCGGCCTCGGCTTGTGTGCCGGCCCCTCCTGCCCTTGGCCTGCTGGCACCGCGACCTGTGCATACCTGGTCCCCCGGGGTGACTCAGCGTCTGCGAGGTCACGCCTGCCTTTCTCAGCTGCATTGGCACCTGGCACAGGGCTGGCTGGTGCCCAGCGCGTGCCTGCGGGATGGGTAAATAAACAGACATGCAAACCAGTCAACCAGCCTCACAGTGACAAGAACCAGGATTGCCTGGTGTCTGGGGACCTGTGGCCCTGTTTGGCGCGGGGGTGGGGCGGAGAGGGCAAAGGGTGCATTTAAAGGGGCCACACAGGACCTGGCCAGGTGGCTCAGTTGGTTGACGTGGCATCCCATAGGCCATAAAGGTTGTGGGTTTGATTCCTTCAGGGCACATACCTTGGGTTGAGGTTTCAATCCTGGTCGGGGCACATGTGGGAGGCAACTGATCCATGTTTCTCCTGTCGATGTTTCTCTCTCTCTCTTTCTCTCCCTTCCATTCTCTCTAAAAATCAATAAAAACATATCCTCAGGTGAGGATTTAAAAATGTAATAAGCCTGGCCGGTGTGGCTCAGTGGTTGAGTGTTAACCCATGAACCAGGGTTTGTGGTTCAATTCCCAGTCAGGGCACATGCCCTAGTTGCAGGCTCGATCCCCAGTAGGGGTGAGTCAGGAGGCAGCCAATTGGTGATGTTCCTCTCATCGATTCTATCTCTCTCTCCCTCTCCCTTCCTCTCTCTTTAAAAATCAATCAATAAATATATATTTTTAAAAAGTAATAGAATAAAAAATGAAAATAGTCCTGGCCAGTGTGGCTCAGTTAGTTGAATGTTGTCCCATTGTTCCACGCACCAACAGGTCACCAGTTCCATTCTGGGCCAGGGCACAAAACCAGGTTTCAGGCTCAATCCCCAGTTGGGAATTGAGGCAGGAGGCAGCCAATCAACGTTTCTCTCTCACATTGATGTTTTTTCTCTGTCTCTCTCCCGCTCTCTTCCTCTCTCTCTCAATTCAACTTAAAGAAAACAACAGTCGAATGAATGAATGAGTGAATGAGTGAATGAATGAATGGGCCAGACCGGGAGGAATAGAAAGCCGTGCCCATCACCCTCCTGGGGGTAAAGCACCCTCTGGTAAACTTGAAGGGCCTGGGGAGAGGCAACCCCAGGGGACCTGCTTGTCCTGACCCCCTGGGGGCTTCGATCCCTTCCTCCTGGAGCCCGGAGACCCACCCATGCCCCTTCCCTCCCTCCGCCCCCACGGCAGGCCTCTCCTCCTGGTCCTCAGGCCTGGGGGCTGGTCCATCAGGCTCTGCCACTCTCCCCAGCTCCGCCCCCTTCTGCTCCTGGCGTAGCCCAGCCTGCCTCTGGCAACTCTGTTTACAGCCCTGGGATGGCTGAAGAAAACATTTAAAAAGACACAAAATATTAACAAAATTAGCAGCTGGGTGCCACGAAGAGGTGTTCCAGCTGACAGCCAGCACCAGCCACAGGCAGGTGAGTGAAGAAGCCTCCGAGACCCTCAGCCCCAGCCACCACCGACTGTGACACAAGAGAGACCCTGGGCAAGAGCGGCCCAGCTGTGCCAGCTGGCGCTGGAGCCAGAGAAACAATAACAGTGACTCCGACCTTTTGCTATGTTTGGGTGGTTTGTTTGCAGCAATAGATCACCAAAGTCAAGTGCCCGGATCTCTCTTCTTTTCTTTTCCTTAGCAACCCCACCCCACTCCCCAGTGGGCAGTTAGTGCCCTGGGACAGCCCTCACCAGGAGGAGTGAGCGCCTAGTGAATCGCCGGCCTTTCCATTGTCAAGAGACACACAGTTCCCAGTGTCCCCAGCAGAAGGCGCCCGGGCTGCTCACAGCTGGTGCCCACTCATTAAGACAGCACCTCACTTCCCATTCCTTCCCTGGGGTCACCTTTCTTTCAAATAAGCTGCCTGCACCCAGGGCCTTGGTGCAGGCTCTTCTTTTGGCAGAACCTAAACTAAAGCAAAGGGGACCCCGTAAGTAATGGGAAGGATGTATAATCCTGTCTAATAAAGGCTGTGGCCGTAACGCCGTAGCGACCAAACAACCGGTCACCAGGAGGTGCATCGATGGGTCTCGCAGCGCGGGAGGTCTGACAGCCAGGAATCCCACTCACCGGCACCCAGGACCCAGACAGCAGGGCAGCGGGAGCCCCATCCCTCGTGGAATCGGCCGTTGGCCAGCTTGCTGTCAGCGGCCTGACAGCCAGGAATCCCACTCACCTGCACCCCAGACCCTGGCAGCAGGGCGGCGGGAATATGTATAAAGACCAACTCTTGGCACAAAGTACCTCTGAAGCTGAAAGAAGCCATTATTGGCGACAGAATGTATCTGAAGGCCAACTATTGGCCCCAGGTATCTCTGCAACCGAAAGAAAGCGTTGTCATCAACAGAATATGTCTGAGGACCAACTATTGGCACAACATACCTCTGAAGCTGAAAGAAGCCGGCCTCGGCGACAGAATGTATCTGAAGAGCAATGATTGGCACAACATACCTCTGCAGCCAAAAGAAAGCAGCATCGTCAACAGAATATGTCTGAGGACCAACTATTGGCACAACATACCTCTGAAGCTGAAAGAAGGCAGTGGCATCGACAGAATATGTCTAAAGAACAGTCATCAACAAGTACTACCAATACTGGTAGGAACTGCCTTCTCAGCGAAAATGGAGTACATGAGGATGCAATCCTCGAACATGGATGTGGTGGAATGACTGTTACATGTCAATTTTGCCTCTCACTAAATTTCTCTGATGAAAAACCATCTGATGGGAAATTTACTGGATGTTGTAGCAAAAGTAAGGTTTGTCCAAATGATATACATTTTCCAGAACACCCGGCATATTTAAAAAATTTAATGATAAACAAAGATTCTGACAGTAAAAATTTCATGGAAAATATTTGTTCCATAAATAGTTCTTTTGCTTCCATGGGTGCAAATATTGCACCGCCATCAGGATATGGGCCATGCTGTTTTAGAATACATGGACAAGTTTATCACCGTGCTGGAACTCTACATCCTTTGGATGGTGTTTCTCAGAAGTTTGCTCAACTCTATATTTTGGATAGAACCAAAGCTACAAGTAAAAGATTAGCAATGCCAGAAAACCAGGGCTGCTCAGAAAGACTCATGATCAAC
>NW_005362033.1:843861-852693 GCF_000412655.1 Myotis brandtii
CCCATCAAATTTCTGAATAGTATTACTCCTTCAGGAATGCCGTGTCATAAATTAAAATTGACAGTATGTGCAATCATCATGCTATTGAGAAATCTTAATAGTAAATGGGGTCTTTGTAATGGTACTAGATTTATTATCAAAAGATTGCGACCTAACATAATTGAGGCTGAAGTATTAAGAGGATCTGCGGAAGGAGAGGTTGTTCTGATTCCAAGAGTTGATTTGTCCCCGTCTGACACTGGCCTCCCATTTAAATTTATTCGAAGACGGTTTCCCGTGATGCCAGCATTTGCAATGACAATTAATAAATCACAAGGACAAACTCTAGACAGAGTAGGAATATTCCTACCTGAACCCGTTTTCGCACATGGTCAGTTATATGTTGCTTTCTCTTGAGTTCGAAGAGCGTGTGATGTTAAAGTTAAAGTTGTAAATACTTCATCACAAGGGAAATTAGTCAAGCACTCTGAAAGTGTTTTCACTCTTAATGTGGTGTACAGGGAGATATTAGAATAAGTTGAATCACTTTATCAGTCATTGTTTTTATTAATGTTGTTGTTATATCATGTTTTTGTTGTTTTTATATCATGTCTTTGTTGTTGTTATATCATGTTATTATTATTTTAGTGTCTATTTTGTTCATATTCTAATTTTCCTCTTCCCTTTTCCTAATCAATGTTTCTTTTTTTCACTACTCAATTTTTTCCTTTTCTCTTTACTTTTTCATCTGCTTTCTCACCTTTTTTCCCTTTCTTATTTTAGGTCTATCTGCTTTCTCCTCTATTTTCCTTTGAAATTTATTTTATTTTATTTTCTTCCTCCTTTAATTTTAAACTGTTTTCCTTCCCCTATTCCCCTCTTTATTCTTATGTTCTTTATTTCAATTCTGCACCTACATATTCCTCCCCTCCCCTTTTATTTTTTTGTTTTGTTTTGTTGTTTGTGCTTTTTTGTTTGTTCGTTTTGTTTTCTCCTCATATTTTTCCTATCATTCTTGCTCTCTGTTTCTAATTCTCTCTTCTCAGGTGGTTGTTTTGTGTGGTGCTGTAGGGATCTTGTGTATGTTTTTTTGTTTTGTGTTTTGTTGTGTTTATTTTGTTCTGTTTGGTCAGCACTTCCACAACAGCTTGCATGACATGATCGAGGGTGAACAACATAGTCAGCCAGCCTGAGAGAAGGCTCCATCCACAAACAGAAAAATAACACTCATGACCCAATTACAACAGGAGAACTCAAAAAACTCAAACAAGGGGCTTTCCTAGTGCACCCACTCAGGAGAGCTAAGAGACTGCACCATTGGGCTCCACAAAACACCTGCTACATAAGACTACCTGACAAAGCCTGGGAGGTGTAGCAGTTTGATCTAATACATAAAAACAAAAAAAAGGGGACAGCAAAAATGGGGAGACAAAGAAATAACCCCCAAATGAAAGAAAAGGAGGAATTGCCAGAAAAGGAACTAAATTAAATAGAGGCAAGCAATTTGTAAGATAAATAATTCAAAGTAGCCTTAGCTGATTTGGCTTAGTGGATAGAGCATCAGCCTACAGACTGAAGGGTCCCAGGTTCGATTCCGGTCAAGGGCACATGCCCAGGTTGCAGGCTCTATCCACAGTAGGGGGAGTGCAGAAGGCAGTCAATCAATGATTCCCTCTCATCATTGATGTTTCTATCTCTCTCTCCATTCCTATCCGAAGTCAATAAAAATATATATTTTTAAAAGAATTCAAAGTAATGGTAATAAGTGTGTTCAAAAAAGTCTGTGAGAACTACAAGCAACTTGAGCTATACCAACATGAAAAGAGGTTGAAACAATAAATAAGAATCAATAGGAAATAAGGAATGACATAGCTGAAATAAAGAACACCTGGGAAGGATTCAAGAGTAGACTAGAAGAAGCTGAGGACTGAATTAGCCATTTAGAAGACAAGATAGAAAAAAACACCCATGCGTTCCACTGTTTGTGTCTGTCTCCAAAGGGTGGGGCTGCAAAAGGAAAAATAATTTAAAAGCAGTAGGAAAGTCTACGGGAGCTTTGGGACAACATGAAACATAATATTTGCATCATAGGGATTCCAGAAGGAGAAGGATACGAGAAAGGAATAGAGAACTTGTTTGAAGAAATAATGGCAGAAAATTTCTCTAACCAGGTGAAGGAAAAAGTCAGACAAGTCCAGGAAACACAGAGAGTCCCAATAAAGATGATCCCAAAAGACCCACACATAAACACATCATAATTAAAATGGCAAACATTAAAGGCAAAGAAAGACTCTTAAAGGCTTCAAGAGAGAGACAGAAAGCTAACCAACAAGGGTGTCAGCTGATTTATCAATAGAAACAATCCAGGTGAGAAGGGAGTGGCATGAAGTATACAAAGTAATGAAAAGCAAGGAACTGAAACCAAGACAACTCTATCCAGCAAGGCTATCATTCAAAATAGATGGTGAAATAAAGAGTTTCCCAGACCAAAAAAAAAAAAAAAAGGCTAAAAGAGTTTAAAATGATGAAGCCAGCACTGTAAGAAATGTTATAGGGACTGCTATAAGAAGAAGAAATAGAAACAGAAGAATGGCAACAAATAAGTACCTATTGTATATAATAAAAGCCTAATATGCTAAGTGTCGGTTTTCTGGTCAGCCATTCAACCAATCAAAGAGTAATCTCTATATATAAAACCCTAATATGCAAATAGATCGAATGGAGGAACAACTGAACAACCGGTCGCTATGACGTGCACTGACCACCAGGGGATGCGCGCAGAACATGGCAGGCGTTGGCAGCAGGCGGTAGACCGCGGAACATGGCGGGCATTGGCCATGGTGGGATGGTGGAGCCGGTGAGCAGAGGTGCCAGACCAAGGTGGGGGCTGGTCACTGTCATGGGGTGAACCTCTGGTGGTTACTGAAAGTTCTCTGCTCCCGTGCACCATGGTCCCACTGGGTGCTCGCACCTGCTGCCTGTGCTGGCCCCGCTTGCACCCACTGCCAGCGCCTGGCACCAGCCCTGATCGCTCAGCGCCATCAGCAGGTGTGAGAGTTGGCTGCTGGCCCCAATTGCCCCTGAGGGCTTCTCTATCCCCCCTGCTCCTGAGGGGTGATTGGGGCAGCAGCTGCCATTCGCACCCGCTGACAGCACCAGCCCCGTTCACACCAATGCTGGCGCCGGTCCCAATTGCGCAGCAGGTGCAAGTGGGGCCAGCACCATCAGCGCGTGGGAGCAGTGGCGGCAGGAGCGGGGCTGTGGCAAACAGGGGACTGGGGGCCATGGCAGGAGGGGCCAGGCAGGGGTGCAGAGGATGGGCCGAGACCCACTCCTGTGCCCACCGCAGCCTTGCAGCCCACAGTTCCTTTCAAGGTGCACGAATTCGTGCACTGGGCCCCTAGTCAATAATAACCTTGAATGTAAATAGCTTAAATGCTCCAATCAAGAGACATAGGGTAGCTGAATGGATAAGAAAACATGACCCATATATATGCTGTGTACAAGAGATCCACCTCAGAACAAAGGACTCACACAGAATGAAAAGGAAGGGATTAAAAAAATATTCCAGGCAAATGGATATGAGAAAAAAAAAAAAGCTGGGGTAGCAATACTCATATCTGACAAAGTAGACTTCAAAGTGAAGGCCATAACAAGAGATAATGAAGGTTGCTTCATAATACTAAAGGGATCAACACAACAAGATGCTATAACTCTGGTAAACATATATGCACCCAATACAGGAGCATCCAAATATATAAAAAACTTCTAAGGATTTTAAGGGAGAGATGGACAACAATAAATCATAGTGGGGACCTTAACACCCCACTGGATAGATCTTTCAGACAAAAAATTAACAAGGAAATAGCGATCTTAAATGATATACTAGATCAGATGAAATTAATTGACATTTCAGAACATTTCACCCCAAAGCTACAAATATACATTCTTCTCAAGTGCACATGAGACATTTTCAAAGATAGATCACATATTAGGACACAAACTAAGTCTCTACAAGTTCAAGAAGATTGAAATCATATCAAGCATCTTCTCAGATCACAATGGCATGAAATTAGAAATCAACTACAGTAAAAACACCCAAAAACATGGAGGCTAAATAGCGTGTTATTAAACAATGAATGGGTTACCAAAGAGATCAGGGAAGAAATTAAAAACTTCCTGTGAACAAATGAAAATGAACACACAACAACCCAAAACCTCTGAGACACAGTAAAAGCAGTCCTGAGAGGGAAGTTCATAGCAATAGGCCTGTGTAAAAAATAATTAGAAAGAGAAGAACAAGAAAAGACCAGAGTAAGTAGGAGGAAGGAAATAATAAAGACTAGAGTGGAAATAAATAAAATAGAGACTAAAAAAAGATACAAAAGATCAATAAAACAAAGAGGTGGTCCTTTGAAAAGATAAAAAATAGTTCGATGAACCTTTAATCAGACTCATTAAGAAACAACGGGAGAGAACCCAAATAAACAAAGTTAAAAACAAAAGAGGTGAAGTAACAACTGACCCCACAGAAATACAAAGGATTGTAAGAAAATGAACAACTATATTCCAACAAGCTGGACAACCTGGGTGAAATGGACATATTCATAGAAAAATACAAGCTTCCAAATCTCAATCAGGAAGAATCAGAAAACCTGAATAGACTGATAACTACTGATGAAATTGAAGCAGTAATAAAAAAATTCCCAGCAAACAGACACCCTAATTTGGACAGCTTCACAGGGGAGTTTTACCAAACATTCAAAGAAGAATTAACACCTTTACTCCTCAAACTATTTCAAAAAAAATCCCAGAGGCAGGAATACTTCCAAGCTCGTTATATAAGGCCAGCATTATCCTAATTCCAAAACCATATAAAGACACTACAAAGAAAGAGAATTACAGGCCAATATCCATGATGAACACAGATGCTAGAATCCTCAAGGAAACAGTGCTCCTAAACAACACACTAGATCAGATGGAATTAATAGCCATTTTCAGAACATTTCACCCCAAAGCTACAGAATATACATTCTTCTGAAGTACACATGGGACATTTTCAAAGATAGACCCCGTGTTAGGACACAAGCTAATTAAAATATGAGAAAATCGGATCCAGCAATGTATTAAAAAGATCATACATCATGACCAACTGGGATTTATTCTGGGGATGCAAGGCTGGTACAATATTCACAAATCAATAAATGTGATGCATCACATAAACAAATTAGAAGGTAATAATCACATGATCACATCAATTGGTGCAGAAAAAGCATTTGACAAAATCCAAAAATTTTTTTAAAAAATAAAAACTCTCAGCAAACTGGGAATAGAGGGATCACACCTCAACATGATAAAGGCCATTTATGACAAACCTACAGCCAACATGATACTCAATGGGCAAAAACTAAAACCATTTCTCCTAAGAACAGGAGCAAGACAGGGATGCCCTCTTTCACCACTCCTGTTCAACATCGTTCTGAAAGTTCCAGACACAGTGATCAGACAAGAAGAAAAACTAAAAGGCATCCAAATTGGAAAGGAGGAAGTAAACTCTAATTTTTTCATAGATGACATGATATTGTACCTAGAAAACCTTAAAGACTCCACACACAAAAACTACTAGATTTAATAAATGAATTTGGCAATGGAGCAGGATACAAAATCAACACCCCAAAATCGATGGCTCTTTTATACACCAATAATGAATTCGCAGAAAGAGAAACTAAAAAAAAAAAAATCCCATTTACCATTGCAACAAAAATTAAGATACTTAGGAATAGACTTAACCAAGGAGGTAAAAGATAGAGGAAGATATAAATAAGTGGAAGAATATACCGTGTTCATGGATTGGTAGAACCAACATCATTAAAATGTCCATAACTCCCAAGGCAATCTATAGATTCAATGCAATCTCTACTAAAATACCAGCAGCTTATTTCACAGACCTAGAACAAACACTCCAAAAATTTATATGGATCTAAAGAAGAACCCAAATAGCTGCAGCAATCTTGAGAAAGAAGAAAAAAGTTGGAGGACTTACAATTACCAGATTTCAAGTTATACTACAAAGCCACTGTAATCAAAACAGCCTGGTACTGGCACAAAAATAGGCATATAGATCAATGGACCAAATTAGAGAACCTAGAAATTGACCCAAGCCATTATGCTCAATTATTATTTGACAAAGGAGGCAAAAGCATACAATGTACCATAAACAGCAAAATCTCAGACATCTCTCGTAGCAATATGTTTACTGAAACATCACGTAGGGCAAAGGAAACTAAGGAGAAAATAAACAAATGGAACTGCATCAAAATAAAAAGCTCTGCACAGCAAAAGAAACCATCAACAAAACGAAATGGAGCCCACTGTATGGGAGAATATATTTGGCAATGATACATCTGATAAAGGGTCAATATCCAAAATATATAAAGAACTCATATATAAAGAACTTAACAAAAGGAAGACAAACAAGCCAATTAAAAAATGGGCAAAGGACCTAAATAGACACTTCTCCAAAGAGGACAAACAGATGGCGAAGGGACATATGAAAAAATGCTCAAAGTCACTGATCATCAGAGAGATGCAAATTAAAACAACAATGAGGTACCATCTCACACCTGTCAGACTGGCTATCATCAACAAATCAACAAACGACAAGTGCTGGAGAGGATGAGAAGAAAAAGGAACACTCGTGCACTGCTGGTGGGAATGCAGACTGGTGCAGCCACTGTGGAAAACAGTATGGAGTTTCCTCAAAAAATTAAATATGGAACTGCCAGTTGACCCAGTGATCCCACCTCTATGTGTATATCCTAAGAAACCCAAAACACCAATCAGAAAGAATGTGTGCACCCCTGTGTTCATAGCAGCACAATTTACAATAGCTAAGGTCTGGAAACAGCCCAAGTGCCCATCAGTAGATGAGTGGATAAAAAAGCTATAGTACATTTACACCGTGGAATACTATGCAGCAGTGAAAAAGAAGAATCTCTTACCCTTTGAGACAGGATGGAGGGGCCTGGAGAGTATCGTGGTAAGAGAAATAAGCTAGTCAGGGAAAGACAAGTATCACATGATTTCACTCACATGTGGAATCTAATAAACAAAATAAACTGATGAACAAAATAGATCCAGAGACATAGAAGCATGGAACAGACTGATGAATTTCAGAGGGAAGGTGGAGGTGGGGGGAGAGGGTGATTAACCGGGGAACTTATATGCATATATGAATAGCCCATGGGCACAGACAATAGTGTGGTAAAGGCCTGGGAGGGGCAGGTGTGGGGTGGAGGGCGCCAATGGGAAAAAAAACAAAGGGGCATCTGTAATACTTTCAACAATAAAGATAAAATTTTTATAAAGAAAATACTTTAAATAATTTTATGCCAAAAAATTGGACAGTCTGGAAAAACTTGATAAAATCTTAGAAATATACAATCTTCCAATACTGAATCAAGAAGAAACAGCAAATCAGAACAGATCAATTACTATAAATGAAATCAAATTAATAATTAATACACTCCTAACCAATAAAAGTCCTGCACCAGATAGCTTCACAAATGAATTATACCAAACATTCAAAAAAGAATTAACACCTAGGCCCTGTCTGGTGTGGTTCAGTTGGTTGGAACATCCTCCTGTACACCGAAAGGCTGCGAGTTCGATTCCTGGTCAGGGTGCATACCTAGGTTGTGGGTTTGAACCTTGGTCAGGGTGCATACAAGAGACAACTGATTGATGTTTCTCTCTCACATGGATGTTTCTCTCCCTGCTCCCTCTCTCGCCTTTTTTCCCTCTCTCCCTCTATCCCTCTCTCCCTTTCCCCCACCCTTCCTCTCTCCCTTCAATTCTCTCTGAAAATCAATAAAAAAATAATAAAAAAGAAATCAGTTGCATTTTTGTTGTTGTTGCTAATCCTCACCTGAGTATATTTTCCCATCAATTTTTAGAGAGAGTAGAATGGAAGGGGAGAGACACAGAGAGAGAAACATTGATGTGAGAAAGACATGTTGATTGGTTGCTTTCTGCATGTTCCCGGACCAGGACTGGAGATCGAGCCTTCAACCGAGGTATGTGCCCTTGGCTGGAGTTGAAACTGTGCCCTTCAGTCTGGGTGCTGATGCTATAGCCACTGAGCCAAACCAGCTAGGACTCAGTTGCATTTTTTACACCAACTAGAGGCCCGGTGCACGAATTTGTGCATGGGTGGGGTCCCTCAGGGTGGCCTGGGGGGATCGGGCTGAAACCACAGTCCAACACCGCCTGCTGCTCCTGCCTGCTGCTAGGGACAAAATCGGCTGCGGTGCTCAAGGCCGCGGTGCCCAAGGCCAATTTCCAGGAGGCTGGCGGAGCTGTTGGGATCGTGCCGGTGGCACTGGTCCTTCAGTGCCTGGCCCGTTCTCCAGAGATTGGACCTGCAGGACTACAGAGGGAGGGAGTGGTTGCTGCCCAGCTAGTGAGCCACCAGAATGGGTCGGTGAGCTGAGCGGCACTCCCACTGGGGGGAGTGCACTGACCATGAGGGGGCAGCTCCTGCACTGAGCATCTGCCCCCTGGTGGTCAGTGCATGTCATAGTGACCGGTCATTCAGTCGTCTAGGCATATATATATTAGTAGCCCGGTGCACAAAATTTGTGCAAGTGCACTGATGAGGGGGCAGCTCCTGCACTGAGCATCTGCCCCCTGGTGGTCAGTGCATGTCATAGTGACCCGTCATTCAGTCGTCTAGTAGGTTTGCATATTAGCCTTTTATTTGCGGGCACACCAGTGGGGAGTGTGCAGGAGGCAGCTGATCAATGTTTCTAACTCTCTATCCCTCTCCCTTCCTCTCTGTAAAAAATCAACAAT
>NW_005362033.1:853584-859259 GCF_000412655.1 Myotis brandtii
CAAATTAATTCTTGGAATCAGAACAGCCTCTCCCTCTGAAGATCCTGTTAATACTTCATCTTAGATAATGTTAGGTTGTAATCTTTTGATAATAAATCTGGTACCATTACAAAGACCCCATTTACTATTCAGATTTCTCAATAACATGATGATTGCACCCACTTTCAATTTTAATTTATGACGCGGCATTCCCGAAGGAGTAATACTATTCAGAAATTCGATGGGGAGATTTTCCTTTGTTTCTTTGTTACGGGGTGGGGCCACAACATTAGAACAAAGAAACAGAATTAAAACTTTATTGTGGGGAGCTGCTACAGTGTTTTGGACAGGTTCAAGCCTTGAACTGATGAGAGGGCACAGTCCTCTCATTGCCACGTGCAAGTCCTAGCTTGGAGGGTAGGGCCCTCCCAGCACAATTATAGCCAACAGCTGTAGTTGTAAGCTTGATCCTATGGTCCCAACATCTGGCCCCACGTGCCTGAGTGATGTGGGCTTGATAGAGTTCAGGTGCATGTAGTTGAGTAGGATTGAAACCCAGGAGAATGTTGTAAACATCTTGGTCACGGCTTACTTTGCCTCATGGCATCTGCTATAAAATAAAGACATGGCTGTGGGCGTGGTCGCTGTCTCTCAGAGAAGCAGCGTCCCACCGAGACCCCACTCAGGTTCACCCCTGGCCATGCTGGCGTGCAGCACACTTTAGAAAGATCTGCCTCCACGCTCCCATGGAGGGTTCCTGCCTCAAACCCCACCCTTACAGGAAACAGCTCCAGGAAACAGCTTGGGGGAGGGCTCAGCCGTTGCCAAGACAACCCCTGCAGGACTGACTTCTCCCACTTGGTCATGGCGGTTCTTCTGGATGTGATGAACACCACCCATGGTTTTTATATAAGTAGATATCTCCAACTATCAGATGAGAAATTAAGAAAACAATCCCATTTACAATTGCATTTTAAAAAATACCTATGAATAAATTTAACCAAGGAGATAAAAGACCTGTACTCAAGAAAATATAAGATACTGAAGAAAATACATATAAATGGAAGCTTATACTGTGCTCATGGGTAGGAAGAATTAACACATTTAAATTTCCATACTATCCAAAGCAATCTATGGATTCAATACAATCCCTATCAAAATACCATGATAGTTGTCACAGAACTAGAACAAAAAATTTAAAATTTATATGGAACCACAAGAGCCCTACAAAAGCATGGTACCACTGGTATAAAAACAGATCAGAGGGACAGGATAGAGCCCAGAAATAAATCCACACCTCTATAGTCAATTAAGCTATGACAAAGGAGGCAGGAATATACAATGAGGTAAAGACAGTCTCTTCAATAAATGGCTCTGGGAATACTAGATAGGTACATGCAAAAAGTGAAACTAGACCACTTTCTTACACCATATACAAGAATAAACTCAAATGGATTAAAGACTTAAATATAAGACTCAAAACCATAAAATTCCTGGGAGAAAACATAAGTAGTAAATTCTTTGGCATTTCTCTTAATAGCATTTTTTGGGATATGTCTTCTCAGGCAAAAGAAACAAAAGAAAAAATAAACAAATGGGACTACATCAAACTAAAAAGCTTTTGCACAGTAAATGAAATCATCAACAAAATTAAAAGGCAACCCACTGAATGGGAGAACATATTCGCCAATGATACATCTGATAAGACGTTAATATCCAAAAATACATAAAGAATTTATACAACTCAACACCAAAAAAATAATCCAATTAAAAAATAGGCAAAGGATCAGAATAGACACTTCTCCAAAGAGGACATACAGATGGCCAAGAGACATATAAAAAGATGCTTAATGTCACCAATGATCAGAGAAATTAAAATTAAAACAACATTGAGCCCTGGCCAGGTGGCTCAGTTGTTTGGAGCATCATCCGGTACATCAATAGTTTGCTGGTTTGGTTCCCTGTTAGGGCATATATGGGAGGCAACTGATCAATGTCTCTCAATCTCTCTCTCTCTTCTCTCTCTCTCTCTCTCTCTCTCTCCCCCTTCCTCTTTCCCTAAAATCAATTAAAAACCATATCCTCAGATGAGGATTAAAAAGAAAAAAACTACACTGACATATCACCTCACACCAGTCAGAATGGCTATCATCATTAAATCAAGAAACAACAAGTGTTGACAAGAGAGTGGAGAAAAGGGAATCCTTCATATACAAGTGAGATCATATAATATCTGTCTTTGTCTGTCTGACTTATTTCACTGAGCATAACGCCCTCCAGGTCCATCCATGCTGTTGCCAATGGTAAGATATCATTCTTTCTTAAGGCTGAGTAATATTTCATTGTATATATGTAGCACAACTTTTTCATCCACTTGTCTATTTTCTTCAGATAAACACCCCAGAATTTGAATTGCTGGGTCATAAGGTAGTTCTATTTTTAATTTTCCACGTTGTTTTCTACAGTGGCTACACCAATTTGTAATTTCACATACAATGCATAAGAGTCCCTTTCTCTTGACTTTTTTTTTTTTAATTGACTTCATAGAGGAAGAGAGAGAGAGAGACATCAATGTAAGAGAGAATCATAGACTGGCTGCCTCTTACATGCCCCACACTAGGGATTGAGCCTGCAACCCGGGCATGTGCCCTGACCAGGAACCGAACTGTGACCTCCTGCTTCATGAAGGTCTACGCTCCAGTGGGCCATGCCGACTGGAGAGAGTCCCTTTTCTCACGTGAAAAATGGCTTTGGGTTATTCCATTGGGTCCCTAGAATACCTCAAAGATTTGTTCTCTCTCTCACTCTCTCTCTCTAATAAATTTTAAACAAATTAGGCATATTTGGTATACTAAAATTATATGGGAAGCTTTGTCAAATGAAGAAATAATTTATTGCCCTAGCCCTGTGGTCGGCAAACTGCGGCTCACGAGCCACATGCGGCTCTTTGGCTCCTTGAGTGTGGCTCTTCCACAAAATACCGACTTCTGCGCATGGGCCACGAAGTTTCAATTGCACTGTACGTGCACGCCTGCACGTGGTATTTTGTGGTATTTTGTGGAAGAGCCACACTCAAGGAGCCAAAGAGCCGCATGTGGCTCGTGAGCCGCAGTTTGCCGACCACAGTGGGTTCAATTCCAGTTATGGGCACTTGCCCAGGTTGCAGGCTCAATCCCCAGTGTGGGGTGTGCAGGAGGCAGCTGATCAATGATTCTCTCTCATCATTGATGTTTCTATCTCTCTCTCCCTCTCCCTTCCTCTCTGAAATCAATAAAAATGTGTTTAAAAAAATAATTTATTGTATTTGCTTGCATAAATTCTTATTACTAAATGAATGTTCTAAAGATTATAATCTCCACGAGCATACAATGCCCTGATGTGATTATCCCACTGGCTATCTTAAAGGTTATGTTAGAGACAAGAGCAAATCTCTTTTCAAGGGCGTTGTCGTCACGTCTCTAGTCCTGCCACCCAATGTGCTGGTCACTCACAGCAGTGCACACGGCTCACTTCAGGCTACTCAGGCCTGTGCTTCCAGCAGGATGGCGTGCCTGTCGAGGTGCCTCTCCGAGCAGCAGGTATTGTTAGAGATTTGGTTTTGCTAAAATCTTGGGGGAAAAACATTGTGATGATCAGCTTGAGCTCAAATGGATGAAGCCCTACCAGGTTCTTTTAATAACCCATCCCTTTGATAAATCGATCCAGTTCTTCGTGTGTGTTAATCCTCACTTGAGGATATCTCTTCCATTGTTTTTGAGAGAGAGAAAGAGAGAGAGAGTGAGAGAGAGAGAGAGAGAGAGAGAGAGGGAGGGAAAGAGAAGAGAGTGGAGGAGATAGAGAGAGACATCGATGTGAGAAACATCAATTGGTTGCCTACTGCACGTGCCCCGACCGGGCCAGGGATGGAGCCTGCAAGCAAGGTACGTGGCCTTGTCCACACAATCGAACCCGCAACCCTTCAGTCCACAGGCCGACGTTCTAACCATTGAGCATCACCAGCCAGGGGCTGATCCAGTTCTTCTTAAGAACTCCCAGGATGTTCTCACCACCAACAAAAATCCGTTCCAGAAATCAAAAGGATGTTCCTGTTCTGGCCACAGACATGCCCCAGCAGTCGCACTCATGCAACCCCTCACAGATCTCGTTACAGTTTAGGCGACAAAGCATAAGCCACGCACAGCTCACCTCTGAGCGCCTTCCCTTTACCTGCCTGCATTTCCAACACCGCACCTGCCTTCGACCACCTCCTCCGCACACACACAACTCAATTCGCTTCCTCTACGTTTATTTAACCGACCCGAAGGGGTGTCCCCGGGATCCGGCCTGGCTGCCTGGCCGTCAGGAAGAGGTTTGGCCAGTGTTTGGCAGAGCTTGTCTCCCTGGTGGGGAGTGGGAGCCTCTACTTCGCACAGGTGGGTGGAGGCTGGTGCGAGGCAGTTAGAAAAGCACTGTGGCCAGGATCCCAGACCAAGAGCACCAGCTAGGTGCTCCCGCAAGCCTTGCTCCCTCTGCACGCCACTCCCCCCCCCCGCCCCTCCCCCCGCGGACAGCGCCCGGCGGGCACGGAGCACCGCAGCGGCACACGTTAGTGGGTAGGGAGAATGCCATTGCACTTGTAATTAGAGGAGAGACTCTCAAGAAGAGAGGAATTCACCCAAATCTGTAGGCATTGCAGCTAAATCTGATGGCGAATAGGTGGCTGGCTTCTTAGCCGTGAAAGGCTGTTTAAAGTTTAATCTGAACATTCTTTAGGAGAATTCTAGCTAAGCAGATTTAAAGGGGCCTGTGTGAGTAATCACTATTCTTGCTGGACTTATACATACAAGCCGGCCAAGTTTATTGAAACCAGATGTTGCAAATAAATTAGCTTTACTTTGGCCCTCTTCGGTACAGACGGGATGATTTTAGAGACACGACGACGTTTCAGTGGGAGCTGTAACACTCCTTTGTGGAGAGTAGATTCTAGACTGCCCTTGTCTTTTGAGTTTTCTTTTATTTTCTGCTTGAAAACTGGACTGGATTCTGAATTCTTCTAGTGACTTGGAATCACTGAGAACTAAAAATTACCTTTTCCTGAACCTTGAAATTGCAAACTGCAGATAGCTGACCTGATACACATTTCAGAGAAATTGCCACAACGGTTCATGCTTGAACAACCTGCGACTGAAGCTGCAAAGCCACATAGAGTTTCCCTGAGCGCTGATCACACACCAGAGACGTTTCAAGTTGCAAAGGGTGCTTCCAGTCTCACACCGGACACTGGCTTCTCATTTTCTCTGATCATTAACTTGGTTTTCATTTGTTTTCATAAATCTTTTCAAATATTGGTGGCATGGCATCTCACCTGCACAGACAGGTGTGTGGCCGTTCTGTGCTCACGCGCTAAGGCTGCAGCAGACCCCCGAGCGTCTGTGGCCTGGGGGTCCTTGGACAGAGGACTGCTTCCTGTTATGCCCAGAGTTCGGGGTCCCCAATAATCCACCACCAGGGAGCCTTTTCCGATGCAAGAGCAAAGGGTCTTTTATTCAAGCCCGGGACTTGGTCCCCCCTCTGCCTCCATTACTGGATGCAAGAGAGAGCCCCGAGTTCCAAGAGAACAAAGAATTTATAGGGCTTGGGGTTGGGGGGTGGGGGCACACTCTGACCACTGATTTGGCCGATTCCGGTTGGTTGAGTGAGGGCCGGGGGCTAGTGAC
>NW_005362033.1:866779-869788 GCF_000412655.1 Myotis brandtii
CTGGCAAGCAGGTTTGGCCCAGCCCTTGATTTTAAAACGACCATAATGCTTAAAGGAGTAGTTTGAGTCTGTCCCATAACGTCCGTCCAGTAAATCCACAGAAAACAGAAAAAAAAAAAACAAAAAAACACAAACACAGACAAATACAGTCTTCCAACTCTATGGAAGCAAAACCAAAACAACCTTCCGACTCTGCGGAAGCAAAACTACAGATTAGACGATGGCCATGCACCACTCGTCTCAGATTGAGGGGTTTCTGAGCCCCTCCAGATGGAGGATCGGAGCGTCCCCCGACTCCTCCCGCCCGTGGTCCCCCCCGTGCGTCCACTTAGACCGTTTCGGGCATTACAGATTTCAGAAGTGAGCTCACACAGGACAGAACACACAGAACACAACAGACAACGCACAGACACTTACCGCGGTCAGGCAGACTCCCCGGATTGGGTCCCTCGTGGATTTTGGGGATCCCGGACGCACCCCCAAATATTATGCCCAGAGTTCAGGGTCCCCAATAATCCACCACTAGGGAGCCTTTTCCGATGCAAGAGCAAAGGGTCTTTTATTCAAGCCTGGTACTTGGTCCCCCCCTGCCTCCATTACTGGATGCAAGAGAGAGCCCCGAGTTCCAAGAGAACAAAGAATTTATAGGGCTTGAGGCTGGGGGGTGGGGGCACACTCTGACCACTGATTTGGCCGATTCCGGTTGGTTGAGTGAGGGCCGGGGGCTAGTGACGCAAGGGCAGGGTGCAGCTAGGGTCTGGTTACACAAAGACAGGGGGGTGGCTAGCATACTCTTGGCCTTGGGCTAGTTTTCCCCACTTTCCCATTGGCCGAGATAAGGGCAGGCTGAGTAACTGATACATTCTGCAGCTTTTTCTTGGAAGAGGGGTTAAGGACACAGCTATCAGTCCTGTTCTGTCCTTTCACTTCCCATCGCTTGTTAGCGGAGCAAGGAAATGTTCCTACCGCGACCAGCTCATCATGGCTTGGGTCCTCGGGACACAACAAAGGCTCTTCATTCTGTCTCGTATGAGCCACAGGTGCGCTGGCCTGCGGCTACCGCTCCTTGTGGACGTCTCTTCCGGTAAGTTCAACACCCAAAGTGCCCACTCTGAGGCTCGGGGACCATCGTGAAGAGCCACATCAGAGGAGCACAAACACAAATCCAGCTCCATCTTAAAGCGAACCCTCCTCTTAATTGCATCTGGGCCCCATTGGCTATTTCCCTCAAGACTGAGGAGTGAACAACAAAAGGGGGAACTAGCAGCAGAATCGGCTCCATATGGGCCTGTCCTGTTTGACCAGGTGCTGAGTGATTTCTCAGAGATGACAGACCACACCACAAGCCATGCAGCCGAAGGTTGCAGCCAAAGGTTGCAGCCAAAGGTTGCAGATGAGAGAATTCTGGCCACCAGCGGCCCCAGAGCCAAAGCTGCCCACCTCCCCCGCCCCCACAGGTGCACACAGAACAAAGGGCCCCGCAGATACACACACAGGACCCTGGAACCCTTGCAGAAGCCAAGGGCCCGCTGTTCAGGAAGATCTGGTGTTGGCACCCCTTCACCATCAATGACCAAGCTCCGAGGGGCAATACCTCGCCAGCACTTCCGCATGCCTGCTCCTTCCTGCCCCTCAAAACCCTCGGCCTGGCCCAGCCGGCAAGACAGGTTTGAGGCATCACCAGGTCTCCCTCTTGTTGGTTGTCACCTTTTTGGTTAATAAGCCTTTCCTTGCTCCACACCCTGAAGCCGAGTTCTGGCCTTTCGAGGCGTCCGGCACGTGGCTCCGACCCAGCAACATGAGGTCAGTGTGCCCCCGCTGTGGGGGTGCTGATCCGGCCACTTAGTTAGTGGGGTCTGTCCGGTTCCTTCATTGAACTTATTTTTTTCCCTTTATGATTAATAAACATTTGGGAGGAGATACTTTGCAACTGCACAAATCTTGTTTCTTCTTAAACACTGCCCTCGATAGATGGAGAGAGAGACTGAGTGGCACCTCCGTACAATGGAATGTTACTCCGTCTGAAAAAGGAAGGGAGTCCTGACACATGCTCCCGCGTGGTGAGTCTTGAGGACATCACAAGCGAAATGAGCCAGTCAGAAAGAACAAATACTGTGTGATTGCACCTAGATGAGGTGCTGACGGTAGTCGGAGTCATCGACAGAAGGAGAATGGTGTTGCCAGGGCCGGGGGTGGAGAGGACGGGAGTTAGTGTTTCACAGAGTAGACTCTAAGTTCTGCAGATGAACACTGTTCTAGGGGTGATGGCAGCATGACAATGTGACTATATTCAATGCCACTAAACTGTACACATAAAAATGGTTAAAAGGATAAATTTTGTTAGGTAAATTTTACCACAATCAAAAATTAAATCTGTTTCTAAAATTAGCCAGGTATTCTAACTGCCGCGTTGTTTTGGTGCTGCTTTATGGAGTGTCCAATGCGATACCATCGTGACCAGAGGATTAACCTCACTGGGTTTAAGGCAGAATCCTGGCCAGTTTCGTCTTGTCCACAGGCCTAGGTCCACCTGCTGGCAGGAGACCCTCATTGCAAGCCAAGTGCACGGCTTTCTTCTGCTCCGGGGGCCAGAGAGCGCTGGCCAGTGCCTCACCCAGGCGCTTGGCACACGCACCACGGGGCGGTGAGGTGAAGGCGGTCCTTTGCTTTGACGCAGCTCAATTCCACCCCCTCCTCCCCTCCCCCCCAAAGGAAAGGGACTAGAAGGGCCAGAGAGAGGTGCTCCCCGTGCCCACCACCAGCACGTCTCTCTGCCTCTGCCTGTGGGAACAAAGCAAACAGAGGTTCAGGGGAGACACACAAAAGAGGAGAAGGCTGGTGGGTGCCAACCTGCCGCTCACCTCGCTGCTGGCAGGAGGCCGCTGGGAGCTGAAGTCCTCCCCGTGCAGTGCAGCTGCGCGCAGCCCGGGTCACAGGCGCCCTGGGCCAGGCTCCCAGGAGGCTCCTGACGGCCCCCCAGCTTTTCGCACAGAAAACAGCTGGACGGCA
>NW_005362033.1:870311-871662 GCF_000412655.1 Myotis brandtii
GGCCGCGGCCCGTGTCAGTGCTCAAGGCGAGGCCAGGGTGGGACCGTGGCTTGGGGAGAGTTACCAAGTTTTGGGGCCTCGGCCTTGCCTGTGAAATGAGGCTAACGATGGACACTCCCTCTTCCTGGGACGGACCAGAGGTCGCAGGTGCAGCGGCCGGAGGCTCAGAGCTTCGCGGGGACTCGCTGAGCCCTGGCTGTTAGGAAAAGCAGAGCTTTATGAGGTTAGTCCATCAAGAAGCCACTTTCAGGTGCTAATTTGTGAATGTCCCACAGAAGCAGCTGAGGGGGGACCCCCCCCCCGCCCCCAGCCCTCCAGGCGGAGGCACTCGGGCAGCAGCCCGGCCGACCAGAAGGCAGCGGGCCTCCCTGTCATGATGGGTGGTTTGAATCAAGGAAGTTGCATCAAGAGGTCAATCCTGCCCTGGCCGGTGTGGCGCAGTGGATAGAGCGTTGACCCGAGGACTGAAGGGTCCCAGGTTTGATTCTGGTCAAGGGGCACGTACCTCGGTTGCAGGCTGGATCCCTGCCTCTGCTCAGGTGCATGCAGGAGGCAACCAATCAATGTCACTCTCACATCCATGTTTCTCTCTCTGTGTCTCTTCCCCTCCCTTCCACTCTCTCTCTCTCAAATAAAAAAAAAAAAATAGATAGATAAATAAATAATGAAAAAAAAATATCCTTGGGTGAGGATTAACAAAAAAAGGAAAGAGAGGGGGATCCTGAGCAGACTCTTCAAATGCCCCCTCCATGGAGATCACCTAAATCTCCCGGCACTGCCCGCCTGTCCGCGCCTGGCTCGCCACAGTCCCTGCTTCTCAGATGAGTCTCCCTAACGCCCCTACAAATCCTCAACCACTTTGAGTCCTCAGCTGGCGGGGCGGGGGGGAGGGCACGTAATAAGAACAGAGCCACAGCTGCTGTTAGAGAAGACCAGAGAAAAACCTAGCAACCTTAGAGAAATGGAGTTACACAGCTTTATTACGCCGGCGGACTCAGGGAAGGTTGCCTCTCAAATTCTGAGTAAACCAATATGGTGGAAGCCCCTCTTTTATCCCCTTTTGGTGTCTTTGTCCCCCAAATATGGGTTATACTTCTGGATCTTTCTAAGGCTTTGCAAAAAGCCCCAGGTGTTGGGGGTCTTGAGATCATACCTAAGGGCCTGGCCTGGCGCCAGCGCTGATAACCCCCCTCTGGGGGCCGTGTCATGGTTTATGGCCTCTGTAAGATGTGAGCATTCAGGTTACAGGTCTTGCAAGACCAGTTTGTGGAGAAAGGGGCTATGACTTAATTGTAGGTTATCAAGAATGTACACTGGGCTTGCTGGCACAGATTCAGATTGCTAGCCCCCC
>NW_005362033.1:871762-874821 GCF_000412655.1 Myotis brandtii
TATTTCCCCCCCCCCCCCCCCCCCCCAGGTATCAGGGTTACATTGGTGGAATTAGCTTAGCCTTCTCACTGCTAACAATTGTTCACCTCACTAATAATTACAGATGAGAAGCTTCCCCACAGACCCTGGGCCCCGGCGGCTGACCGGCTGTAACAGATAAGACGCCTCGCTGGGTCCAGGACTCAGGAAAGAAATGCGTGTTGAGAGCAGACCAAGGGCAGGGCACGCTGTGCCTCGGTGGCTGTGCCGGACCCTGACCCCCTCCGGAGTTTCTCTCAGGGACGCTGACCATCCTCCGGGCCCAGGCGGCTGAGCTGTGTGTCCCATCACAGGTTAGCCCCCTTGTTAGGGGCTCTGAGCTCCTGAAGGCCGGCCGCAGACCCTCCCTCCCCTCTCCCTGTCACACTCGCAGCTGCATGTGGCTGTCTCTCCCGCGAGTCTGTAACCAGCCAGCTGTGAGGGGGTCAGAGCAGGACTCCCCATGCTGCCGGCAGGATTGGGATAAACGCTCAGATGGGATCCAACCCTGTCTCTGCTGAATTTGGCTCAAGTAGTGACTGGCGACCTCGGACCCACCGTGTCTGGTTTCACAACCATTTTCTGTCCAATGCCTGGGCCCTCCCCAGGGAGCCTCCTGCAGGCACCTCTCCATCCTGGGCAGTCACTGGTGTGTCCTTTCCACCCGAGGATCCGCCCCAGGATCCATCCATTCGCCAGGCGCTCTTCCGGGAAGCTTCCCAAAGGACTCCATCTCCCCTCTCTCCCACTGCCCAATCCAGTAACGGAGAGAAACGCTGTCCACGTTAGTGCCTGGCACACCAGCAGCATCTGCACGGCTCAGAAACCCCACGCACACAGGCTTTTGTGACTGGCTGGCTTGGGCTCAGGGCATGTCCTCAGGACTCCCTCCATCTTCTAGTCCTTTCGGCCGTTTTCCTGGGCCTGTGGAACCCAGCAGTCCTGGGAGGTGCGGCAGGGCAAAGTGACCATGTGGGCAGGAGAGGCACATTCCCAAAGGAAGGGGATGCTAGGACGACGCGTGGAAACAGCAACAGTCCACTCCCATCACCTCACTGCCAGGCCCACCTCTCTCTCCGGGGCAGTCCTGGACTCCTCAGGGTCAGGGTCCGTTTCTCTGCTCTGACAGCAGAGAGTAAGCAGAAACAACGGCCTCATCCTGCCTCTACTTGCATACCTTCTGTGACAGGGAGCTCATTACCCCCGGACGTGATTCCTTCTGTGGACGTGGTCTCCCTCTGTGACTGTCACTCACTGGGCCAGTCCTGCCTAATATCAAAGAACCCTGATCACCCGTCGCCATGTTTCTCCTCCCTCCCTCCCTCCTTCCCTCCCTCCCTCCCTTTGGCCCCCAGTCAGCAACAGGCCCGGGCTGGCTGTGCAGGGCCATGGCCCAGGGGAGTGCTGGGTCCCGTCTTTTGGCCTGAGAACCTTAACCAGACCCGCTGCCTTTGCGGACGGCCCTCTGTTTTCCCTTGCCTAAAATAGCACTTCCTTCTGAGGGGCACAGGGTGGTGAGGAGCCAAGAAAGGGGTGTGGCCAGGCACCCAGAGGCGGCCTGGCTTGGAAACATTCCCGGGAGGTCAGTGCTGACGTCAGCCACACCTCAGGCAGGGCCCTTCCCGGCCACTGACCCAGCATGAGCCGAGGCAGGCGGGCGGGGGGGCGGGCGGACTGAAACAAGGCCCGGATAATGAATGCCTGCGGACCCGGCTTTCTTCTCCAAGAATTTGTCGTTTTGCAGATAAGGCTGATGCCTGCTATCCCTTTTCACGTCAGAATGAGGTGGCAGACAGCGGGCACTGTTGGGTCATAGTAAATGAGATACATGGCTCTTGTAAGATGATAAATTGTTTCCTCTCACAGTTGCATGAGCAATCTCAAACTTCAAAGACAAGTTTGGAGGTGTCCGCCCTCGCTTTCAGTTCTGGCCCTGGTCTCCCGGCCAGGCTAGCTCCTGTCTGAGGCGTCATCTTTCAGGCGCCCCTCCCACCTCCTCCCCTGCATCTGTGGGAGCCGGCCTTGCCTTTTCCATAAACAAGGGTTTTCATTGCATCCAGAGTTGCATTCAGATCAGCCCCTCCCAGGCGCCCCCTGCCCCCCCCCCCCCCCCCCGCCCAGCAGGGTTGACGCAGCACGGGAGCCCCTCTCCAGGGCTCTGCCTTGCTCTTCAGGGGCTGTCCCCCAAGAAGGACGATTGCACAGCTGAGGAAATTACACGGGGCTCCGGGAGCCGACAGTCCCTTCCCAGTTCTCGATGGTCTCACCCCCTGCGCTGGTCACCTTGCTGTTCCCAGACTGGAGGGAGCTGTGCTCTGGGCCCTCACCCGGCCTGGCCCACCGTGTGGGGGAAGAGGCAGCGCGGGCTGGGGAGGGTGCGGGAAGGGGGTGTGGGCTCCTCTGAGTACGGGAGTGTGAACCTAATCCCAGAGCGGGGCTTGGGGGCAGGGTTGGAGGAGGAAGGGTGCAGGGAAGGTCATTGGCTTGTTAACGTAAAAAACCATTGAAACCTGTAAAGAATTTTTGTGAGTTTATTTGAGCCAAACTGTCGACATATGTCAGAAAGCAGAACCTCAACGAATTGAGATAATGCTCTGGAGAATGGCAGGGTTACATCCGTATTTATACATGAAATTCATTGGTGACAGATTTAAGGAGGTGGGATTAAGTGAAGCGGGGAAACCTCTGTGATAGGATAAAAAGTAAAATGATGGACACATACTTAGGTGGGTGCAGGAACAATTAACATGATAAATGAAAGAATCTGCTGCATCTGTCCTGGGCCCAGCACACCTGGTTGTGTCCCAGGGGCTCCAGATACAGGGAAATCACAAGTTACCCAGACATTTCAAGGGTATGTTATTGTTATGCCCAGATTTCAAGATCCCCAACAGACCATCAGGGAGCCAGCCAAGTCCGATGCAAAAGCAGAGAGTCCTTTATTATTATTACAGACCCGGGTCTGGCTCCCAGCCTCTTCCGACGCAATGGCAAGAGGAGAGAGAGACCGCCGTGAGAAAAAACAGGGTTTTAATAGGGGG
>NW_005362033.1:876461-893514 GCF_000412655.1 Myotis brandtii
ATTAGAATTCTTAACTGTTAGGTCAGAGAGAGCCCAGGATCGGATACATGCAGACGTGTGACGAGATAATGGACTCCCCCTGGCATTTCTGGCAGATCAGCATGCCAGACACAGATACTGGCTTCTCCCTGAATCCACACCGACCCCCACACAGATACTGACTCCTTCCTGAATACCTGGCTGACCCCCTGCAGCTGAAACTTCCTCAGCTGAATACCTCAGCTCATGTCTCCGCCCCTCACCCAACTGCAGTATAAAAAAAGCGCCCCCCTCCCTGTTGGTGTGAATCCACGTGCCCTGTCCTGTGGGTACGTGGGTCTCCCGGGGACGCAGAATAAACTTTCCTTCCTTCCTTCCTTTTCTGATCAACTCTCTTTATTTCCTTTGCCGCCTCCTGAGCCACCTAACCTAACATTAACAAGCAGGAGAGCCCTTCAGCCCAGGACTCCAGTGGCGCTCCTGCAGGAGCAGCCTGGGCCCAGCGCTGGTCTCAGTCCGGGCCTTGCTCCTGAGCACGGAGGAGGGGCTGCCGGGTTCTGAGACCCGCCCCGAGGCTGCCTGCTTCGCCCGCCCAGGAGAGACAGGGTCTCCGGACCAGGACTGCTAGGGTGGGCCGGGTGTTTCTCATGCTCACCAGAGCCCTGGTGCTGACTGTGGCCTGGGCCAGCGTGTGGCCACCACCTGAGACTTGCTAGAAATGCCAACTGTCAGGCCCACTGAACCTACTCAATTGGAATCTGCATATTAATGTCCCCTGAGCCCTCTCCAATCCAGGAGAGGCAGAGCCGAGAACCCCGTGAGCAATGAACATGCTCAGCTGTTAGATCATGGAGGCTGGAGATATAGGCAGAGGCTTTATTTATTATTTTTTAGAGAGAGGAAGGGAGAGAGAGAGCGCTATTGCTCTATTTATTCATGCATCCATTGGTTGATTCTTACATGTGCCCTGATTAGGGATTGAACCCACAACCTTGACGTATCAGGACGACACTCTAACCAACTGAGCTATCCGGCCAGGGCTGGCACACTAGTAGGCTTTAGTTAAACGTTTCCATGGCTTTGGTGTTCATGTAGCTTATAGTCAGAGATTTCAAAAGCCTGTGAGTCATGTTCCAAAGGCCTGCGGGTAAAGCAAGTTCCGGGAGAAGCCCTGTGAGCACATCTTGCTTGAGAAATAGAAAAATATCGCTAGTCAAGTGCAAAGCAACAGCCTAAACAATAACAGAGGTCGCAAGAGGTCTCATTGCTGCTTTGCTTTAAAGATAACGTCACTAACACACAGTTATGAGATATTTTACAGAATCTTCAACCCAGCACCCCTTGTTTTCACAATTTAGTTATAAGTTGTCAACGTGGTGGCTCTGTGAAGCGGGGGGAGGTAACTTCAGGGTCTCGAGAATTTATGAGTTTGTTTTGCAGAAGGAAAGATGTCTCCAAGGCCAGCTGCTGACGCCCAGGAGCCTGTGACTGAAGAATCGCGGGCTCCTCGCTCAGTTCTCTGAAGCCCCCACCCCACTCTCAGCTGCATGAAAACTCCCGACTTCTGCTTTAGGGGGAAGATGGACAGGAGGCACCACCAGGTCTCCCACCTTCTTGGTTTGCACCTTCTCAACCAATAAACCTTTCCTTATGCTCCCAACGGTGACGTTTGGCGTCTGGGCCTCTGGAAGCAGCAGGCACAGAGCTTTGGTAGCATCCAGAAGCTGCTATGCTGGAATCCAGGCTCGGGCAAAGCTACTGTTCTATTCAGAACCCTGAATCCAGCCAGGTCCCCTGTGCATGCACCTGAGCAAGGGTGGTGTCATGGGCAGAACTGTCCAGGCATCTGTGTCGTCCCAGAGCCTGGGAGGTGACCTTCTTAGGAAATAGGGTCTTTGCAGATGTAATGACCACCTTTGCGGTGAGATCGTCATGGGTGGTCTGAGGGGCCCTCCCTCCAACGGCAGCGCCCTCACAAGAGACAGAAGAGGAGACCCCGACATTGAGGAAGGTTTGTGGAGACCAGGCAGAGGGAGGGCCCTCCCCCAGAGCTCAGAGCCGGCGCAGCCCTGCCCACACCTTGATCTCTGACTCTGGCCTCCAGAGCTGTGAGAGAACAAATCTGTGTCATTGTTAGTCACCCAGTTTGTGGCAATTTGTTACGATGGCCTTTTCCAACTATGAAAGAGAAGGGTGGCCGAAGGAACTCAAGAAAGAAGCAATGGCCTGATCAAATCCAAGTTACAGCAATCTTAGCTTTGTTCCCAGAATGAACTGCCTTTCCCCCTCATTTCCTTATTTCCTTTTAATGCTCCATGAAACCCACGTACAGCTGAGAGCAGGGTGCGTGGGCTCGCATGGCTGGCTGGTCAGCAGACCATCGAGACCTCCAGGAGCGCTCCTTCCGTTTCCAGACATAGCCATTTTATTTGTACCTAACTCCACCTTGTTGGAAATTACTGCTTAAAGCAGCTATGAGACAATGAAACGGAGTCATATATTAACTGCTTAAGTGCCACTTAAAAACAGGCTTTATTTAGCAAGCAACCCCATCAGGACTGAGTTTGCTGAGCTTAGATGACATGCATTAGATTAATATAAAGCAGCTATCTTAGTACTAGATTTGAAGGGACAGAAACTCTAACGGCTTTGGAGCGTCTGGATAATTTCATTGTTTCTTTTTAAAAGGTTTTCAGGATTCAAAGACAAAGATTCAGAGCAGCAGTTATCAGCTCTGGCTCACTGGGGATCACTCGGGGGAGCTGAGAAATAGCAGTGTTTCAGCCTCTACCAAGCCAGGAACCAGAATTTCCCGGAGCCTCTAGGAAATACCCACCTTGTCTGGCAGAGCCTACGCCCTGTGCCAGACCCTGCTCCCAGCTGCCCATGTAGCCAGGGCGCAGGCGTGGGCCCAGGGCTGGCCAAGCAGGCACACCCGGCCTCTGTGTCGGCCTGTGAGGCAGGGAGGGCACCAGGACCCATCCTGCGGTGAGGACCTCATGTCGGGTGCACCCAGTGTTGCCCGTGGTGGTTGCACGGCTGAGAGCAGAGGCTCGGGGAGGTGTAGGGACTGGTCCAGGGTCCCAGGACTAAAGACCAGCAGAGGGACTTACCAGGCCTCCAGCTCGGGGCGCCACACGCCCTCCCTGGACCTGCTCGGAGCCGAGTTCCACACACTGCTCTGGACGATACGGCTCCCAGACCCAGCCTCTGACCTTCTTCAGTGCCCGCCCCCCACTCTTTTTACTTTATTTTATTTATTTTTTAAAAAGATATATTTTTATTGATTTCAGAGAGGGAGAGGGAAAGGGAGAGAGCTAGAAACATCCATGATGAGAGAGAATCATTGATCAGCTGCCTCCTGTACGCCCCCCACTGGGGATGGAGCCGCAACCTGGGCATGTGCCCTGACCAGGAATCAAACTGTGACCGGTTCATAGGTTGCCGCTCAACCCCTGAGCCACGCCGGCCAGGCTGTCATTTTCCATTTCTGGCCTCGTTGATGACGCAGAATTTCACTGAAGAGGGGAGGGAGGCAGAGTCACGCAGGCACATTCGTGGCTCATAGATGGTGGTGCTGCTCGGGCGCAAAGGCCACAGGAATCCCCTCTTCTGGCTCCTGCCGCCCCACCCCAGCCCTCCCCAGAGAAGGCCTTGTGGGCGGGGGGGGGGGGGGGGGGTGATGGCACAGCTGATCAGAGTCCAGGGCGCACCTGGCGGTCATCAGCCCTCCTGTTCTCAATAGAGTCTTTCTGACCCGCAATACCCTCCCGCCCTCACAGGGCGATTATTGTAGCTGTCCTTTAAAAGGCTCTCTTCTCCCCTCGTCTGCTCCTCCCGCCTGAGCCTCAGGGAAGGTTGTGCTGATGGGATTAAGGCCAAGGTGAATGATCACTGAGAGAGAATAGATTCCGGTTTTGGAGGGAGTTTAAAAAACAAGCCTCCCAATTCCTGCTGGACCCTCACAGATGGAGCGCAGGCTGCGCTGGGTCTGAGCGGCCTGTCCTCCCAAAACAACTGCAGAACTAAGCACGGTGGACATGCTCCCTGTGCAAGAAGTCCTCATTGTTAAAATCCTAAATTTTTTTCTCATAAAAGAGCTTTGAAAAGACAATGGGCCTCAACATGAGTCCATCTGAATCCACTTCAGACACGGCCTGCAGGTGCTTTCCATTCGCTGCTCAGCGCTTCCTTAGAACACGTCCGTCCGTCCGTCCGTCCATCAGGTCAGCTCAGGCTTTCTTAGCCGGACTGGCATCCCTAAAGCGGTTTCCTGGGGGCTACAGGGAGGGTTAGGTTGGTGAGAATGAGATAGAGAAAACCCAAAGGAAAAATTTTAAACTCGTTTTAAAGTCATAAAATGAAGGCACCACCCAAGTCCTGCTTCCCCTGGTCAGGAGCGGGTCTGCTGGGCTGTGCAGAGCACGTGTCTGTGCGTGTCCAGCTCCACAGGCGGGCCAGGCTGGGATCAGGGCAGGCCCTCTGCACAGCACAGAGCTGGAGGTGCCGGAAGCCGGTCCATCCTTGCTGCTTGACACAGTCGCTGCAGGAAAGAAACATCTGCACAGCATATGTTTCAAGGGACCTGGCATATATAGCATATTGTTCTTAATATGTTTGCTCTCCTTAGCGCCATGTGTTTTAACCAAGGTCACCTCTCCGAGAAAGGTTGTTTCCCCAGGTAGGGATTTTTCCCTGAGGTTAGGGAGGGGATACAACCCCTTAACTAAGTGCCAGGCGGGTAGTTAATCACTTTAACTACAAACAATCACGCTTAAGCTACATAATCTTTACTCCCTGGAATGGAGATAAGAAACGCCCTAACCTTTGCAATAGAAATTGACAGGATTAAAATCAACTGGTATAAATACAGATGTAACAAGACAATAAACATCAGATCCCGACCAGAACTTTGGCTGGAGATCCTGGCTAGAGGTCCTGGCTAGGCTGCTGATCAACTGAAGGCTGTCTCTGTGTCATTCCTTCTTCGCCGACTCCGTCCACACCTTTGGGGACCCCTGGACCTGCTGGGGTTGGACCCCAGCATGGAGGCGGTCGGCAGAGGGGCCACTGGAGCCAGGCCCACCCAGTGGAAGGGTGGGAGCAGACTTGATGGGGCTAGAAAGGGCAGACCTGTGTCCCCCAGAGGTGACAGGAAGCTGCTGGACTGGGTGCCCCGTGCCCGCTCCGAGGGAGAGGCTGGAGAGTGACGTCTCCACCATGCATGTCCCTCTTCACTACTCTGAACTCCAGCTGCTTCCATGTGACACCTTACACATTAATGGCAATTACTTGACTATGGCAAAGTAGTTGTCCCTCCTACCAGTATGTGAGCTTCCTGGGCTTCAAAGGGTCTCACAACTTCTGATTTGGGTGCTTAGGGACTCCAGGTAACCCAGGGACTACGCCACAACACCTGCTCCAGGTACTTAGATAATGCTGAGCGCACTAATCTGTTAGCCAATCACTTTCTTCCTTGCTCCCCAACTGGACTCCCCAGTGACCATTCATTCAACATATTGTTCTGTGGTGGGTCTCTTGTAGACAGCATATAGTTAGGTCATATTTTTTAATCCATTCAGCTACCCTACGTCAGAGCATTTAATCCATTTACATTTAAGGTTATTATTGATAGGTACTTATTTATTGCCATTTTAATTCTGTATGGCTAGGTTTCTCTCTCTATTTCTTCTTCTCATTACAGCTGTCCCTTTAGCATTTCTTGTAATGCTGGTTTGGTGGTGATAAATCCCTTTAGCCTTTTTCTGTCTGGGAAGCTCTTCGGCCTTGCTGGATATAGTAATCTTGGTTTCAGATTCTTGCTTTTTAGTACTTTGAATACTTTATGCCATTCCCTTCTGGCCTGAAAAATCAGTGACAGCCTTATGGGAGCTCCTTTGTTGGTAACAAATTGCCGTTCTCTTGCTGCCTTTATGATTCTCTCTTTGTCTTTAATTTTTGGCGTTTTAATTATGATGTGTCTGGGTGTGGGCCTGTTTGGATTCTTCTTGCTTGGGACTCTCTGTGCCTCCTGAACTTTTGTGACTTTTTCCTTCACCAGATTAGGGAAGTTTTCTGCCATTATTTCTTCAAACACGTTCTCTATCCCTTGCTCACTTTCTTCCCCTTCTGGCATTCCAATTATGTGAATATTACATTTCATGTCTCATAGCTCCCTAAACTGTCCTGTTTTTAATTGTTTTTTCTTTCTGGTTCTCTGATTGAATGCATTTTTCTACCCTGTCTTCTAATTCACTGTTCTGATCCTCAGCTTCCCCTAATTTGCTGTGTATTCCTTCCAATGTGGTCTTTATTTGTGCTGTGTCATTCTTTATTTCCGACTGGTCTTTTTCATAGTTACTATATCTTTTCTCATGCTGTCGAGCATCTTTACCATCATTATTCTGAACTCTATATCAGATAAATTTCTTATCTCCATTTCATTTCTCTTTCTTCAGGAGAATTCTCTTGGTTTTTTTTCATTCAGGGGTTGTTTTTTTGTCTCCCCATTTTGCTGCCTGTTTGGGTTTGTGTCTGTGTATTAGGTAGATCTGCTATGACTCCCAATCTCGAGTGCAGGACAATGTCAGACGCTGTTTCTGACTGACCCTGAGTACCTTGTTTGGCGCTATCAGCAATGCACAGCTTGTGGTTCCCCCTGCTGGTGCTGGGTGCCTTTGAAAAGGACCAAAATGTACACCAGGGTTTGCCTTTCCTAGCCCCAGCCCCCAAAGAAGATCAGGGAAAGACTCAAAGCTTCCAGAAACCCTTCTCTGTCTGCAGTCTGATTGTTATCAGCCTTGATTGGCCTCAAGCTATCGACCACAGGGTGGGGCAAGAGATCTTCCAGCAGGAGGTGGCATCTGCTTTTTCCCCAGGCCAAAACCGCCTGGCTGGAAAAAGTTTATTGGAGAAGATGTCCTCCACGACATGAGAGAATGACTCAGCACAGGAAACCGGGGTGACTGCCCTCTGAGCTCCAACCCCAGAGTCCCCAACCCTGGACTGTCTTCTCACAGCTCCAGTCCACTCTGCCCTCCCTCTGCCAGAGCTCCAGGGTAGTGGCTGCACACGAAATTTTGTGCATTGGCCCTTTAAGAGAGTGCCTGCATTTCCAGCCATTTCTTGCTGGCAGACAGCAACCCTGCTGCTTTTCACAGCCAGGTGTTATGTGTGCTCCTTTCTCAGTTCTGGTGCTCTGGGCTGGGGAGCCCAGCTTAGGGTTTAGACCCCAGATTTCTCAGTGGGAACCCTCAGACCTTCAGCTGCTGCTTGTGGGAGCCTGGCCACCCCTTTTGCACCTCCACACTTCCTACCAGTCTCTATGCATCTCCACTTTCCATCCTTGGTTATCAGGGTCTCTCCAGCGAGTCTTCAATTGGTTTTTCAGGGTTGGTTCTTTTGTGTTTCCAGTTTGGTCCTTGGAGAATGTCAGTGTAGCTTCCACTTATTCTGCCACCATTTTTTCAGCGTATGGTTTTTAATCCCTCATTCTCACAGTCGAGTCAGTGAAAAAGGATTGAGGACTCCTGTGCAAGATTCCTGCTGAAAACACAACATTGTGATTCTGGGTTACAGGCTTGATTCCCTGTCCTGGTCGGATATGCGGGAGGCAATCAATCGATGTGTCTCTCATATTGATGTTTCTCTCTCTCTCCCTTCCACTCCCTCTAAAAATCAGTGCAAAAAATATTCTCAGGTGAAGATTAACAAAAAAACAAAAGTGAATCATACTCGAAAAAACTTTTCTCAAGTAAATATGTTTTTGGCCCTGGCGGGTGTGTGGCTCAGGTAGTCGAGCATCATCCCATGCACCAAGAAGTCGCCGTTTGATTCCAGTCAGGGCAGGCTTGAACCCCAGGGGGGGGGGGGCGTGCAGGAGGCAGCCGATTAATGATCTGCTCTCATTGATGTTTCTAGCTTTCTCTCCCTCTCCCTTCCTCTCTAAAATCAGTAAAAACAATTTTTAAATAAAATATGTGTTTTTGTTAATATATTTAAAATGAATTGATATTATTTTTATGTTAAAAACTATGTAAGGAAATTATCACTAAGGATGTACTTGAGGGCTAGTAACAGAACTTCTTTTTCCCACCGAATAAGAAGCCTGGAGGTTGGCCTGTGCAACTGATTAATAAACGGTCAGAGACCCAAGCTCCTTTTCTATTTGTGTTCTGCCATTTTTTCACATTAAGGCCTCATGATCTCAATATGGCTCAATCCCCAGGCAAGCCAACAATGGCTGCCAGATGCACAATTCCCTCCTGTGCTCATACCGCCTACTCTGGAGCTGGGCTCAAACCCTCTCCTGCTACCAGCCCTGACTATTTCCGAAGCTGGAAAAACCTCAACAATGTGCATTTTCTGTGAATTTAAAACCAATTAAGGTGCTGGGGAGGCAGCATAAATAAGCTGGAAACTCCTGATCACTGAGAGCTAGCTGCTCTCTGGTTCCTGATTTCTTCCTGCTGTCAATTTCACATTCTCCTTTTTCCAAGGCCCAGTTCTCCCAACGGTGCATGACCTTAAGCAAGTCATTCAGCCTCCCTGGGCTCCAGCATCCCACCTGCAAAATGAGAGAGTCATACTAGGCAGTCAGTTGGAGCACCAGGGTGTCTCTCCCACTGGCCAAGGTGGGGCCAGGGAGGTTCTTACACTGAAGGGCCGAAAGGTAGGAAGATGAGTGGATAGAGAAAAAGCCCTCGCCTCCCTACCCTGATAGGAACTAAAAAAGAAAAAGGATAGAAACACTCACCAAGAAATGTTAGAAAGGAATCACGAATCTGAGGCCCAGGGCTCCCCTAGACACCTCCTGCTATCAAACAGGCAAAAGAGATTTTAAAATTGCTCGAGGCAGGGAATCTACCGCACCAGGTTGCATATGCCCTGCCCAGGACACCGAGGGCAGTTCTGAGAACCCAACCTGTTGGAACTTAAGCCCCATTTCGCAGAAGGAGATGAGGAAGGGGCCCATGAGTGGGGATTCTCTAACACGGACCAGATTCCACATGGAAGATCAGCCCTCGGGGTACGATCTGACTCCCTGAAGCTCCAGTATATCCCATCTCAGACACCAACATGCAGGGACGCACTACGGAAAAGATGCTTTAGTGGGCCTCACTGGGCCACATTTGTACAACATCCAGGGCAAACACTAACAATTTTGCACAAGTTTGCTCATTGCTGGATTACCCATCTGGCGAGCCCTTACATCCATTCCAGCTGGGAGTCTTACTAAAAACCTGAAAGACTTGTCCTGAACAGCAGTTAGCCGAGCAATGGGCCAGTCCCTGTGATAATCCTGCTGACAACACACTCTTCCCTAAAGCTCCCTGGAATCAAGCCTTGGATCCACCCCTCACGGGTAAAGCAGGTGCTGCCTGGAGACGACTCAGATCTGGCTGCTGCTGTTGATACTGCAAGGGAAAGCTGGACCTGCAATCGTGAAAGAGATTTAAAATTCCGCTTTCGGGAAGGAAGAGCGCCTCCCAAAGCTAAGTGACAATATTACTTCTCCTTTTACTATTTTTTTTTTTTACAATTGCTCTACTCTATGCCCAGGCTTAGACTGATAACACCTTTGCATTTCCCAGAAAGTGGCTTCCTTGGCAAACTTATCCTGCTGTTGGGTGTGCCACCCAAAGCCCCACTCAGGATTAGATCATGTCCACCCCTTAGTCTCTCCAGTCTCTGATTTCACAACAATTCCCTTGCACGACTAGGCATACCCCTCACTGAGCACTTGATCGTTTGTCTGCCCAATAGGTCTCACTTTGGAAGCCCATCGGCAACACTGGCTCTTGAAACATAAAGCAGAAAACCAGCTTCTTGTTCACGGTGCCACCCTCTACACCGCGTATACTGCCTTCAGACAGCAATCTCCCTCAAGTAAAGGCTTCCCTCCACTCTTGACTCTCCCTTCCTTAGTAGATAGTAAGAACCCCTGGACAGGAGGATAGTAAGACTACCCCTTTGAGAGCAGGAAGAAACTACAGAAGATGAGATCTTCATCCATTTACTCCTGTAAGATTACAAGGGTCCAGAGTGTTGAAGGGGAATTATTACCTTAGACCAGTGGTTGGCAAACTGCGGCTCTCGAGCCACATGCGGCTCTTTGGCCCCTTGAGTGTGGCTCTTCCACAAAATACCACGTGCAGGCGCACACCTACAGTGCGATTGAAACTTTGTGGCCCATGCACAGAAGTCGGTATTTTGTGGGAGAGCCACACTCAAGGGGCCAAAGAGCCGCATGTGGCTCGCGAGCCACGGATCTGGCTTTGAGTGGCAATGCTCTCACTTACTGGTTTATGACCTTGGGAAGGTTACCTGACCTTTCTGAAGATGGTGCAGGGGGAGTTCTTTTTTTTTTTAAAATATATTTTATTGATTTTTTACGGAGAGGAAGGGAGAGAGATAGAGAGTTAGAAACATCGATGAGAGAGAAACATCGATCAGCCGCCTCCTGCACATCTCCTACTGGGGATGTGCCCGCAACCCAGGTACATGCCCTTGACCGGAATCGAACCTGGGACCCCTCAGTCCCCAGGCCGACGCTCTATCCACTGAGCCAAACCGGTTTCGGCTGCAGGGGGAGTCCTTGCATGGAGCACACCAAAAGCCACAAGACAAATGGATAGGGCTCTGAGCACGACAAAACAGAGCCAGGTAATTGAGTAGAAAATAGTCCTCCCTCTCCCTCTAAGGAAGGGGACTTGAGCAGGAAGAGAGATTATCTTTGAGACGGGAGTCATGTGGCACCTGAATAAAACTTCTTTCTTTTTGCACCAGCGCCTGCTTCACCTCTGGTTTTCATTGGGTTACAGTAAGAGACAAGCACCAGGACCTCCAGTTCACAAACAACTCTATTCTCCTGTGGTTTGGCCGAGAGCTCCCCTCCTCTTCCCCTGGGACAGCTCTAGACACAAAGCTGGTGCCCAAAGCATGGTGTGTGGACAGGCCAGGGAATCTCCTGATAGCTCTTAGGATCACATAGTTTGTTTGAGCCAAAGAATTGCCAGGAAACGTTAAAGCTCACAGAACCACATGTTCAAAGCCAGGCGATAAGGAGAAGATGCAGGACAGTGGGACAGAGGCCACCATCCTCTCCAGGCCTCTTCCGCTCTTGAGCTGGGAGCTTGGCTCCCACAGCTTTGGACGTGGGTGTCCGTGCTACAGGCTGTCTCCTCCCCTCCCCAGAGGTCTGAACACCCAGCCTCGGACCCAGCACACCATTCGCAGCAGCATGTGTCCTGCCCTCTTTAGCACTCCAGTCGTACAATCATCCTATCTAATAATAGACAAAGATGCAAATTGACCATACCTCCGCCACACACACGATGGGCTAATCAGAGCGATATGCAAATTAACCGCCAACAAATATGGCGGCTAATTTGCATATACTGGCTGGGAGCAAAGACTGAAGACACCGTAGAAGGAAGCCAAGCAACAGAGCTGAGGTAGCGGAGATGGGCGGGGTAGGAGGGGCAGAGAAGGGCAGGGTAGGAGCGGCAGAGACGGGAGCGAAGCCCTATTCTTGCAGGAATCTTTCTTCCTGCAACGGGCTTCTCATTTTTAACTATAACTTCACAACTGGAGTTGGTAGTCAAGAGTCAGAAGACTTACAATAAATCCAATAAGGGAAACAGAGTAACTTCTGGGAAGGGGAGGAATGAAGAATGAGGAAACCAAAAAGGCCATCATGAAAAAAAGGTTTTTTGTTTGTTTGTTTGTTTAAGGATTAGCAGAAGGTGTTAAAGTTCAGGCTACTAGACAGAAAAAAATCCTGGCTAAATTATAATTTGAATGAAAATGACTCAGTAAAGAGATCAGAAAGAATATGGTATCAGGACAATAATGAGCCCATTTTAGACAAAAACTAGGTCCTGGAATGTGGTGCTTCCATTGTATCAAAAGCTGGTGGAGGTCTGGTTAAAAAAAAAGGAAAAAAAGAATGGGAGAATTTAAGAGGAAAATTCTGAGCCTGAAAGAAATATAGGCCAATCTGTATGCTGATATGCTGCAAAATGAGTGCTTCTGAGAAATGAAACCACTAAAAGCATTGAGAAATTTGGCATAATGGCTCTCTTAGAGTAAGGAGAGCATAGTTGAAAGGAATAAAAAGAAAAAAATCAAAGTTCAGAGAGGGAGGGCGATGCACGGGTGGGGCTGAGGAGAAAGAAGGCTTTTGTCTCGAGGTGTAACAGTGAATCGCAGCTGGAGTGAGCCCGTTCCTGCTGTGGCTGGGACTGCATTTGGCCTCACAGAGATTGCTGCCTACGTATTTTTTTTAGCTCACAGGATCAAAGAAGCATGTGGCCTTTCCATCCTGCCTGAAGCTCCAGGCAATCAAAGAAAAGGATGAATCACAGTAAGACTATAGCTTTGATGAAAACGCCCCGATCATCCAGTGACATGATCAGTAACAGTTCTCACGATGACTGCAACAGCAATGACTCTTTTGGACTCCGCCTCGTAGCAGAAACGTGTCACAAGCATATGCACAGGTCTTTGCAGCAGCACCACTCAGAGTATCTGCAAGTTCAACTCTCAGATGCAGGCTGGGCTTTGTATTTGTTCTTATAACAGTTTCTTTCATAAGGAATAATTATGAGAGGTTTTTGAGAAATTAAAAAGTCCAGCAGTAGGAGGAGCAGAGCCTGGATGTGGAGGTACCCAACTCTCATGTGCTCACTTACTGGCAATTGTCCATATTTTTTCTATTTGCTTTTTAAGTCCACGTACCTATAACATATAAGAACTAGAGGCCTGATGCATGAAATTCATGCATGGGTGCGGTACCTAGGCCTGGCCAGCGATCGAAGCACAAGTGTCTGGCGTGGAAGGGCAGCTGACTGCTGGGCCCTGGGCAGCACCTGGGCCCCTGGGCCCCCGCAAACCCTTCTCCGCCTGAGTCATGGCGCCCAAGTCCCCATGTGGAGATGTGGTAAGCACAGCCGGATGCCCTGCGGGCTGGGGTGCAGCGTGGGCCTCTGGGCTGCCCAGCAGTGCTGCACGGAGGCCGGGCAGGCAGTACACTCTCTCCCAGCTGGCCTCGCAGACCGGCTCCTGAGCTAACCCACGGGGAGCCCGTAGGGTAGCAGGGGGAGCGAGAGCAAGCTTGGTGGACCTCGCACCTCCATCCCCATCACCCCCGCCCCCAGGTACCAGCGAGAGGTCACAGTGCCCGGGAGGTTGGTTGTCCCGGAGGTTGGTCGCTGCCACGCACCCCCAGTTCCCAGTCCCAGCCCAAGGGCTGGCTAGTTTGGGCAATCAGGGCCTGCAGGCCGCCCTCTGCGGGGTGATCGGTCGTGCCTCAGTGCCTGGGAGCCAGGCAATGGCCCCACCCCTCGCCGCCGCCGCCACTGATCATTGTCTGTGGGATGATCGGTGGGGCGGGATTGGGGCCTGCTTGCACCCCCCTTGGCCTGGCGCTGCCTGCTCACCTGCTCCACCATCCTGCCGTGGTCCTGCTCTTGTCAGGGCTCATTGGGGCCGGCAGCGCCTCCACTGCCAGCGCTGCATCGCTGACGCCTGCCATGTCCCATGGTGCCCCCTGGCAGTCAGTGCATGTCATAGAGAACGGTGGAACTCCCGGTTAACAATTTGCATATTAGTCTTTTCTTATATATTTTAAGATGTAACACTACACAGAAAGTTGCAATGCCTGTTATAGTCCCATCGCCTGTCCATGAATGTGTTTTGAATCTGTCTCAGCTTATTGATAGTGACCTAACACTATCGCTGGGAATGCCTGGGGCACTCACCTGGGCCCATGCCTCTGGGGCAGTCTCCACAGAACCTATGCGCTCGACTTCCTTTGTAATTCTTGAAACCAAGGGTCTTTGTGATGTTGATTAATTTAGTTTTAAATCCTAGCTCTAGAAATAGATATATTTCCCTCATAGACCTAGCTTTCCCCCCAATAATCAGTGACACCGAGGCAGCAGAAGACAACAGCCTGGACCTCCGAGGCTGACCACCGTCCTGAGCACTAGAACACGGCTGTTTGAATCGGTATGTGCTCTAAGTATAAACACACGCTGGACTTCTAAGACAGTATGAAAAACAGTAAAACGCCTCTAATAATTTTTATATTGATTAGGTTGTAGTGGATTAAATAAAATATACATTAAAATCAATTGTGCCTGTGTGTGTTCCTCATGTAGCTACTAGAAAATCAAAACCAATATATGTGGTGATGTGTGGCTTCCATGATCTGTCCGCCAGAGAGCTCTGATCTATTCTAGACCTTTCCTTTAACTGCTGGCAGCTGGGTTTTGCTAATTGGTGAAGGAGCAAGCCCTAAATCTGAAACATCAGAACATTTACTGTTCACAGATACTTCCTAAGGGGTTTATGTGGAACCACCCGTTCAGCCTCCGGGAGGTTGCGGGGCTGCACAGGAGGCTGTGCGAGGTTGCGCTCCTTCCAGCAGGATGAGCTGGGACCCAGCCAGGGGGCTGGCTCCACGGCCTGACCTTGGAACTGCCAACTGCACTGGAAGGGGGGCACTTTGAGAATCTGCCTCAGACAGCAACGGCCAAGTAGCTTCATGTGGTGGCGTCTCTAGCGACGTACAGCCCTTACGTGTCAACAGGGTATCTGTTTTAACTTCTAATGGAACAGTTATGAACAGACACATTTGTTGTGGCAAGTTTAGCTTTAATGAAACCGGTAGGTTTGTTTGACACCCACTTACAATGTTATGAAGCCAGCTTTACTCTTTGCCACTAATTAATTATATTAACTACTTTTAGGGCAAATTGTCAATGCAACATACTCTTTCATGTTTCCTATGTTTTCAATTTGTTTTCTTTAGCCGTGTCTATTTATACCGAAATCATTTTTTCCCTGTTATATAAAAGGGAGGTCCTCATTATTCTGCCAACATTAAAATTGAGGCTTGTGATTAAGTTATAAAACACTGGGCCCTGGCCAGGTAGCTCAGGTGGTTGGAGCATGTCCCGTGCACCAAAAAGGTTTCCAGTTAGATTCTCAGTCAGGACACATACCTGGGTTGTGGTTCAATCCCAAGATCAGTGTTTCTCTCTCACATCAACGTTTCTCTCTCACTCAAAAAAAAAAAAATCAATAAACATATCCTCAGATGAGGATTAACAAAAAACTCACAATGGGGGTGGGGGTGGGGGTAGGAAGAGATTAACCAAAGAACTTGTATGCATAGTAGAGGCCCGGTGCACTGGGGTCCCTCGGCCTGGCCTGCGGGGATCGGGCCGAAACTGGTCTCTGACCCCCCCCGAGGGGTCCCGGATTGCGAGAGGGCCGTTCTCGGGTGACGCACCGGAATCAGGCTCCCTCCTCTCTTCTCCCAATATTATGTCTCTCTCTCTCTCTGTCTTGCTTCATTCATCTCACTAAGTTTGGCGGTAACTGACGACTTGTAGGCATTTAGCTGCAAAATGCAATTATTTAGCAAACAGGGTTTACTTAGCCTGGAATCTAGTGGGCCCAGGGCAGGACCCTGCTCAATGCCAGGCTCCCGCCAGGCCCTTCCCCAGGCAGAGTCCTGTGGTGCCAGAGCCTCTCCTTCCCACCTGAGCTGGTCCTTGCCTCCTCCCCTTCCGGAGGTTGCCCGCAGGCACTACTGTCCGCCTGGGAGGAGGGGAGCCGCTGCCGGTTTCCCAGCTGAGTGTGGTGGGAAAATTGGAGCCTCCACTGGAAATGGATATTAAGCAGATAGGCCGGCATGGGCGCCAGACAGTATAGGTCCTGCATGTCTCATCATTTTGCTAATTGAGTGGAAGTTTCTGTAAGGGCCAGACCCACGACCTCTGCATTGGGCTAGAGGCCTGGTGCACGGATTCATGCACCGGTGGGATCCCTCGGCCTGGCCTACGGGTATCAGGCCGAAACCAGCTCTCCAACATCTCCCGAGGGGTCCCAGATTGCGAGAGGGCAGTTCTCAGGTAATGCACCCCAGAATCAGGCTCTGTCCTCTCTGGTTCCAGGTGTGTCACCTGAGAACCGCAGCTGCCAAGTCACCCCAGTTTGGCAGCTCCTGCATTGAGCGTCTGCCCCCTGGTGGTCAGTGTATGTCATAGCTACTGGTTGGATGGTTGCTTAAGCTTTTATATATATAGATAAGCATAATCCATGGACGTAGAAAATAGTACGGTGAAGGCCTGGGCGGGGGGCAGGAGTGAGGTGGAGGAGGTTAGTGGGGTTAAAAAAGAGAGGACATCTATAATACTTTCAACAATAAAGATAAACACACACATACACACGAGGAGAGAAAAGATGGTGCACGATTGCCATGGGGATATTATTGATGAACTAGAGGCCTGGTGCACGAAATTCTTGCACTGGGGGGGGGGGTCCCTCAGCCCGGCCTGTGCTCTCTCACAGTCCAGGAGCCCTGCTATTGATCACCCCAAAGAGGTAGGCCTTGTCCACACAGCCAGGGCTCCGTGATGGATCGCCCCCACAGAGGCCCCACCCACCCGCCGCAGCACTGCTGCTGGTAGCCTGGGCCTCCCTCTTTGGGGCAAATGTGGAGCCCCCCAATTGATTGATCACCCTGCTGGCCAATGGCCTGGGCCTCCCTCTGAAGGCCGATCATGGGGTGATGGCCAGTCCCCGACCAATCACATCGCACCCGCCTTGGCTGGCCTGGCGCCAGTGGGTGTCATAGCGTGGTCTGGAAGGTCGTCCAGAAGGACGTCTGGAAGGTCGTTCGGTTGTCCGGTCTAATTAGCATATTACGCTTTTATTATTATAGATTTTTAAAAACAGCTTTGTTTTATTTTTTTCTAACCAACTGACAAGACAAACCCTAGGTGCCCCTGGTCAGGCTCAGAGCAGGGCCGATTTGGGAGTTGGGGCGCCGCCCCCTGTCATGCACAGAGCAGGGCGGATTGGGAGGAGGCGATGCCACCCTCAGTTATGCTCAGGGTAGGGCTAATTGGGGGGTTGGGGCACCGCCCCGTCACACTCAAGGCAGGGTCGATGGGGAGGTTGCGGCACCACCCCCTGTCACGCACAGAGCAGGGCCAATCAGGGGGTTGGGGCTCTGTACCCTGTCACACACAGAGCAGGGTCGATCAGGGGGTTGGGG
>NW_005362033.1:894524-896264 GCF_000412655.1 Myotis brandtii
GGGAACGTTGGAGTCCGCCGTCACTGGAGCAAGCAAGCCTCCCTGTTCGCTTCAGTGCATGGCTGCCGGGCCGCCATCTTGGCTGACAGTTAATTTGCATAAGGATATGCTGATTAGCCAATGGGAAGGGTAGCGGTCGTACGCTAATTACCATGTTTCTCTTTTATTATATAGGATGTTAGATTGCTTTTTGAACTCTGAATAAAACTTTCACTTTAACATTTCAAATCATAAAGTTACAGAACTGGTAGGGGTCTAAGGTCTCCTATGTGTTGGTTAAGACCATAATCTTGGTGTCAGGCAAGCTGTGTGAGCCTGGGCCAATATCTTAACCATTGTAAACCTCCCTTTCCTCACCTATAAATGGGGAAACTGACATCTACCTTCTAGAGCTCTTTTGTGGATTAAATGCGATAATGATTGTGACTCTGTTCCTTATACCTACTTTCATTCCATGGTAGTTGTGGTCATGACTATTATTATTATTACTATTGTACTAGCATTGCTTCCCCAGATGACTCGGCAGGTATACAGTCTCTTCAGCAACCTGGTCCGACCCCAACAGCACTTTCTCCTCCCTCTGGACCAGACTCTCGAACTCTTCCCTTAGTGGAGAGGCCCCTGGTTAGCGGGAAGAAGGCCCTCAGCCTCGGCTCCGCGAGCTCCCCCACTGGTGCCTGAGCAGAGGCGGCTGACAGCTGAGCTGAGGGCATTACTGGCGAGCCTCCAGCACAGCCTCCAGCATCTCTAGCTCCTTCTGCAAACTCAAGTCACCGGATCTGCCTCCATCAACTGCTCCTGATGCACCTGAAAATGTTAGCATTAATGCTTGCCTTGGGGTCGGCCGCGGGCTCTGGAGTGTCCCTGCCCGCGGTGCTGCCTGAATGTGGACTCCTGGCCTCTCTTTAGGGCCCAGGATGGCCGCCTGAGGAAGGACGAGCTGCCTGGCTCCTATCTTCTCCCCCCAGGGGCCAGGCTTAGGATGGCTGACCCACTGCCTAGAAATTATATTTATTTTGAGGAACAGAACCCCAAACCCACCAGAAGTCCCCCACCTTGGCCTAGGGCCCTATGATGTCCTCAAACCAAACCTCTGGAGGTTAATCACGTATCTGCAGAAGTTAGAAGGCAGTGCAGGCTCTGCTATGACCCTGAACTAAAGATTTCAGAGGAGAGGAAATGGCCCACAGGGACGGAGGATTGGCTCCTAGGATCTCGTGTTTATTCCTGACACTAACCCCTTCTGTGGGACGCCTTCCCACCGCCCCCACATCTCGCACAGCATCCAGAAGAAGCGTATGAAGTGTCGAATTCTCAGTTCTTCCCCATCCAGGGGGCGGGCGTGGCGGCCTCTGTGCCCGGTCCTGGGGCTGCCCAGGGTCAGCTTCGTCCTCTCCGCCTGGAGGCCTCTGGGGGTGCGGGCTGGTCTTCCATAAGAATTCTCAGGGCCTTGCCCTGACCGGCTTGGCTCAGTGGATAGAGCGTTGGCCTGCGGACTGAAGGGTCCCAGGTTCGATTCCGGTCAAGGGCACATGCCTGGGTTGCGGGCTTGATCCCCAGTAGGGGGTGTGCGGGAGGCAGCCGATCGATGATTCTCTCTCATCATTGGTGTTTCTATCTCTCTCTCCCTCTCCCTTCCTCTCTGAAATCAATAAATAAATGTACTAAAAAAAAAAAAAGAATTCTCAGGGCCGTAGGCTCGGCCTCAAGCCCAGGTGAGAGGTGTCCCCTCCGCTCGCA
>NW_005362033.1:898290-902419 GCF_000412655.1 Myotis brandtii
GGCCCCATGTTGCCGAGCCATTTTTACTGTTATTTATACCCACATGAGACAGGATGTAAGCCCTCAGCTTATAGCTCTTACTTACCCATCGAAAACCAAAACAAGAAGCTAAAACGAATGGCTGTTACAGTGAGGCTCCAGGGAGCGTTTGGTGCTCTGGGAGCTGTTGTTGACATGGGAGGCTACTCGAAATGAAGTGGTGGCTGTTGCTGGCCCCGCGCCCTTCGAGGGCGGCTAGACGAGGTTCACTTGATGGGGGTGACCTGTCCCGTCCCCCATGTTCTCAGATCAGAGCCTGGCTCCACGTGGCTGCCCGGGGTGTGACCAGGCTCCCTTCTCCTTGGCCTCTGCTCACCGAGCAGCACTTCTGGCAGCAGGAGCTCGCAAACACAGATGCAGGTGCAGACCCTGCCGCCCCAGGCAGTGCCGGATTACACATGCTGGTTTTAAGAAAAATAGGAAGCACACAATGTATACATTCTCAGAGGCAGTCCTTGGGCCCGGAGTATGTTCTGGAGCCCTGGTAGAGTGGTTGCGTTGGGCGGCCCTTACGGTGGGCAGTGAGGTGCCCTATTGATTTTAGAGGGAGAGAGAGATAGAAACATCAATGATGAGAGAGAATCATTGATTGGCTGCCTCCTGCACGGCCTTCACTGGGGATCAAGCCCGCAACCCTGGCATGTGCTCTTGACCGGAATCGAACCTGGGACACCTCAGTCTGCAGGCCAACGCTCCATCCACTGAGCCAAACCAGCCAGGGCTACATTTTAATTTTGGCTAATCTAATTGGTCAGAAATGATATATTATATCAATCTGTCTTTTATGATATGAGGTAAAGCATCTTTTCATATGCAACTTTATATGTCATTTCTCATTTTTTCCCTATAAACTTCCCATTTTTCTATTAGGTCGTTTCTCTTTTATAGGCTCTTTGTATATTAAGGAAAGTATGTCCTTTGTCAAGTGTAGTTTAAATCTTTTCTGACTTGGGGGTTGGTTTGTTGTTCGGAAGCGTCTCAATTTATATAGGGCAGGTTTGTTAAGAATTTCCTTTATGGCTTCTGAGTTTTGGTCTAGGTCTTCTAACCTTAGTTTCGGATCTATAATTGCCTCTTAATTCGTCTCTTTGCCTTTATGCTCTCCTCTTTCCAGTTCATCCTGTGTGAGTTAACAGGAAGAACTAGGGCTCTTTCCAAATTGTTTTTGCAACCTTTTAGCCTTCCATCCAGAGAGCTCTGCATACCATCATCAAGTCTTCTGCCTGAACTGCAACAAAGCCCAGATGTGGGTGGCGGAGTCTTCCCGGCTTGTGCGCACTCCAGACCCTCCGTGGGTGTGCCTTCCTGCCCTCTGTGTGCCCAGAGAAATGCCACATATTTTCAAGGACTGGCTCAGAGGCCACCTCTTCCCACTGTGTAAGCTTCTGGCTCCTCTTGCTCCTGGCGGAGGTGCACCCTGCCTGGTGTTAGCAGTCCCACAGCCATAACTTCCATCCTTCCTAGCGTCTTCCATAGTTAAATGAGCAGCCAAAACTACGCATTTGTGTTATTTTCAAAGATTGAGCAAAAGGAAAAGGAAAATCTCATTTTTATGCCTGTAAGAAATTTTATAGGTCTCAGGTATTTGAGACTATTTCTGGTATGCATAGAAGCCACATTACAGAAGTACATCTCTCTATATAAAAGCCTAAGCGACTGAATGACCAAGCAACCGAACAACCAAACGACTGAACGACCGGTTGACCGGTCACCATGATGCGCCCTGACCACCAGGGGGCAGACGCTGAACGCAGGAGCTGCCCCCTCGTGGTCAGTGTACTCCCACAGCAGGAGCACCACTCAGCTGACCATCAGGTGCCAGATGCCGCTGGGCTCACGCCTGGCAAGCACAGCTGCAGTGGCATGAGCCTCTCCCGCCTCGACGGCAGTGTTACCGAGCGGCGGCAGCGCTACCGGCGGTAGTGACAGCAGGTGCAGTGGACCAGGTTGAGCAGAAGTGGCGCAGTGCCTGGCCCGGGCTCCTCCCTGGCCACCTGCCGCTCCGCACTACTACATCCCCCGAGGGGTCCCAGTTTGCAAGAGGGCGCAGGTCAGGCTGAGGGACCCCACTGGTGCATGAATCCATGCACCGGGCCTCTAGTATATAATAAAGGAGGAATGAAAGAGGCCTGAGGACCAGGGAAAGTTATAACTTTTGTTTCCTTCAAACTTGCCAAATCTAATCTAGTCTGGAATGAAGTGTCCCTGCCTAGGAATTCTGAATTGGAGTTGTCACTGCCTTGCGTGATGGTTTTGGTCACCTAGTAAATGTATTCTGTCAATGCGGGTATTTAAACATTTTTTAATTTGAGTTTTTAGTTGTTGAATGTTTTTAGGTTGCTGTGGCCCGGTGCACGAATTTGTGCACATTGAAAGAAAATTAATTAGAAGAAATATTTTATTATCACTGTTTGCCCTTCTATATAATAGAAATGTCAACCAAATTCACAATCGACAATGACAGATCGAAACACATGCATGCGATTGGCGCCAGCAAGTGCTTTATATGTATCAGGCATGCACGAGTCAACTTAGCCTTTTATATATATAGAATAAACTTGCTTAATTAGACCTTTCTGATGTAGCTAAACTTTTTCCAGCCCAGTGAAGCACCCCAACTTCTCTTTCAGGTAATTGTCAGCAACACGGCAGTAAATACTAACACAAAGCAGATTATTATTGTAGATCACGCAGGAAGAACAAAGGGTAAAATATTGAACTGCAGCCGTGTTTGACTATATTCTGTGCAGTGAAAAAGCCTGAAGGTCCACCATTTTCAAGGTCCACCATTTCTTCTTTTCAGTCGGGTCAAGTTTCTAAGCTTTCTAAATCTCCGTTTTCCGGCTAATGAAAAGAAAACAGGATTCCCCCAAGTCTCCTATCTACCTACTCCAGGACTTCTGTGAGGATCAAATGAGATGAGGCACAGGAAAACGCATTGCTACATGGCATCATTACCCGGCGCCCACAGCCACCGTTTCAGGGCTGGGCATTTTGTGCCATGGGGTCTTGGCAGTGTTGGTGGGTTGTTGCTCTGGGGTGGTGGTGAGGCCTGTGTCCCACTTGGGAGAAGCCGAGTGTTGCTTTGTGGGCATCAGGTCGCAGTGCAGTTTCTCTGTAAATGGCCAGTGTGTGTCACGGCAGCTCCTGCGTTGAGTGTCTGCCCCCTGGTGGTCAGTGCGCGTCATAGCGACCGGTCGGATGGTCGGACACTTAGCATATTAGCCTTTTATGTATATGGATGTTTTTAGGTTGCTGGGTAGGTAGAGGGGAACCATCATCTTTGATGCCGCAGAGATAGTTCAAGCCATGAGCACACTGCTTCGTCCTTTAATCTTAGGGTGGAGCCATGTTGCTTAAAACAAGTTCATTTGCTGTGGAGGCAGGTCAGCAGGACCTCAGAGCCCTGGAGAGGCTTCTGTCTGGGAGTGGGGTATTACGGGCCTGCTGCTTCCCACACAGGTGTCTGCTTTGATCTGACGGGGAGGCCTGTCGGGGTTGCACAGGAAGCGGCCTCCACATTGGCAAGCGAAAAGGTCGACAAATGACCACTGGCTCCCCGGGCTTGTCTCTGCTCGTTTTACTGCAGCTTCCCTCGCTGCCCTTCTCTCTCCTTCCGAGTCCCAGTGAGAGGATGAGCCCCGGAGAGGGGACATTCCTAGGCTGCCTGGGGGACTGTTTCTGGGCCTGCGCATAAGCCTCTGCTCTTCTCTCCACCTCGCCAGCCCTCCAGCCCGATCTTGCAGTACCTGCTGGAACACAGGCTCCGTGAGTTAGTCGCTCGTGCAGCGTGCTGATGCCACGGCAGACCGTTTACCCTGCGTCTTGGGAAGAGGGGAGGCTCCTTGTGGTGGGCCTGGGTAGCTCCCATCGAAGTGAGCCTGTCTGGCAGGTATTGTCTGGAAGGGGTAACCATCTGAAGTCGTTAGCGCAGACTTAAGTTTGTACAGGTTGGTGGCAGAGGGGTGTCAGGAGGAGGAGAAGACCTGGGTCTGTAGGAAACGAGTGACAGTACGAGGAGGAGGCGGGGGGTAGGGGGAGGTAGGAGGTGGAGTTGGCAGGACTGGCGCTGGGTGAACATCGGGCACAC
>NW_005362033.1:902543-906211 GCF_000412655.1 Myotis brandtii
GGTTTAGCTCAGTAGCTGAGGGGGTGGGAGCAGATGGACACACTCTTGGCTGTTTTGTTTAGAGCAGTTTCTTCCAAACTTCTTTTAACAGCAGAGCCTCTTACTCCTCCTTAAAAGTATATTTTTCACATGTAAGTCAGTGAGTAGATAAAAGCAAGGGCATGAGTGAGGTCCCCTTAAGAGCTAGCAGAACTGGAGCAGAGAAATTGAACTGGCCACGAGGAAGTGATAGCTGCTCTCCAGGGTGTGAGGAGCCCCGGACTCCAGGAGTGTGCCTTTGGTAATCTGCCCAACTTTGTAATATATGTAACCTTTGACCCAGAAATCACACTTCTGGGAACTTATCAAAGTACTTGCACAAGTACATACCGATATAGCAGCGGTTCTCAACCTGTGGGTCGAGACCCCTTTGGGGGTCGAACGACCCTTGCACAGGGGTCGCCTAAGACCATCGGAAAACACATATATAATTACATATTGTTTTTGTGATTAATCACTATGCTTTAATTATGTTCAATTTGTAACAATGAAAATACATCCTGCATATCAGATATTTACATTACGATTCATAACAGCAAAATTACAGTTATGAAGTAGCAACGAAAAGAATTTTATGGTTGGGGGTCACCACAACATGAGGAACTGTATTAAAGGGTCACGGCATTAGGAAGGTTGAGAACCACTGAGATATAGCTATAAAATGTTGGTTGTCACTCTGATTGCAAGTGATAAATTGCAAACATCCAAACACCCATCAACAGCCAAGTCATTTAGCTGTCTAATTGTATATGTGTTAACATGAAAAGACATCCAGGATGCATTATTCAGGGGAAAAGGCAAGAATAAGACCATGTGCCCTGCTGGTGTGGCTCAGAGGTTGAGCATTGATCTATGAACCAGTAGGTCATGGTTTGATTCTGGTCAAGGGCACATGCCTGGGTTGCAGGCTCAATCCCCAGTAGAGGGCGTGCAGGAGGCAGCCAATCAATGATTCTTTCTTATCATTGATGTTTCTCTCTCTCTCTTCTCCCTTCCTCTCTGAAATCAATAAAAATATATGTAAAAAAAAAAAAAGAGAGAGAGAGAGAGAAAAGAATAAGCCCTAACCGGTTTGGCTCAGTGGATAGAGCGTCGGCCTGCAGACTGAACGGTCCCAGGTTCGATTCCGGCCAAGGGCATGTACCTTGGTTGCGGGCACATCCCCAGTAGGGGGTGTGCGGGAGGCAGCTGATTGACGTTTCTCTCTCATCGATGTTTCTAACTCTCTATCCCTCTCTCTTCCTCTTTGTAAAGAATCAATAAAAAATATATTTTAAAAAAAAGAATAAGACCATGTGTGTAGTATGGTCAAAACAAATAAAAAATTAAGTGTGTATTTGTATGTTGCTTTATATTTTGAAGCAATCTGAAACAGCGTATGCCGCAGTTAACAGACGTGATCTCGGGGACGTGGCATCAGGGACTTTCCTAAGCCTGGGTGCCTGTCGTTTTAACTTTCCCCTTCAAACACCTATTACTGTCATAAACAACAACAACAAAAGCAAACACTGGTTTAGAAAGATGTTAGTGTGGGAGGAGGAGAGGGTGAGAAGGACTGGCCCCAGGATGGGGCAGCGAGGCCACTGGGGCACGAGGCTGAAGGGGATGAGCTTTTGAGGAGAAAGAAATGGGAAGCAGTCAGATGCCACCTAGAGGTCACAAGAAGTGGTGCTAGGTTTGGGAGGAGGTTGCTTTCGTGATCTGGGTTCCTTGAACTTCTAAGCTACCAGTGGGCACACTTTTGCTCAGTTTGTATTTTCAAGCCCCAAAGCACTTCTACTAAAAACCAAAGCTGTGCCCTACTTACTAGCACCTGTACTCACCATCGTGCTAACTCACCACCTGCACTGTGATGCTTGCCCCTACGTCTGGTGACACAACACAATGTCTGTCCACTGCTGGAATCATGCTAAGCATCACCCAGATGTGCACAAAAGACTGTCAGGAAGTGGCCTGTCTGTTAAGGTAGAGAAGTAATGTTTTTGTCCATTTAAAAAAAATTTTTTTAAGAGAGGGAGAAACATTGATCGGCTGCCTCCTGCATGCCCCCTACTGGGGATCGAGCCCGCAACCCGGGCATGTGCCCTGACTAGGAATTGAACTGTGACCTCTTGGTGCATGGGACGACACTCAACCAGCTGAGCCACACCATCCAGGGCATTTGTCCACCTGAAAACTACAGTGGGTGGGACCAGAGTGCCCTAACCTTGCTCTTTGTATGATTTGTGTGTTTCTCAGCTTGGCCCAGTCTCCTCCTTTCTTTCTAAAGTTAGATGATGACTCACGCTGTACACAAAGGCAGGCCGTGTGGGGCTTTCTGCTTCTGTTCACGCAGTGTTTGGGCCTGATGCTGTTCTTTCGGCTTGAGTCTTTCACAGTCACCCTGGCCTAGCAGGTTCCCTCTTGGTTTGAGCCAGTTCCTGAATAGAGTGTTTTTCTCACCCCAGGAGTTCCATGCTGTTTACTCCACAACTAGGGCAGGCCCAGGAGCTTGCAGAGGGCCTCGCTGTGGTCTGGGTGGTCCTCTGCTCAGCTCCCCCAGGTGGGCTTTTGTTGTTGACTTAAACAGCAGAAATTTCTCACGGTTGTGGAGGCCAGAAACCTGAAGTCGAGGTGTGGGTAGGCAGGTTGCTTCTTCGGAGGCCTCTGCTTGGCTTGCAGGTGCTGGTCCTCTCCCTGTCCTCACGTGGTCTTTCCTCTGTGCGTCCAGGTGGCTTTTCATGTGGCTCCTCCTTTGCTGTCTAAAGCAGTGGTTGCAACCGGTGGTCCCCAGACCCCTGGTGGTCTGTGAGGTCCGAAAGGTTGGCGACCGCTGATGTAAAGGGTGTCTCCTTTACTGAAAGTTCACCCGGTAAAGAATGGGCAACCCTGGAGATTTGGGGTTTTTTCAGAAATGAGCATCTTAAACATGGTCTACTTTTTATTTTCAGAATTAAAAATTCTTTGGGGCCAGGTAATGTTTGCTTCCAGAACTGGATTGTCATAACTTCCTTCTGAATTTTTATTTTATGTATTTTTGTTTGTTTTTACTATGTCCTTTCAGATTCATGTGAGGTTAATCAGTTTTCTTAAAACTATAATTTCAAAACTCACTTGGAACTTAAATCCATAACAATGTGTTAACACATATGCCATTCAAGTATCATGAGTTCAGAAGTCCAGATGCTTTCTGTCCAGATTGTGGATCTGAGCTGAGACCTGTCAGGATGAAAATCAGACCTGCTCAGTGGTTCTTTCCAGATGACTTACAGCCTTAAGGGTTCCCCTCCCAGAAACCGAGCGGAGGGAGGCACACCACTAACTGAGCACAGCTACATCGAGGGCCTCAGCTGACAAGAAAAGGGTGGCCCTTCATTTCTTAGGATAAATGATTGATCTCCACATCTTGTCTCTGAGTTAGAGCTACTGATACATCGCCAGGTATGAGCTGTGCCTGATGGGTCACCGGGAAGGTGGGTATTGTGTCTGCATAAGGGAGAAACGAGTAGTAAATATGAATTAGCACCATCTGGGTTGAAATTTCCCACTAGGGTTGAACATTTATTTTTATTTTTAAAACAGATCATTGGCTCAGCTTTTTTTTAAAGAAAAAACACCACAAAACTTTTTTTTTTTTTTTTTTTTTTAAG
>NW_005362033.1:906292-911900 GCF_000412655.1 Myotis brandtii
ATGCCCAGTAGATGTGTAGGAGGCAGCCAATCAATGATTCTCTCATCATTGATGTTTCTACCCCTCTTCCTCTCCCTTCTGCTCTGAAATCAATAAAAATATTTTTAAAAAATCATTGACAGTTTTCCCCTCTTAGGCCTGAATGGAGGATGATGTTTAGAACCACCTACTGAATTGGATTTTAGTTTTTAGTTTCAACTGCTTGTTTTCAAAAGCTTATCCAGTGCACCAAAAGTTCACTGGTTCAGTTCTTGTCAGAGCACAGACCCAGGTTGCAGGTTTGATCCTTGGTCAGGATGTGTATGGAGGCAGCTGATTGATGTTTCTCTCTCTCTCTCTCTCTCTCTCTCTCTCCCCCCCCCTCTCTCCCTCTCCCTCTCCCTTTCTCTCTCTCTCAAATCAATAAAAAATAAACACATTAAGAAAATAATAATAAAGCCTGGCTAGCATGGCTCAGTGGTTGAGCACTGACCTATGAACCAGGAGGTCATGGTTCAATTCCCGGTCAGGGCACAGAGAGGAAGAGAGAGATAGAAACATCAATGATGAGAGAGAATCATTGATTGGCTGCCTCCTGCACGCTCCCTACTGGGGATCGAGCCCACAACCCGCGCATGTGCCCTTGACCAGAATCGAAACCGGGACCCTTCAGTCAGCATGCCGACGACGCTCTATCCACTGAGCCAAACCAGCTAGGGCAATAAATAAATAAGTAAATAAATACACACACACACACACATATATATGGTGTATACATGGTGTATATATGGTATATATATGGTGTATAGGAGCAACTGTTAGGCTGTTTCTTTGATCTTAGGTAAAGGTTTTTGTTCTTGTTTGTTTTGAAGTTAGTGGAGACGGGGGGGGGGGGGGGGGGGGTAGAAAAATAAAAAGAATAAGAAGACTAACCTCACAAACAATCCTAAAAAAACCCCCAATATACTCGTCAATCGAGCAAACAACAATAAACAATAGAGAGAGAAAAGAAGAAGAAGAAGAAAAAAATTTGGATAGTGAAGGAAGATAAGGGAAAGGTGTATAAGGATTTAGAGCAGGGGATTGGACATAGGGTATATAAGTAGGGTGAAATTTTGACAGGGGGTAAAAAGAATAGGGAAAATCTAAAGCTGGAGTAGGGTAAGAGAAACAGGACAACAAAAGGGAAAAGGGGGGAGGGCTGGATTTCTGGGCAGCTGCTAAGAGCTGTGAGATGAAGTGGAGGCTCCTGCCTTTAAAATGAGCTGGACCTGAAGGCACGGAGTTTATATAACTGTGGTAGAGAGCTGTACCTTCTGAAACATTTCCAATAGTTTCTAACTAATTTAAATACTACTAATAACTCTGTGGGAATTAGTCTTTGTGTTAATAGATTCAAGTATCCAACCGTCCGCTAAAAGTGGCTGACAGTCTCCCGATTGGCCTGGAAATGGCTGAAATGAGAAAAAGTGTAACATTTCAGCAAATTTTTCTTGCAGTGTGTCACCTGATAGTGGTAATGGTTTGTTCATTTGTTCAGCAGACACTTATGAACTTATTTGCCAAGCATTCGTTCTTTCAACAGATGTTACTTGAGTGCCCAAGTGCTCAGGGACTGGCCGTGGCACGGGATGCAGCTGGGAATGAGGTGGACAGTCCTGCCCTCTTAGCTAACAGACATTAAGCACCTAATTTTGCGCACGTGCTACGGGAGGGGCTGCACAGGCGCTGCTCGGCGCTGGGGCTTTTCCTGAGCAGCGGTCACAGGCCCGCCTTAAGGCTGCATGAGAGAGCCAGGCCCTGCCCTCTGGTGCACAGCCCAGGAGGGGGACAGGCAGAAACCAGGCGTCTACAAGGCCTGTGGGGTGCAGAGGAGGGAGCCGGGTGTCTCAGCCTTAGCTGCGAGTGTTAATACCTACCCTCTGACCCTGCAGCATGGACAAGGACAGCCCGGACATCCACCATGACCTCAACGCCCTCAAGACCAAATTCCAGGAGACGCGCAAGGTCATCAGCACCATGCCCGGCATCCACCTGAGCCCTGAGCAGCAGCAGCAACAGCTGCACAGCCTCCGGGAGCAAGTCAGGACCAAGAACGAGCTTCTGCAGAAGTACAAGAGCCTCTGCATGTTTGAGATCCCCAAGGAGTAGACGAGGCCGCCGCGTGCAGGATGCCCAAGAAAGCAGGGGAGAGCAAGTGGCCCGGATTGGTTCCTTGTGAAGTGTGGTTCCTTATGAAGTGTGGTTCTTTGGACCCCAGCTCTGAACTTTATAGCCGAGTGGCGGGGAGGCTATTGTGCTGCTTCCTCAGCTGAACTTGACGTTGACTGTGGGGGGGCTTCCTTCCATGTGTCCGCGTGTCTCGATGCGTAATAGCTGGAGTGCCTGCCTGTGGGAAGAAGAGGGTCCTGGCCCTGCCTCTGGGGAGGGGCCACCTCCTGTGTGTTTGGGCTCCACTGGCATCTCCGCTTTACTTCCTGCCTCCCTCTCTCTTCCCCCCGGACATGATCAGTGTGTGCCAGGGCCACATCGTTCTGTTAACAGTGCTGTGTAGCCTTTGCACGAAGCTCACTGGACAGATGAGGCCTGGGCTCGTGCGGCGTGGGCTTAACATGGTGAAGGAAGGCTGGGAGAAAGCAGTTTTGAAAGACGTTTTCTCCTGAAACTGTTTCCTTTTATGTTTGAGCCAGTGAGTGTCACTGTCCGTGGGGGGTCGGCCAGCTGCCTGCCGGTGGCCCCTTATCAGGTTCTCTGCCACCTACATGCTCTTTTCACTTTCAGCTCTTGCTCCCTTTGTCTCCTGTCATCTGCGGGCATCTCGTTTAGCCATTTAATGCCCAAGAGTGGCCAAACCGCTTCAGACCTCCTGGGGCCGGGGGGAGTGTCACTTCTACGCAGGCACAGGCGGGCTTCCGGCAAACAGCCGGCCTCTTCCAGCGTCTCAGATTCCGTGATCTTGGTTTAAAAGTTTATTTCTCTCTCTGGCCTCGCTAAAGAGCCAGCACGAACATTACTGCGCTGCAGGCAGGTCATGATGGACTTTTTGTTCAGAAGGGCGGCTCGGTGACAGCTGTGACCGTCCCTGGGCCAGGTACAGTTCTGAAGGGTGGGGCGCGCTAAACCCAAAGTTCAGCAGCCAAGTTCTGGTTCATGAAATGTTTACAAACACCCCTAATTTCCTGCAGGTGGGACGTTTTATTTTCATGCGCGTCCCTGGCCTCTTAAAGGATAAGGTGAGACTAGTAACCAAATATTATTTGAATCTAGAACTGAGTGCGTAACCTATGCTGACCAGTTCTGGGGCTTACCAGCTGCCTGCTGCTGACCTGGCCCGCAGGTGCTGACGGTGGAGATATTTTTAGCAGGGCTTCGTTCAGTGGCCCTGCAGCCACCTGCCAGAAGAGGGCGGGGCGGGAGCTGGGTCTGTGGTGGGGATCCGGTTTCTGTGGCTTTGGACAGAGGAGCCGGCTCTGCATTGAGGTGGGTAGTACCTGTTAGACTTCTACGTTGGGACTGTTCTTTAACTGAATCAGTTATTTTCTTGAACTTTCAGAGTAATGTGGGGCCAGTTTTAAGGCTCTGACCAAATACCATGAAGCACGAAGCACATGGGATGCAGGGCCCGGGCTTCCTGCCAGGCTGGGAGGTCAGCGTCCTGGGCGTCGTGGTTTTCAGGAGCGTCATTAAAAGCACTTTGCTCTGCTCTCAGGACATCTTGGTTTTTGTACTGAGAAGTTCTTAACAGGATGTCTCCTGGGCACTGGATATGTTCCCTTTGCTTAGAGATGACAAAGGGGCAACCTCCACTCCGCACCCCTCCCCCTAGCACACACATGTTACAGTGTGGAAGCAGCAGCTCCTGCTGGCCTGGAGGGTCATCCTGCCCGCCCATGATGGGCCCCAAGGCTACCCCTCATTCCATAAGGGGTTCAGTCCTGGCAGGGAGCAGCCCTCACCAGAGCGAGGTGGTAGTCCCTCCCCCGGGACAGTATCAAATGCCCCTTACCGGCTGAACACCCCCTGGAAGCCGATTATTTGGATTATTGGGTGGCAGGCACTTTTTATTTCTTTAAAGATTTTTAAAAATTAATTTGAGAGAGGGAGAAACATCGATGTTCCGCTCTCAGCTCTCACATGGATGGGCCACCTCCCGCAGGCCCTCCCCCCCGCCGGGGATCAAGCCCGCAACCTGGGCATGTGCCCTGACCGCAGATTGCAGCAGCGACCTTTGGTGCGCAGGATGGGACGACATCCAACCAACAGCCACAGCGGCTTAAACATCACACTTAATTCTCACAGCAACTCCACGCAAAGGGCGTTCTCTGTATTTTCCTGGCACAGAATTCGGGGCTTGGCAGGTGTCGCTGCCCCAGGCTCGCACAATTCAGAGGGGTCCTGAGCTGAGAGTGGCTGCCTCCGCTCCTGAGGAAAGGAGCCAGCAGAGAAGCGCGCCGGACCCCTACCCAGGGCAGAAAGTGCTTCCTGGAGTTGGAGGGGCCCGGAGGCTCAACTGTCTGCAGACAGCCGCCTGGGAGTCCGGAGAGGAGCCACGGGCCAGCTCTGCCTCCTTACTTGTGAACACAGGGCCCAGTGACACCTCCAGACCTGTCACCCGGGGCCTGCACTGAGTATTGGACAGACAGTTGGGCACAGCCCCAGGGCCCTTTGTGGCTGGGTCGCAGGGAAGCTAAGCAGGTAAATGGCTAGAAAGATGCATCTCAAGAGAGGACTCTGAAATCCTTTCTTGTTGGCCTCGATTTCAAAGGACCCATTCCCCAAATAGAAGGGCTTCCGCCCAGCCATCCGGAACTTTCCTAGAGCCTCTTCCCCCAGGAGGGCTGAAGCTGTGCTCAGAGCGCTGGTGCGTTTTCCGGGTCTGGGAAGGGGAGCCTAAGCCACAGTGTAGAAACCCACTCCTCCCTCTCACCCTGCCCCTCGGCCCATTTATAAAAGCAAAGAAAGCATGGTTTTCATTTTAAATTATTTTATAGTAAAATAACCAGTAACAATAACACGGTCTCACACAGTATAAACACTGGATAAGGTTTTGTTCATGTTCACGAAGTTTTTTCCTTGTGCAGTTTCACATACACATGTAAACAAGTCATTTGGCTGATCTGACCCCTTAGTTTCAGGGCAAAAGCTTTTGCCAGCTGCCAGGGCAGCCCAATCGCAGACAAGTGAATGCCCTGGTCTCCCTTTACCCTGCGGCGGGCAGGACGCCCAGCGGTGGCTGATTCACTTCCACACACACCCTACCCAACTGTTCGGTCTCTGAGAATCCGGGCAAGTTCACCCTCTGTTGGACCTGTGCCCACCAAGTCAGGGCGCGGGGGTTGGTGGTGGTGCCAGTGGGCGCTCAGACGTGGGGGGAGGGGCACCTGTGACCCAGTTCGCTTTCCTTCCAAAGCAGATGACCAGCCCTCCTCCGTTTTCACCTCCCAGTTGGCGGGCCGGGCTCTGGGGAGGGAAGACGCCCGGACACTTGAAGCTCAGGGCCGGCCTGGACCTGGATTTGACTTTTAAACGACAGGGTCTTCCTTCGGTCCTGCTGTCGGCCTGGGGGAGCGGGAGCCCTAGCTGATCACGCAGCGCTCCCTGTCCTTGGCCTGGCCGCCCGCCTTCTCCC
>NW_005362033.1:912290-913102 GCF_000412655.1 Myotis brandtii
CCCTTGTTGCCGCACAGCACCAGGGGCACGTCCGCCCGCCCCTTGGGTTTGTTCCTGAGGCAGGACTTTGTGTCCAGGATCTGCTGCTTGAGCCTCTGCGCCTCCTCGAAGGATTCGCGGTTGTCCAGGCTGAACACCAGAATGAAAACGTCTCCTGCGGGGGCAGAGCAGGAGAGGAGGTGAGGGGGCTGCCAAGGGGGCCCTTAAAGTGGGCTTGGTTTTGGGGTCGCCCAGCCGCCAGGAGCCGGGCGCCAGGCGCTCAGACCTCTCCACGCGCAAACTTGCAAACTGGGCACCCGTGCCCTCGCCAGTGCTCTCGGACGAGGGGTCTCCAACCCCCCTCCCGGGGGCACAGCTGCATCAACACCCCCCACCCCCTCCCGCTGCCCGGCCCGGGCCCCCGCTCACCGGTGAGGATGGAGAGGCGCCGCGTGGCGGGGAACGGGTGGTGGCCCGAGGTGTCGAGGATGTCGAGCTGGTAGAGCTCGCCGCGGATGGCGTAGAACTTGCGGTGGAAGTCCTCCACGGTGGGCGTGTAGGCGTCCTCGAAGCGGCCCGTGAGGAAGCGCGACACGATGGCCGTCTTGCCCACCTTGGACGAGCCGAGGATGACCAGGCGGGAGCAATTCCTGGCCGGTATGCTCAGCTCCGAGTTGCTCGGGCACATCTTCTTGATCATCGCGGTCAGTTTCATTGGGCGGAGGGGCTGCAGGGCGGGCCAGGGGCCGAGAGTAGCGCCGAGTAGCTGGGGTTCTGCTTGGGCTCCGGGCTGGACTCGCTGCCTTAGCCTCTCGGGCAGAGTCGCTCTGGCT
>NW_005362033.1:913655-915430 GCF_000412655.1 Myotis brandtii
CGCTTCTCCCCCGCTGGGGGCGGTGTGAAGCGGAGCCCAGAACCCTGCTCGGCTAGGGACGCGCTTTGGTCGGGTTTGCGGCCGGCTGTGCCCTAACCCCCTGTGACTTGGGGAAGGGACTCATCCACACACGCACACACGATCTTTGGGCCTCCGTTTTCCCAGAGAACACTAGCGCTCCCGGAATCGCAGCCGCGCCATGGCGGGTACTTACCAGGTGCCCTGCTCCGGGCACCTCACCTGTCAGACCTGAAAGCAGCCGCAGCGCGGGCCCCTTCCCGGCCTCGGGCTGGTGCTTGGCCACCAGAGGGCAGCAGAGGGCACTGCACGGCTGGAGTGGGGACGGAGCTGCGAGATTGGGGTCTGGGGAGAATTGGTCACTGCCCTGGGGATGTCAGGCCGCCCCGCGCCTGCTGCAGACCTCGGCCGCTTCTTTCTTCGGAGGAGAGATCTCTGGGGCCTGGCGTTTTCAGCTGGGGTTGTCCCCATCCTCCTGTCTGCAACCCAAAGAGGACCAGAAACGTGCCCTTCCTTGGTCAACACCCTCTCCCTCCTCTGCAGCATTCTGTGCCTCTCCAGTCCCCTGGGCGAACATTTCCAGTTTATGGTTGGGAGCGGGGCCTCCACGCCACAGAGTGAGCCAAGGAAGGTCCTTGCTCACAGCACAGCCTCTGGCCTTCTCTGGGCCTGGGGTTCCTCATCTGGAAGATGGTGGTTCCTGTTGTGATTGTAGATGAGCAAGTGCAAAAAGCTTAGAAGGCAGGACTGGTCATTACAACAGTGCTAAGTGGCCCGGGAGGCTGCAGGGCTGGGCGGGTGGGGTGGTGAGGAGCAGTGAGGGGAAGCAGGTTGGTGAGTAGCCAGGAGTGGCCGATGCTGCTACAGGCCTGGCGCAGGCTGTCTGCAGTGCTCAGCTGAGAGCGCACGGCAAAGCCAGCGCTGCTCCGGCGCCAGGGGAGGCTGTGCTGCTTTGCTTTGACCTCGTTGGATTTGGAAGAATCCAAGGAGGGAGCCATTAGCTGGTGCCACCCCATCCACGTGGCTCAGGGTGCCATGGGCAGTCCTGGGGGTGCCACCCACACCCCTCAGCTGTTTGCAGGCCTGGCGAACCTCAGCTGCCTGGGAAGGGGCGCTCAATGGTCATCTCTTCCAGACCTTTGACAAGGGTCCCGGCGAAATCCCACCCTCCACGGGGTGCCAGTCCTGGGAGGGCCACTTCCATGAGCCGAGGCCCAGGGTGGCGGGTCCAGGGCTTGAGCCCAGCTCTCCCTCAGAGATGCAGTGGGCTGGGACCCAGCTGGGCTTCTCAGATGAGGACTCCTGGTCCTTTCTGGGCATGTCACCCTGCCCCACAGAGGCCAGGCTGTAAGGCTTGTTCTCCCAAGGCTGCTGAGTTCATTAAGCCCCGTTAATGCCCCAAAGCCCATGAGCCTGACCACCTGCATGTCTGGCTGGGGCCCTCGTGCCTGCAGGGAGCAAGCAGAGGGGACACTTGTTAGCTTGGGCTGCTTCATTCCTACCTGTCTCTCTTTATTTAAAAAGTAATACCTGTTCATGTTTCTAAAATATCTAAAGCTTCAGAAAGGAATGCAGTGAAGGGAGTCGGCAGGGAGAGCCCTCCTGCCCCAGCCCTTGGGAGTGAGGCGAGCTCCCTCGAGGCTGCCCACCTCACAGCTGCTAAGGGAAGCACTGTGCTGGGCGGGACGAGTCCAGAGTGTGGAGTATCTTCAACACTGAGCCCCACGGCCAGCCCAGCCGGGGCCCGCCGCCCGCCC
>NW_005362033.1:915606-916021 GCF_000412655.1 Myotis brandtii
CACAGGGCCCTGCCACCCCGCGTCCTGCCGCAGAGCACTGGGTTACGCTGTCAGGTGCATAATGGTTACAGGCGGTTTTGTTTTCTGTGTGTGGCAACCGACAGCATTTGAGGCTGAACCTGCCTGTAAATGTAATTTACTTGCAATCTAGCAATTTTCCTGCTAAGAGTGGAATGGGAGCTTTTAAAAATATTTGACCAGGTCTAGCTGGTTTGGCTCAGTGGATAGAGTGCTGACCTGTGGACTGAAGGGTCCCAGGTTCTATTCCGGCCAAGGGCACATGCCCGGGATGCAGGCTTGATCCCCAGCAGGGGGTGTGCAGGAGGCAGACGATTGGTGATTCTCTTTCATCATTGATGTTTCTGTCTCTCTCTCCCTCTCCCTTCCTCTCTGAAATCAATAAAAACATATTAAA
>NW_005362033.1:916042-917795 GCF_000412655.1 Myotis brandtii
TGGGGGGGGGGGGGGGGGGGGCACAGCTGGCCTCCAAGGCAGGCCATGTCTGCCACAGCCTGTGGGTGGCCTAGAGGTTGTAGAAGGTTCTTGAAAGCTGTGTGTGAGGAGCCTGTCAGGCAGGGCCCTGGGCGGGGGGCGGCGTGCGGAAACCTCCGGCGAGCACACGTGTCCGTGCACCGTCAGTGCGAGCCCGAGCCCAAGCCCGTTCTTAGCCTCACAGAGGGCTCTGAGCTGCCTGGCTCCCGGCCACGGCTGCTGCCTGAAGCAGAGGAGAAGGACCCAACTGCCCGAGAGGACCCGGACTGTGGCCGGCGGCTGGCAGCCGGGCTCGCAGTCGCAGGCGGCGTGCGGAAACCTCCGGCGAGCACACGTGTCCGTGCACCGTCAGTGCGAGCCCGAGCCCAAGCCCGTTCTTAGCCTCACAGAGGGCTCTGAGCTGCCTGGCTCCCGGCCACGGCTGCTGCCTGAAGCAGAGGAGAAGGACCCAACTGCCCGAGAGGACCCGGACTGTGGCCGGCGGCTGGCAGCCGGGCTGGCAGAGGCCTCCACGGACCGCACCTCGGGCTCCTGCCCGCCCGCCCTTGCCAGCGGCCTGGGTGACACCGTCCCTGGATGGAAGCTGTGCAGCTTTCTCCTCGTTTGCTTCTTTAGTGACCAATCAGACCAGCTCCATGACAACCAGTCATAACTGCAGTTCGGACCATCAAACTGTGTGCGTTTGGATCACTTGCATGAAATTAGACCCAACAGCAGGAGGACGAGGTTCCTGTGGTTCACGGTTTCATGTGGGCTGTTTCACTCGAGCAAGTGTCTCCCTTCAAGCACTGGATTGGTCTCCGTGACCTTTGTTGACAAAACAGTCTGGTTTCCCGTCCAACGGGCTCCCTCCGTCCAGCAGTCCGGCAGTCTCCTCCTCAGCCCCCGCTCGTCCCTGTCCGCGGGCCCTTCCAGCAGAGCCAGCCGGCCCCCAGCCTGGGCCCGAGGGTCAGGCTGCCTGGAGCTGCTCCTGCGCTGGCAAAGGAAGGGCTCAGGCCGCCAGGGCCAGGTCCTCCTCAAAGGCTGTGTGTGCAGAGCGGCTTGTGGGGAGTGAGCTCCCTGTTCGGAGGGGGTGCCAACAGGCGGGGATGGAAGCACTGGGGGATCCGACTAGATGCCTCTGTGGCCTCTCAGGCCCTGAGAAGCCAGAGAGGAGCCCAGAGAGGGCCGAGGGTGACAGGCCCGAGCACCGCTGAGCACCCGCTGATGGTGTCCTTTCGCACCTGGGCTCCCACGGGGTGTGCGGGGGGTGGGGTGGGGGGGTGCAAGACCGAGCCTGGCCCTTGGAGGGGCTGCCGATCTTCAGGGCTGCGCCAGGCTCCCTCAACAGGCCCCAGGCGAGTACGCGGCCCACTCCTGGTGGCTGCATGAGGTCCGTGAGGGACTAGAAGTGTTGGCAGTAACTGGAGGTGCCACCTCCTGCTGAGGAGGCGGGGGCAGTGGGGAGCTGCTGGAAGTCCTCCCTGATACCACTGGGAGCTCCCATTTCTCTCCAGCTCCTCACCTCAGAGGGAGAGGGAGGCGTGGGCTCAGGGTGGGACAGACCTGGGTTCCAGCCGGTTCACATGCTAACACTCATGTGTCCCCAGGGACAAGTCACCCAGCCTCTCTGAGCCCCCTATCCTCGGCTGCTAAACGGGGTGACCTCAGCCTGTGTGGGCTTCACGAGAGAGCCCGTGCAGGGCAGGCCAGAGCAGGGGCACGCCATGTGCCT
>NW_005362033.1:917880-922179 GCF_000412655.1 Myotis brandtii
CCTCCAGCATTGCCTGTGCGTTCGGAGAAGTTAGCCTGGACAGAAGTGGGCCAGTGCCTTCCCCTGGCCTGCCACCTGCCACCTCCAGGCGCATGCGCATTTCCACCGGAGACAGCCCTCCAGCGAGAGGGCCAGGCAGCCGGCTGGTGGGGGAGGTGGCCGCACATTTGAACTTTCCTGATACCTTCACATCACCCCACGAAGGTCATCTGTTTCTAGGGCCAGCTGGTCCGACTGGACCTGGCAGCCTGGGGTACAGAGAAAATAAGCATCATGGCCCCGCCAGCCCCTGGCCTGACCCTAGGGGCCAGGTGTCAGGCTGAGGCCCTCACTAGCTGGTCCTTCCTCATCTCAGGGTCCTGGCACCTGCCACACCCACTGCTTGCAGCATTCCTCCTCCAGTTCGCATCTCCGCTCACATGCGCCCGAGGCCTGGCCCCTGACCATCACGGCTGACATGGCTCCCACTTCCACCGGGTGCTTTCTTGTCACTTAGTTCAGCATGTTTTCTCTCTGATCATTTCCCCTGGATGGCAGCTCACAGGGGCATTTGGGGGGGCGGGCACTGGCCGGTGTGATCACCTCCACCCCTGTGGGAAGGAGCAGAAGAGGAGGAGCTGGGGTCAGGGGCCTTTATTGGGGAGTTAAACATGGTGGGCAGTAGGAAGGGCTCAGTGGCCACATGGTAGCAGGTCCGAGGTCCCACGGCAGCGGTTTCCAAGGCACTGGAGGGGCCCACGCCAGCAGGCACGAGCAGCAGCGGACGAGCAGCAGCGGGCACGTTCGCTGTCTCGACGTGTCCCCGGGGAGGCCGGCAGGAGGTGAGATGCCGGGCAGCCCGTCAGTGGCTCTTGCGGGACTGGGAGGCTTTCTGCCGGTAGATCTCAGCAGTGAAGGGCCTGCAGGGGCAGGAGGACAGGCTCTGGTCAGCTGGTCTTGGGGCTGATGCCGACACCCAGCCCTACCCCCCTGGAGCACGGACAGTGAAGGTGCCCCTGTAGGACTAGGAGGGCCAGCGGCTGCCTGTCACTGCCTGTCCGGGCCCTCAGCCCCCACGGTGACTTCTCTGAGCTTCCCGTCTGCCACTGTGTCAGTGCCGGCCGTGGCCAGCTGACCTGGCCTGTCCTGGGCATGGGAACGGTGGGCATGGGAACGGTGGGCATGGGAACGGTGGCCATGGGAACAGCCCTGAAGGGGAGGCAAGGCCGCCTCCTCCCTCATGGGCTGATGGCAGACAGCAGCCCGGCCCACAGACTGGCGGCGCCTACTCACTCCTCGTACAGGGTGGCTGCCGTGTAGACGAGGGCCACCACCCCAGTCAGCAGCAGGCCGGCGGGGCTGGCGTGCCTGTGGACAAGATACAGGCAATCAGTGGGCAGCGTGGCACTGGGTGCCCCTCCCTGCCAGGCTGGGTCCTGCGGCCAATGCGTGGAGCCGGGGCCTCTTTCCAGTGTCTGGCTTTCTCTCTCGGACCAGAGCGCCCGCTGTCCAGGTCCTGACCCGTTGGCCAGTGTGCTGCCGTCCAGGCTGGCTCGGGTCCAAGTCGGGCAAGAGGGGCCGGGGCTGTCTGGTCTGGAAGTAAAGCTGGGGTGTGCGTGGGGGGCCCCAGCCAGAAGCCCCCTGGCTCCTGGTCCCTCAAAGCCCAGTGCTCGTGGGGCGGGGCATAGCAAGGAACATCGCAATCCTGACATTTTACCCTTCGTTTCTCTGGGAGCACAAGGCAAGCGGTCTTCAATGGTTACATAAAAGCAGGACACTTCCTACAGACAATGGACCAACGAGAACTACTTCAGAGGGCGGGGCCTGAGCCCAGAGCCCACACCTGGAGGGCGGGACCTTGGCTGGCTGAGGCAGGCGGCAGAAGGCCGGTGGCACTCCCTCCCGGGCATGGGACTCCCTCCAGGGGGCAGAGTTCTGCGTGCTGGGCACGTGCACAGACCAGCTCCCAGACGGTGCCAGCGGCTGCTGCAGGTCTGACCCGGGCCCTGGGGCGCCCTGCCGCCCGCCCGGGTGGACCTGACTGCACGGGGCTGGCGGGCTGGCGTCCACGGGCAGGGCTGGCTTGAACATCCGTAAGTGGTTAAAAAAGAATCAAAAGAATAATATTTCGTGACGCCTGGACAGTGTATGAAATTCAAAGTCAGCGTCCATGCTGACACCGTCACACTGCTCCTCGCCGTCAGGGCTGCACTCCACGGGCAGCCCCTCTCAGCTTGGGTCCGCCAGCCTCACTCTGGCCCGTGAGGGAAGCTGGCCAGCCCTCTTCTATTCTAGATGCTGTTTGTGTCCGAGAGAAGTTATCCCAAGGCACACATCTGCCTGGTGCCTGGCCTTCCGTGGAGACGGCCGGCAGGGAGGGCGGCAGGAACCCACTCACATGACGGCCCAGCCCAGGTAGTTGGCTGTGCTGCCCCAGTACATGGGGTTGTCCAGGATGTTAAACGGGAACGTGGTCACTCTGGCCTCCTTGAGGATCCCGAAGTAATCACCTGTGGACAAGGTGGGCAGGACAAAGGCTCACCCCCTGGCCAGACCATCACCCAGAGGGGCCGGCACGGCCCGGCTGCCTTCCCCCTCCGGAGTCCCAGCTGGCGGGGAGCAGGCCTGACCTGCGACCCTCAAGGGCATGGGCACTGCCCCGGATCCATGGCCTCCTCCCCCCAGAAGCCCTTGGCCCTTCATCCAGGCAGAAGCAGGACAGCCCTGGCGGGAGGAACCGGCAGGAGTGGGTCACCCACTGTCCGGGGGCCAAGGAGCGGGCAGGGAGGGCTGGGGCCTTTCTTTCCAGGAGCAGGAAGCGGGCGGTGGCCTGAGGCAGTGGCGCAGCATCGGGTGCTGGGGCTGAGGGCAGGGAGCACGTGCCCCACGTCCCAAGCAATTCCAGTCCGTTCCTCCGGGGGTCGCGCAGCCGCTGGGTCCCCCTCCCACCCTGACGCCCCTCCAGCCAGTCTCACCATGTGGCCCTGAGTGGGAGGGGCTACAGCCGCTTTCTGTCAGGGCCCACTCCCCGCAGCACCCACGGAGGCTAGTCACCCTGGTCTAGAGGATGAGCCAGCCAGCACGGTGCCCTCCGCCCTCCTGTGGCCTCGCCCTGGCCCTGCCGGGGGTGTCAGCCCCACCAGTCCAACCTTCTCATTTCGGAGACAGGACCTTCCCAGCCCCTCGCACGTCCCCTGCCCCCTGGGACCGGAGCTCAGCGCCTGTGTGGCGTTTGTGAACGGAGAGATGTGGCCCCACCCAGCCTCCAGCCCTGGCCCCACGGGCCCCTGCATACCAGCCACCTGCCTGCCTCCCGCTGGCTCGCGCCTTCCCACCAGCACCTGCCGACCAGGCTCCTGACCCTTCCCCCCGGGCTCCCTGCCGCACACCCTCTTCTAGTCCCAGGCTCCCTACAGCTCCTGCCTAGGCAGGAGGCACTGCCTGGCCACAGTCCCAGCCAGGCCTTGCTGCGGGCAGGAGGAGGGCTGCTCCATGTGGGCCGAGAACACACGCCCCTGAGCGCTGGGGCCCTGCTGCCCCCTGCAGAGCCCAGGCCGAAGCACCGCAGAGATGCCCAGACAGCGAGGGGCACCAGATCCACCCAGGCCTGGACCACACAGGCCTAGTCCCAGCTGGCCAGGGCTGGGGGCGGGGGGAGGGCCCAAGAACCTCTGACCCAGCCCATCAGGGTGCCAGGCAGCTCTGGGTGCCACGTGCTTGCTGGGAGGGGCTCCCCTGAGGGCAGCAGCTGCCTCCTCCGTCTTGCCCTGTCCCCAAGGTCACCGTGGCCCTGGCAGCCGTCCCCGTGGCTTCCTTCCTGGGCTTCCAAGCTGCTGGAAGTCACTGACGTCATGAGGCCTTCCTGCCCGGAGTCCCCAGAGCTGCAGGCAGAAAGGGACGGTGGCCCCGCCCCTCGCAGGCCAACACCCTGCCTGGCCTCACAGCCACACAGCTGGGTGAGACCTGAAGGGGAAGGTGCCCCAGCCCGGCTCCTCCTGGGCCCTGAATGGTCTTACCCAGGAAGGTCCCGGTGAAGCCCAGGGCGGAGAAGCTGGAGAGCACCAGCACGCTGCCGGCGCCCAGCAGCACAAGGCCGGCCTGGTAGGCCGTGGGGGTGTCCAGGCTGTCCATCCGGGGCTGGTTCCGCATGGCCTGAGTGAACCTGCGGGAGGGGGGGAGGTAAGGGGTCACTGCGTGAAGATGAGGCTGCCACTCCCTCCCATCCCGCCCCCAAGTGGCCCCCAGAGGAGCCAGTCCCAGGGTCTCAGACTCAGTGCTGCCGGGGGCAGGCAGGTGCAGCGGCTGCAGGTGGGATGCGGG
>NW_005362033.1:922234-924400 GCF_000412655.1 Myotis brandtii
GCCCTGAAGCCTCCTCCCCCGGCTGCCTCCAGGGAAGCGGTGCGGTGGGGCCCAGGCCTGCAGGAGTGTTTGGTTTTTCAGGAGTCAGAAATCCTGACTGGATATGAAGTATCCTCGTTTTTAAAAACTTAAAAACAGGCGATTAATGAAAACTATTTTGGATTCTGTGCGTGTCAGCAGGCCAGATTCAGCCCGAAGACCAGCAGTTTGCCAACTCTGACCTTGTCCAGCAGCACTGGTGCTGTGGAGGAGAGTGAGCCGGGAAATGAAAGATGTGCCCCCCAGGCTGTGTGCGGGCATCCACTCCCCTGGTGGGCTCGGCGCCGCAGCCTCGGGCACTCTGCCCCTCCAGCCTCCTGGGCCCTGCCCAGCGCTGGCCGCAGCCCTGGCAGCACCTGTGCACCTTCCTTCCACACCTGAAATGCCCCAGCAGGTTCCCTCCGGGGCGGAGCCGTGGGAGGCCTTGCAAGGGGGCTGAGCAGATGGGGTGATGTGCTAGTGAGTTCTGAGACGGGGTTCTCCGGCGGGCTCCGAAGCTGGAGAGCCTGGGCTCGTGGTCACGCACAGGAGCAAGGCGCCGGGTCTGCCTCCTCAGGGAGAGCAGGCGCTGGGGAGAGGGACACTCCCCACAGAGAGGTGTGTGTGGGAGCAAGAGCAGACACGTGCCACACACATCCCCTTCCCACTGCCCCTCGGTCACAAGAAACAAGACCTCCGCCTCACAGGAGGCAGCTGCTTGCACCCACTTTGTACCAGGTACTCCTAGCAGGGCAGCTCACTATCCACGAACCCATCCACCCATCTGTGTATCCTCTATCACCACCCATTAGTCTATCTATCTACCCACCCATGCATCCATCCATCTATCCTCTAGCCATCCCTCCATCCCTCCATCCATCCATCCATCCATCCTCCATCCATCCATCCATCCATCCATCCATCCATCATCCATCCATCCATCCATCCTCCATCCATCCATCCATCCATCCATCCTCCATCCATCCATCCATCCATCCATCTCCATCCATCCCATCCATCCATGCATCCATCCATCTATCCTCTATCCATCCTCCATCCATCCATCTATCCATCCATCCATCCATCCATCCTCCATCCATCCATCCATGCATCCATCCATCTATATCCTCTAGCCATCCATCTATCCATCCATCCATCCTCCATCCATCCATCCATCCATCCATCCATCCATCTATCCTCTATCTATCCATCCATCTATCCATCATCCATCCATCCATCCATCCATCCATCTATCCTCTATCTATCCATCCATCCATCCATCACAAAGTCCCTCTGTTTGCCAGGCTTTTGCAAGCAGAACAAACTCATCATTTTCATTCATCCCACTTGTAAGTTCTCACTGTCATACTTATGCTAAGCTAAAAGCTGCCTTCCTGGAACTCTTCCCTCCAACTACTCTCAGCTTAGAGAACAGAGGCTGCTTGTCCTTCCCCGAGCATCTCCTGGCACCTGGTACACTCCAGGCAGAGGGGTTAGGGCACCTGCCTGGACAGGAGGACAGGCAACACCCTCACCCTTCTCCCCGACTCCCTCCAGAGCGGAGAAAGGTCTGCAAACAAACAGCAAACAGGACGCCATGCACAGAAGCCTGCATGATGACCTGTCAAACAAAGGCCCACGTGTCAGGGCACACCTGGTCACTGGTCACGTTGCCCACACCTCCAGCTCTCCGCCCACCACTGCCCTAGCTCAGCTCCAGCTGCCAGGGCTCAGGGTCACCCGCAGTTACAGGTTGATCTCTGCGACTGCTCAGGGTCACACGCACCTGGTGGTGTGCCAGGTCACCACGCCTGCCCTGCCCCTCTGCCTGCACTTGACCTTCCGATAAACCTGCAGCCAAGCGCACCTTCTCCCCTGCCGACAGCAGCGGAGGCCGTGGAGCAGGTGGTGTGGGCACCAGCCTCAGCAGCCTCCCCCCCTCTCCTGTCGGCACATGGTGGAGTGGGGCATGGAGAGGGTGTGGCCCTGGCAAGGCTGACTGCCCGACTCAGGGCTGGCTCATCTACCCGCCCCGGGATCCTTGGCTCAGCCCTGCATGAAGGACCGTGCCGCAGAGAGAGAGAGAGAGAGAGGCAACACTCGCCTCCAAGATCGCAAGGGCCGGGTGAACCCGCCCCGCCCCCCCCG
>NW_005362033.1:924522-931210 GCF_000412655.1 Myotis brandtii
GGCACCCACTCCTCCCTGCCTGGGCTAACTCCCGGCCGCCAGCCCAGGGTGATGAGGCCGCTGGGCCAATAGCCCAGCACAGCCATCTGCCTCAAGTCCTCCGGGGCACCCACAGCCACCTGATACGGGGCTGAGGGCTCCTGGCACACGGCAGGAGGGGGTTCCAGACGGAGCTGGGCACCCTGGCCTCAGTGCTTGCCTCTGTATGACGGTGACAGTCACCCCTCCCGTGTCCCCTGCAAAGCTGCTGCCAGGCAGCTGCGCACACGCTGGTGAGCACGGGGCTGTGGACGGTGGGAAGGACAGTGAGCCAAGGTGACACACTGGGATGGATGCCACGCTGGTGCAGGACGGCACCAGACAGGGTCTAGAGGCCACAGTGAGGCTTAGCTGAGATGTGACAGAAGAATTTCGCCAGGGGGAGGGGTGGGCGGGGAGAACATTCCAGAAAAAAACCCAGCCAGGTCAGTGGGGAAGCCTCCTGCGTGGGAGGGAAGAGTGGAAGGCCAGCTACAGTCCAGCGTGGACCAGGTCCGGGGCCCAGGGCACAGCCTGCTCCTGCTCCTGCCCCTCTGCCAGGGCTCATCTGCACCACCAGGCAGCGGGCACACTCCTGCCAGTGCGGGCAGCGGGCACACTTCCTGCCAGTGTGAGCAGCGGGCACACTCCTGCCAGTGTGGGCAGCAGGCACACTCCTGCCAGTGCGAGCAGCGGGCACACTCCTGCCAGTGCGGGCACACTCCTGCCAGTGCGGACAGCAGGCACACTCCTGCCAGTGTGGGCAGCAGGCACACTCCTGCCAGTGCGAGCAGCGGGCACACTCCTGCCAGTGCAGGCACACTTCCTGCCAGTGCGGGCAGCGGGCCCGTGAGGGGGGCCTCTCAGGGGCACAGCACTGAAGCAGCTGACCTGGGGGAAGCCAAGCTGGAGTAGGCGGAGGTTCCTGACCAAGGGCAGGTCCGGCCGTGAGGGGGCAGGGGGTCCCAAAGCCTGCCAGTGCGGCAGCGGGCACACTCCTGCCAGTGCGGGCAGCGGGCACACTTCCTGCCAGTGCGGGCAGCGGGCACACTCCTGCAAGTGCGGGCAGTGGGCACACTTCCTGCCAGTGCGGGCAGAGGGCACACTCCTGCCAGTGCGGGCAGCGGGCACACTCGGGGGGCCTCTCAGGGGCACAGCACTGAAGCAGCACACTCCTGCCAGTGCGGGCACACTCCTGCCAGTGCGGACAGCAGGCACACTCCTGCCAGTGTGGGCAGCGGACACACTCCTGCCAGTGCGGGCAGCGGGCACACTTCCTGCCAGTGCGAGCAGCGGGCACACTCCTGCCAGTGCAGGCACACTTCCTGCCAGTGCGGGCAGCGGGCCCGTGAGGGGGGCCTCTCAGGGGCACAGCACTGAAGCAGCTGACCTGGGGGAAGCCAAGCTGGAGTAGGCGGAGGTTCCTGACCAAGGGCAGGTCCGGCCGTGAGGGGGCAGGGGGTCCCAAAGCAGCCGCAGGGCTGCCCCAGACTTGGCCCGGGGCCTCGGACCACCTGTGCACCCCCCATCCATGGCCAGTGGGGTCCGGAGCCCTCTGCCCCTCCCTCAGCACATGGGCATGGCCGCCACCCAGTGCCCCGGGCTCACTCGGCTTCTCAGCGAGAAGCTGGGCCAGGCCCTCGAGGCCGGGTGCCGGCTCCTCTGCCCACTGCACACGGAGAACTCGCTGAGGGCCGGGCTGTGCGCCGCCCCCCAGGACCCGGCCTCACGCGGAGGACCCGGACTCACGCGGAGGACCCGGACTCACGCGGAGGACCCGGACTCACGCGGAGGACCCGGACTCACGCGGAGGACCCGGACTCACGCGGAGGACCCGGACTCACGCGGAGGACCCGGACTCACGCGGAGGACCCGGACTCACGCGGAGGACCCGGACTCACGCGGAGGACCCGGACTCACGCGGAGGACCCGGACTCACGCGGAGGACCCGGACTCACGCGGAGGACCCGGACTCACGCGGAGGACCCGGACTCACGCGGAGGACCCGGACTCACGCGGAGGACCCGGACTCACGCGGAGGACCCGGACTCACGCGGAGGACCCGGACTCACGCGGAGGACCCGGACTCACGCGGAGGACCCGGACTCACGCGGAGGACCCGGACTCACGCGGAGGACCCGGACTCACGCGGAGGACCCGGACTCACGCGGAGGACCCGGACTCACGCGGAGGACCCGGACTCACGCGGAGGACCCGGACTCACGCGGAGGACCCGGACTCACGCGGAGGACCCGGACTCACGCGGAGGACCCGGACTCACGCGGAGGACCCGGACTCACGCGGAGGACCCGGACTCACGCGGAGGACCCGGACTCACGCGGAGGACCCGGACTCACGCGGAGGACCCGGACTCACGCGGAGGACCCGGACTCACGCGGAGGACCCGGACTCACGCGGAGGACCCGGACTCACGCGGAGGACCCGGACTCACGCGGAGGACCCGGACTCACGCGGAGGACCCGGACTCACGCGGAGGACCCGGACTCACGCGGAGGACCCGGACTCACGCGGAGGACCCGGACTCACGCGGAGGACCCGGACTCACGCGGAGGACCCGGACTCACGCGGAGGACCCGGACTCACGCGGAGGACCCGGACTCACGCGGAGGACCCGGACTCACGCGGAGGACCCGGACTCACGCGGAGGACCCGGACTCACGCGGAGGACCCGGACTCACGCGGAGGACCCGGACTCACGCGGAGGACCCGGACTCACGCGGAGGACCCGGACTCACGCGGAGGACCCGGACTCACGCGGAGGACCCGGACTCACGCGGAGGACCCGGACTCACGCGGAGGACCCGGACTCACGCGGAGGACCCGGACTCACGCGGAGGACCCGGACTCACGCGGAGGACCCGGACTCACGCGGAGGACCCGGACTCACGCGGAGGACCCGGACTCACGCGGAGGACCCGGACTCACGCGGAGGACCCGGACTCACGCGGAGGACCCGGACTCACGCGGAGGACCCGGACTCACGCGGAGGACCCGGACTCACGCGGAGGACCCGGACTCACGCGGAGGACCCGGACTCACGCGGAGGACCCGGACTCACGCGGAGGACCCGGACTCACGCGGAGGACCCGGACTCACGCGGAGGACCCGGACTCACGCGGAGGACCCGGACTCACGCGGAGGACCCGGACTCACGCGGAGGACCCGGACTCACGCGGAGGACCCGGACTCACGCGGAGGACCCGGACTCACGCGGAGGACCCGGACTCACGCGGAGGACCCGGACTCACGCGGAGGACCCGGACTCACGCGGAGGACCCGGACTCACGCGGAGGACCCGGACTCACGCGGAGGACCCGGACTCACGCGGAGGACCCGGACTCACGCGGAGGACCCGGACTCACGCGGAGGACCCGGACTCACGCGGAGGACCCGGACTCACGCGGAGGACCCGGACTCACGCGGAGGACCCGGACTCACGCGGAGGACCCGGACTCACGCGGAGGACCCGGACTCACGCGGAGGACCCGGACTCACGCGGAGGACCCGGACTCACGCGGAGGACCCGGACTCACGCGGAGGACCCGGACTCACGCGGAGGACCCGGACTCACGCGGAGGACCCGGACTCACGCGGAGGACCCGGACTCACGCGGAGGACCCGGACTCACGCGGAGGACCCGGACTCACGCGGAGGACCCGGACTCACGCGGAGGACCCGGACTCACGCGGAGGACCCGGACTCACGCGGAGGACCCGGACTCACGCGGAGGACCCGGACTCACGCGGAGGACCCGGACTCACGCGGAGGACCCGGACTCACGCGGAGGACCCGGACTCACGCGGAGGACCCGGACTCACGCGGAGGACCCGGACTCACGCGGAGGACCCGGACTCACGCGGAGGACCCGGACTCACGCGGAGGACCCGGACTCACGCGGAGGACCCGGACTCACGCGGAGGACCCGGACTCACGCGGAGGACCCGGACTCACGCGGAGGACCCGGACTCACGCGGAGGACCCGGACTCACGCGGAGGACCCGGACTCACGCGGAGGACCCGGACTCACGCGGAGGACCCGGACTCACGCGGAGGACCCGGACTCACGCGGAGGACCCGGACTCACGCGGAGGACCCGGACTCACGCGGAGGACCCGGACTCACGCGGAGGACCCGGACTCACGCGGAGGACCCGGACTCACGCGGAGGACCCGGACTCACGCGGAGGACCCGGACTCACGCGGAGGACCCGGACTCACGCGGAGGACCCGGACTCACGCGGAGGACCCGGACTCACGCGGAGGACCCGGACTCACGCGGAGGACCCGGACTCACGCGGAGGACCCGGACTCACGCGGAGGACCCGGACTCACGCGGAGGACCCGGACTCACGCGGAGGACCCGGACTCACGCGGAGGACCCGGACTCACGCGGAGGACCCGGACTCACGCGGAGGACCCGGACTCACGCGGAGGACCCGGACTCACGCGGAGGACCCGGACTCACGCGGAGGACCCGGACTCACGCGGAGGACCCGGACTCACGCGGAGGACCCGGACTCACGCGGAGGACCCGGACTCACGCGGAGGACCCGGACTCACGCGGAGGACCCGGACTCACGCGGAGGACCCGGACTCACGCGGAGGACCCGGACTCACGCGGAGGACCCGGACTCACGCGGAGGACCCGGACTCACGCGGAGGACCCGGACTCACGCGGAGGACCCGGACTCACGCGGAGGACCCGGACTCACGCGGAGGACCCGGACTCACGCGGAGGACCCGGACTCACGCGGAGGACCCGGACTCACGCGGAGGACCCGGACTCACGCGGAGGACCCGGACTCACGCGGAGGACCCGGACTCACGCGGAGGACCCGGACTCACGCGGAGGACCCGGACTCACGCGGAGGACCCGGACTCACGCGGAGGACCCGGACTCACGCGGAGGACCCGGACTCACGCGGAGGACCCGGACTCACGCGGAGGACCCGGACTCACGCGGAGGACCCGGACTCACGCGGAGGACCCGGACTCACGCGGAGGACCCGGACTCACGCGGAGGACCCGGACTCACGCGGAGGACCCGGACTCACGCGGAGGACCCGGACTCACGCGGAGGACCCGGACTCACGCGGAGGACCCGGACTCACGCGGAGGACCCGGACTCACGCGGAGGACCCGGACTCACGCGGAGGACCCGGACTCACACAGGGGACACGGACTCACACAGGGGACACGGACTCACACAGAGGACCTGGACTCACGTGGAGCGGCGCTTTTACAGTGGTTCTCAACCTTCTGGCCCTTTAAATACAGTTCCTCATGTTGTGACCCAACCATAAAATTATTTTCGTTGCTACTTCATAACTGTAATGCTGCTACTGTTATGAATTGTCATGTAAATATCTGATATGCAGGGTGGTCTTAGGCGACCCCTGTGAAAGGGTCGTTCGACCGCCAAAGGGGTCGCGACCCACAGGTTGAGAACCGCTGCTTTAGAATGTCCTCCAGGGGGAAGTGTGCAGAGTCTCATTCATTTGTCTCCGGTTCCATTTTTAAAACTTAAATTGAGCCCCAGCCGGTTTGGCTCAGTGGATAGAGCGTCGGCCTGGGGACTGAAGGGTCCCAGATTTGATTCCGGTCAAGGGCATGTACCTTGGTTGCAGGCACATCCCCAGTAGGGGGTGTGCAGGAGGCAGCTGATTGATGCTTCTCTCTCATTGATGTTTCTAACTCTCTAACCCTCTTCTCCATCTCCCTTCCTCTATGTAAAAAATCAATAAAATATTTAATTTTAAAAACCTTAAATTGAGCTTTGGTCGCCAATGTGACTTCGGGCTGTCTGCGCTCTGCGCCCCTGAGATCCCGGAACAGGGTGGAGCAGGAAGAGGGGTACCGCCCACTGAGGGGTACCGGCTCCAGCCTCCCTGCAGCACCTCCCTTCCCGCTGCCAGCGCCCCCTCCAGACCCCACAGCCCAGGCCTCTCGCATGGCAAACTCCCCAGGGCCCCGCCTGCGGGCTGACTGAGCGCACCCAGGCCTCCTGCGCCTGGGCCCAGAGCTCCTTCCACGTCGGCCCGAGGCCTAAGCTCCCTGCTCAGGCCGGAGCGGCCCCGTGCAATCCCCGAGAGCGGGGCAGGCGGGCAGGGGCAGGGCGGTTCAGAGACGCAATGAAGGTTCCCGTCAGCTGACCCAAGTACATTGAAAAGGAGAGGACATGGGGGAGGGGGCCGCTCTCAGAGGGTCATCAGGTCAGAGAGAGAAGTCCCATGTCCCACGGGCATCGGGCAGCAGCAGGCAGATGGAGGGAGGCTCGGGGCTTAGCCACCAGGACTGAGCCCCACAGCCCATGCTCTGGGCACGCTCACTCCTGCGGGGAACCGCGCCCTCCGCCAGCTCGCTTCCTGGTGACCACCTCTCGGGAACGTCAGCCCGGCCCTGCATGAGGCAGTGACTGCACACAGACCCCCGGGGAGCCGGCCAGCCTAGGCACAGGGCACGTGCTCCCAAGCCCCTGCACACAGAGGGGTGCCGGGCTGCTCCCCAACCCCCACATCCCCACTCCTCCGGAACAGTGTGCAGCCCACAGCTGGGAGCTGCCTGCCCTGGTCCCCCCCACCACCACTTGCAGGCCCATTTCCACAGCAACAACAGGAACTGTGGGTGCAGAGGTGAGGGCACACCCCCCC
>NW_005362033.1:931287-931694 GCF_000412655.1 Myotis brandtii
CCGTGTCCACACAGGCAGCCGGGCAAAAAGCATGGGGCTCCACACACAGTGGAATCTTATTCGGCCTTAAAAAGGAGGCAAGTTCTATTTTTCTTTTTAGCAAGTTCTATTTTTAATACTTTTCAAAGTGCTCTCAGTTTATTTTCCCCAGCTTTGCTGAGCTGTCACTGCCCTGCGACTGAGGGTAGGCGCACCACGTGATGCTCTGATACACGCGTGTCCTGTGACATGACCGCCCCGACCACCTCGCGCTACAAAGGTGGGGGCTGGGGCTCTCAGGTGCCAGTTCTCACTCCTTCGAGCACTGCCCGGACCACGTTCACGCCACTTGCGAGCCCAGGAGGTGAGAACCAGGCTCACGGACAGGCCGGCTGGCCGCGGCCACATCTGACCACTTGCTCCCACGC
>NW_005362033.1:931717-931983 GCF_000412655.1 Myotis brandtii
GGCCTCCACGGCCCCCCCGCCCCAGGCGCCCGCCGTGCTGCTGGGCAGAGTGTCCACTCCCACCTCCCGGCGGCGCCTCATCGTGCAGAACAAGTTCACCCACCCCGGCCTCTTCGACGCCAGGAGGTAACACCTCCGGTTCCTACAGGGCTCTGTGCGCACAGAGGCCGGGGTGCGAGCCTGAGTCCCGGGCAGGTCCCAAGGATCCCCCAGCGGACAGGAGTCCAGTGGCCCGATGGGGGGGTGGCTGCTGGGCGCCAGGCCTG
>NW_005362033.1:932039-940673 GCF_000412655.1 Myotis brandtii
TTACCAGTGCGAGCGCAGGGCGTTCAGGGCCAGGATGACCCCGCCCAGCACGTAGCAGGCCACGTAGGGGGAGCCCAGGGCTCTGCTCAGCTTCCGGGTTCGCTGTTCCCATCTCGCCACCTGCATGGGGAAAGAGAAGCGTGAGAGGTGCTGGGAGGGCCCGGGTGCGGGAGGAGGCCAGGGGTGCCCGCACGTCCTTAGTCCTGTCTGGGGGGGGCCACACAGTCTGCTGGAAGCAGCCTCTGCCACCGACACCCCGACTCTTCCAGAAGCAGAGGGACCTCCTCCAGGCCCAGCTCCCCGCGCCCGGGGGGCGAGCGGCAGGAGAGGAGCTGCTGCGAACAGATGAGGGTCCCCCAAAGGAAGCAGGCCCAGCCCCCTCAACCCCCCGGGCAGGGCCGAGAAGGGGCGACCCAAACCCCCACCCCTGCTTCCCCAGCACCTCCAGGCACAGACTTTCAAGCTTTCAGTTTTGGGGGGCAATCCTCACCCAAGGATATTTTTTGTGTTGATTTTGTTTTAGAGAGAGTGGAAGGGATGGGAGAAGGAGAAAGAGAAGCATCGATGTGAGAGACACACATCCATTGGTTACCTCCCAAACTTGCCCGACTGTAGCTGGGGATCCAACCCGCAACCCAAGTACATGTCTTTGACAAGGAATCGAACCCAAGACCCTTTGGTGCGTGACTGGCACTCTAACCACTGAGCCGCCATTTTTATTTTATTTTTTGAACCAATCACATCTAGTCAACCTTCAACAGTGAGCCGGGGAGCAGGGGGAGCGGGCAGCTCTGCAGCGCCCTGCTGCCTCTGTGGTCGCCAGGCCCTAGCGCGCACCCAGCTCCGCCACGCCAGGGGCACACTGGGCTGGGGCAGTGCCAGCGGGAACTGCGGGAGGAGCGGCTGAGAGAGGACAGGGAGACGAGGCCGCACTCTGATGACGGGGGCCAGTCACCTGGTGAGGTGAACATAGTCACACTCGGAGAGTCTCGAAGGCCGGCAGGGCTCCTGGCTCCTGGCTCCGGGGACGCTGCAGGAGGACAGACCCCGGGCTCGCTCTCCACTGTGGCCTCAGCACCAATTCTGCCTGCTGCCTGCTCCGGGCTGGGCTGGGCTGCCCAAGTGGACCTACCCTTCTGGGCAACTAATCAGCGGGGAAGTGACTGGCGGCTCCAGGCCCACAGTGATTTGGCCCCAGAGGCGGCTCCCAGGCCTGTCCTCGGACTTCCTGAGGCGTAGCAAGCGCAGAGGGGCCTGTAGGCTGCAGTTTGCGGGAGGAGAAGTGGGTGAGGGGCTCCTGGCTACCCCTCCGCACCCCTCTGCTGTTGACACTGCTGCCCAGTCTCCCTGCGGACCAGCCTCTGCTCCGCCCCAGGCAGGGCCTCTGCCCCGGAGCTCCGTTTTCGGGGGAGGGGAGGGCTCGAGAGCCACGGCCCTGCACGTGGGCCACGGGGTCCAGGACCACAGACTTCACATTATGGCCTTTACACGTTTTTTGAAATAAAATTTCAAAGTGGTGTTTAGTTGTGCAAGCATCACTACGGTCTAACTTCAGACATTCCATCAGCCCACACAGACACTCGTGCCGTGAGCCGTCCCCTGCTCCTCCCGCCTCTCTTCTCCTGCCTATTCTGGAAGCTTCGTATAAACAGAATCACACAAGATGTAACTTCTGACTCCGGTTTCTTTTACTAACACTTTTGGTTTGGGTTCATCCGTGCTGCGCATGTGCCAGCACTCCATTCCTTCTGATGGCGGAGTCCTCTTCCACGGTGTGAGCCCTGCCCTTTACTGGCAGTGCCCATTCGGCCGTGCACAGGCATTGGGTGTCCTTTCGGCTCCGACGGGTAGCGCTGCCGTGAACACCCAGGTGCAACGTTTTGTGCGGATAAGCGTTTTCATTTCTCTTGGGTGCACATCTCAGAGTGGATTGCTGGGTCACATGGTACATCTATTTCTAACTTATTGCAGAACTGCCAGGCTGGCTCCTCCCTCGGCCGCACCAGTTTGCATTCCCACCAGCACTGTGTGAGCATTCCCATTTCCCCGTGTCCTTGTCGACGCTTGTTATTTCCATTTTTAACTGTAACCATTCTAGGGGGTGTAAAGTGGCAATCACTGTGGCTTGGCTTTGCATTTCCCTGCTGACTAAGATGACATTGAACATCTTTTTATACACCTATTGGCCATTTACAGATCTTTGAAGAAAAGTCTGTTCAAGTTCTTTGCCCGTTTTTTAAATTGGGTTGATTGTCTTTTTGTTCTTGAGTTGAACAAGTTACTGAGACAGATAGTAGATCTTTATCAGATTCACGTATCATTCACAGATATTCCCTCCTATTTGGCGGGAGTCTTTGCCTTTTCTTTTTATTTTGATGGGCCAATTTGTTCCACCCGACTCAGCAGGTCTTCCTCCAGGCCTGCTGCTGTGTGCTTGCACTGTGGCTAAGAACATTCCCCTCAGCCTGCGTAGAAGCTCCACGCCCACTGCCATCTCGCTCCACCTCCCACCTCCAGTCTACTTATGCTCCACAGTGAGGACACGGCCAGGTCTGCCTTCCGGGCCGAGTGCGCCAGGATAATACACAGAGCGGAGCTTCCATCTGTGTGCCTGTCCCTGTGGCACGTGGCCTGGCCAAGCAGATTTGCATTAGATGAGGAGGTATCTGGGGTGGTCAAATGCAAGACAGTTTGTGCAGCCTCTGCAGGTTCCTCTGAAGGTCTCTGGAAGACAGCCACCCTCCGGGGTGCTGGCCCAAGAAGTGGAGGCCCTTTCAGAGCGACTGCCCATCAGAAAAGACAAGTAAAGTACACCAATGGGAAGAAATAAAACAACATCTTGAGACAAAGGACAATGGGAATAAGACATACCAAAATTTATGGGACACAGCAAAAGCAGTTATAAGAGGGAAGTTCAGCCTTGGCCGGTGTGGCTCAGTGGTAGAGCATCTGGCCCGCACACCGAAGGGTCACGAGTTTGATTCACAGTCAAGGCACATGCTTGGGTTGCAGGTTCATCCCCCTCCCTGGTTGGGGTGTGTGCTGGAGGCAACCAATGCATGTATCTCTCTCACATGATGTTTCTCTCTCTCTCCCTCTCCTTCCCTTTCACGCTCTCTAAAACTCAATGGAAAAAATATCCTCACATGAGGATTAACAAAAAGAAAAAAAGAGGGAAGTTCATAGCAATATAGACCTATCTCAAGAAAGAAGAAAAATCTGAAATAAACAACCTAACTTTTACCTCGAGGAACTAGAAAAAGAAGAACAAATAAAGTCCAAAGTTAGTAAGAAGGAAGGAAATAACAAAGGTCAGAGCAAAAATAAATTTAATATTGTTTCATAATGATATATAATCTTTTGGGACAAGTATGTTTGACAACTTAAAAAAAAAAGACTTTTTTAAAACCTGGGAATGGCTTTGGGTTGTTCCACTGGGCCCCTGGAATACCTCAGAGGATTTGTTACCTCTCCTTGCAAAGGAGAAATTTTAAACGAATTAGACCCATTTGATGTGCTTAGTGACACAGGGCCCAGCAAGTGCGGCTCAGCAGGTGAGCGCAGACCTTTGCACCAGGAGATCTCCAGCTCTATTCCTGGTCGGGGCATGTTCACCCATCTAGCCCTCGTCCCTCATCCATCCATCCATCCATCCATCCATCCATCCATCCATCCATCCATCCTCACATCCATCCATCCATCCATCCTCACATCCATCCATCCATCCATCCATCCTCACATCCATCCATCCATCCATCCATCCTCACATCCATCCATCCATCCATCCATCCTCACATCCATCCATCCATCCATCCATCCTCACATCCATCCATCCATCCATCCATCCTCACATCCATCCATCCATCCATCCATCCTCACATCCATCCATCCATCCATCCATCCTCACATCCATCCATCCATCCATCCATCCTCACATCCATCCATCCATCCATCCATCCTCACATCCATCCATCCATCCATCCATCCTCACATCCATCCATCCATCCATCCATCCTCACATCCATCCATCCATCCATCCATCCTCACATCCATCCATCCATCCATCCATCCTCACATCCATCCATCCATCCATCCATCCTCACATCCATCCATCCATCCATCCATCCTCACATCCATCCATCCATCCATCCATCCTCACATCCATCCATCCATCCATCCATCCTCACATCCATCCATCCATCCATCCATCCTCACATCCATCCATCCATCCATCCATCCTCACATCCATCCATCCATCCATCCATCCTCACATCCATCCATCCATCCATCCATCCTCACATCCATCCATCCATCCATCCATCCTCACATCCATCCATCCATCTCCCCTCACATCCATCCATCCATCCATCCATCCATCCATCCATCATCCTCGCACCCACCCACCCATCTATCCTCACACACACACACCCATCCATCCATCCTCACATCCACCCAACTAACCACTCATTCACCCAACATTTACTGAGGAATCTACACAGGCCAGATATTGTGCTAGACAGTAGAATATTTTGAAAAGAAAATGGAGCGCGGAAACCGGTTTGGCTCAGTGGATAGAGCGTCGGCCTGCGGACTGAAAGGTCCCAGGTTCGATTCCGGTCAAGGGCATGTACCTGGGTTGCGGGCACATCCCCAGTAGGAGATGTGCAGGAGGCAGCTGATCGATGTTTCTAACTCTCTATCTCTCTCCCTTCCTCTCTGTAAAAAATCAATAAAATATATTTTAAAAAAAAAAGATAAAAGAAAAGAAAATGGAGGAGGGCAGAAGCCATAGGAAGCCATTCATGACAATGGTGCTTGTTTTTATGTAAAATAGGCAATTTCCTGGTGCTAGTTAAAGCCCTCCTCCCTCTGGATGTCCACAGGACAACAGCCTGGAAGCACCTCTCCAAGCTGTGAGGCTCTTTTCTGGAAACATCTTCCTCTTTGCCACTCAAATCTCCAATATATCCTGGAAGTGACGGCTGTGAGGGCGGGCTCTTTAATATCCCACAGGGAGGGGACAGCGGCTGCTTCCTCTCATTGTATTGCATGACTAATTGTCAGGCATCTGCCCTGGCACCGCAGGTCCTCGGCTCAGCACCAGCTCCTCTACCTACCAGCTCTGTGACCCTGAGTGGATCACTTCGTCTCTCTGTACCTCAGTTTCCTGACCTGTAAACTGGAGCTAACAATGCCCCTCCCACAGGGTTGCTGGAAGCATTGGTGAGTTAACGCAGGGAAAGGGCTCAGAGCCCGTCCAGAGCGGCACTCGGGTGTTGGGGCGCTGTGTGCTTCCTCTCTGATGTAGACAAGCGGGTGCGAGTTGAGAGGCATAAAGCAGCCCTGGCTGCTGGCCTGAGAGAAGTCTGGTGTGGACCAGCGTCCCGGGAGAGGACAGACACCTGGGTTACGGGGTACCCACTGCCAGCCTCGCCCTGGCGGCCCTCTCGCTCCCATGGTCACCCCGCTCGGCGCCAGCGGCCCCACAGCCGAGCCCTTCCCATGGCCCACAGCATCCTCAGTCAGGGCCGCTCCTTGCCACCTCCCACCGCTGGGCAAGCAGGTGATCAGTTCAGAGGGGCGCCCAAGGCTGCCCCTGCAGTGAACTCACGGCTGGACTCGATTGCCTGGGAGCGGGTCCCCAGACAGAAGCCAGGGCCCCAACCTCCTGGAGACCTGCACCAGCTGCCCATCCCCGACCATCGGAGGCCCCAGCACTGCACGACCTATGACCCCACGTCGGGCACATCACAGTCGCTAGTCAGTGCTGAGGCGGCATGGCCATCACTCACACCTGCTGCGTTAGGAAAGGAAGGAAGGTCTCAGATCTGCCTCAGCTCCCACCTAGCCTAAAGAAGAGAAATGGCACCCACGTAAGTACCATAAAGTGTGGAGTGGAATCAATGAAGTAGGAAATATAAAAACAATAGGGCAAAATCAATGAAACCAAGAATTATTTCTCTGAGAAGATGAATAAAATCTCTAAAAATACTGATCAAGAGAAAGACACAAATTCTCAGTATCAAGAATGAAAGACGTCACTACAAAGTCTGTGGGCCTGAGAGAGTAACCAGGGCACATGCGTGAGCCCGACACTCGTCCGGCCGAGCTCACTGGCCCTCACCCAACACGTCAGGGAGAAACAATACCAATTAGGGACCACTGCGCCCAAAACTGAAACCGAGGGAACACTTCCCAACGCACCCAGTGAAGCAAGATTAACTGATACCAAAACCAAAGGCCTCACATGAAAACTAGAGACAAATATTCCTTCTGAACATAAACGCCAAAATTCTAGACAAAACATTAGCAAAATAGATAATGGAATCCAACAATCCTATATAATAAAAGGCTAATATGCAAATTGTCCCCTTGACAGGGGGTTCAACCAGGAATTGGACCAGGGGGCGGGGCCTCCTGGCCAACCACATGCGTCCCCTCCCCCTGGCTGGCCCAGCCCAATTGGCCACGATTGGGGTGTGCCAGCTGGACCCCACCTGTGCATGAATTCGTGCACCTGGCCTCTAGTATATTAAAAAAGGTGACACAGTATATCACGACCAAGTGTGTTTTATCCCAGGAGTGAAAAGGTGGTTTAACATTTAAAACAATCAAGGTAATTCACCATATAAATAAACTAAATAAGAAAAACATTGCTATCATCTGAATAGACACAAAAGAGCAATTGACAAAATCCAACATACATTCCTGACAAACACACAGCACATCAGGAGCACAAGGGACCCTCCCCCTGATGGGGAACCCTTCCCCCACGGGAAACCCTCCCCAGGCGCCTGTGGAAAGCCCGGCTCCCTCCACGCCGCACCTCCCCTGCTCCTGGCACTGAGGTCCCAGCGAGCTCGTTAAGTGAGGAACAGAGGTGGAGAGATCACAGCGGAAGAAGTAAAATGTCTTTGATCACAGGCGCATGTTCTCACACGTAGAAAACCTGATGCCATCTACAAGCCATGTGAGGCTGGTCCGCGGAGCCCGGCGATGCTGAGACAACGTGGTCCCTAAGTAAAGGCCCGGATGCGTGTCATGGCTCTGAAGTCCTCAACTAGCAATGGCTCAGCTTCCGAGTTTCCAACTTTACGATGGCGAGAAGGTGGCTGCATTTAGTTGAAACTGCGCTTGGAATTTTGCATTTTGGTGTTTCTGGGCTGGCACTATGCTTCGATGCCTCGATGCCACGGGTGCTGGGCCACAGCTCCCGTCCACACGCACACCCTGCAGTGCAGTGTCACGTTCATTTCCAACTTGGGATGTTTTCAACCTGTGACGGGTTCACTGAGATGTAACCCAATCGTAGGTCAAGGAGCATCTGTTTTACGAAGATGTCAAGTCTCCCTGGTCGGCCTGCAGATTTAACACAATCCAACGGAATCCCAACGGGCTTTTGGTTGCCAATGACAACCTGATTCTAAAATCCATGTGGAAACGCACAGCACTTAGAATAAAACCTCTCTGAGAAAGAAACAACTGGGGCGAAGGCACCAGCCTTCACACTGTGCTCCAGGCAGCAGTAGCCCCGGCGTGCAGAGTTGGTGGAGGGACAGACAGACGGATCACTGGACAGAGCAAGCCCAGGAGCAAACCCAGGTCCTATGTCAACTAATTTGTGACAAACTACAAAGGCAATCAGTGGAGAAAAGAGAGTTTTTAAACAAATGTCACTGGATATCATATGCAAAAAAAAGTGAATTTCAATCCATAACTCAGACCATCTACAAAAATGAACTCAAATGGATTATAAATTTAAAAACAAAACCTAAAGCAATAAAACTCTTAGAGGGGAACATACTAGAAAACCTTCATAACCTTAAGTTACACAATGATTTTGTAGATGCAGCACAAAAAGCACGATTCACAAGAGGAAACAACTGATAAGTTGCACCCTGAGAGTCGGGTTGCTCATGCGAGCCTCACGCCCCCCGTGGGTCCAGGCTGGTCACACACCGCCCCCCCCCCCCCCCCCCCCCCCCCGTGGGTCCTGGCTGGCTCACTGGAGTGGCTGTAGGCCCTGCCATTCCCTCCCCCAGATGCCTGCGGCCCCTGGACACAGCTCCTCGCCTGGAGGGAGGGAGGGCGGGCTCTGTGGAGGCAGCCACACTGCTCCTGTTCCTGTCCCGGCACTGAGTCAGCATCCTCTGGGGAGAGCAGTGTGTGCCTGCTGCACAGCTGACTTGCCAGGGGCACAGTGAGTAAACGGGCGTCTCCCCCACGGAGGCTCTACACCGACCCCCCCACCTGACCCAGGAGCGCCTTCCTGACCTCTCTGCACCCACAGACCCCCCCACAAGGGGCCTGGCGGTGGGCAGCCCATATCAGCCACACCTTGCACGGCTTTGCTGGCCGGGGGGGTCCATCTCAGGAGCTGGGAGGCTGAGCAAGGATGGCAAACCCAAGACTCACCCTCCCACACCGTCTCCCCTACCCAGACCCTGAGCCTCTGTCCTTGGCTCCACCCAACCACCTAAGCCAAGTCCAAAGGCCTCCTCCACCCACCTGGGTTGGCTGCAGAGGATCCGTGTCTCGTGCCAAAGCCACCAGCAGCCCCCGGACCTTCCCCTCCGGGGCAGGGGCCTGGAGCTTGCACTCCACTGGCGCCCCTGCTCAAGGCGGGAAGTGCGG
>NW_005362033.1:940693-943394 GCF_000412655.1 Myotis brandtii
CGGGAGATGGGCCTGTCAGGCAGGATCAGCTCTTCCCAGCTGCTCTCACCCCGGGTGCTGATGGTCCATCTGGGCCTGCGCAGGAGGCACAGGTCCTCACCCCAACCCGTGGGGAACCTGCCCACAGCCAGAGCCAGGGGCCCACAGGTCAGGGCTGACCAGAGTGGACAGAGAGGTTCAGGCTGGACAACGACCACACCTTTGGCTCCTTTCCCTGTATCCACCTGAGATGCAAACCTCGGTCGCTAACCCCGTACAAAGACGGCAACGTCTACGCACTGGGCCAGCGCTGCCAGGGAAGAGGAAGGAACAATAACAAAACTGACAACTGACTCCAATGGGCAAGGACCCGGAGACACTCCTCCAGCGCAGACAGGACCGCAGCGGACCTGAAGGGGTCAGCGTCACCAATCATTAGGGCAACGTAAGTCAAACCACAACAGGATTCCGCCTCACACCCATGAGGACGGTAATTAGTAAAAACACCAGGAAGCAACAAGTGCTGGAGCGTGTGGAGAAACGGGAGCTGTGCCCTGTTGGTGGGACGGTAAAGCGGTGCAGCCACTGTGGAAACAAAAGTTAAAACTAGCCCGGCTGGTGTGGCTCAGTGGTTGAGCGTCGGCCCATGAACCAGTTTGTTCGCTCTATGAGTGTTTCTGTTTGTTTATTTTGTTCTTTTGATTCCAGATATAAGTGAAATTCTATGGTATCTGCCTTTCTCTGTCTTACTTCCCTTAGCAAATGGTAAGATTTCATTTTTATGGCCGAGCACTATTCCATTGTGTATATGTACCACTTGAGGGTAGGCAGGCAGGGAACCCTGGTGCATGGCTGGTGGGAATGCAGACTGGTGCAGCCACTGTGGAAGACAGTATGGAGTTGCCCAAAAAGTTAAAAATGGAACTGCCATTTGACCCAGCGATCCCACTTCTAAGAATATATCCCAAGAAACTAGAAACACCAATCAGAGAGGATATCTGCATGCACCCCGATGTTCATAGCAGCACCATTTACAATAGCTAAGGTCTGGAAACAGCCCAAGTGCCCATCAGTAGATGAGTGGATAAAAAAAGCTGTGGTACATCTACATAATGGAATATTATGCTGATGTAAAAAAGAAGGAATTCTTACCACTTGCAACAGCATGGATGCACTTGGAGAGCATTATGCTAAGTGAAATAAGCCAGTCGGAGAAAGGTAAGTATCACATGATCTCACTCATTTATGGAAGATAATGAACAACATAAACTGATAAACAAAAACAGATCCAGAGACAGAGAAGCATCGATCAGACCGTCAAACCTCAGAGGGAAGGGAGGGGGGGGGGGGGGGGGTTGTTTAAGAGATCAACCAAGGGACTTGTATGCATGCATATAAGCATAACCAATGGACACAGACAACAGGAGGGTGAGGGCATGAGTGGGGGGAGGGGGGAGCAATGGGAGGATAAGGACACACATGTAATACCTTAGTCAATAAAGATAAAAAATAGAACTACCTTATGACCCAGCGATCCACTTCTGGATATTTACCCAAGGAAACCCTATGTTCATGGCAGCACCAGTTACAACAGCCACGATTTGGAAGCAGCCCAGGTGCCCACCCGTAGACGAGTGGATACAGAAGATGTGGTGCATCTACTTTTAAATTTTACTTAAGGCGCTGCTTCAGGGGAAGCTGAGCCTCACGGAGCACAGTGCACGGCTCCTGCTGCACCTTCGATGCGGGCCTCGCACAGCTTTTCCAGAGCTGTTTAACGAAGCAGGCCCACCTGGCCAGGCCGCTGGGAGAGCAGCGAGTGCGTGGCTCTGCAACTCCGAACCAAAGATAGTGCGAACCCAGTCCCTGCTGCAAGGGCCTCTGGGCGGTGGCTGTCTGGATACACAGGGCTCCTAAGCAGCTGCATCAGAGCGGCGGTGCCAGGTGCCGCGCCAGCGCCAGCACCAGCACGGCGGCCAGCCAGCTTCCCCGTTTCTCTGAGAACAGGTTTGTTTTAGGAGGGGAGACTTACAATACCTTCTGGGTCAGATTTATCCAGACGGAAGACCTGTCCGTTTCCCTGAAAAGCACCATGCCCTTGGCAGCCAGGCCCGCCCCGCCGACCCTGACCTGTGCCCTGCCCGCGGCGAGCTCTCCCAGCATGCCTGGGTGGAGTGTGGTCTGAGCCTCCCTCCCCGGGGCCTGCCCAACCTCTCCAGGCCGTGGGCACCCGCAGTGTGGGTGGCCCCTTCCCGTGGCCGAGGGAAGCGTCTGAGGTTGGGTGGATGACCCTGGTCTGTCCTCTCCCAGCTGAGGGCCACTTGGCTGTCACAAGACTGCCATTGTGAGTGCAGCCACGGCAGACGGCTGCCCACGTCTGCGCCACTGTCTCAGAGGCCTCAGGCCTACACACTGGCCTACTGGCTCCCAAGGATCCTCTGGTGACACTTCCTCCCAGAGCTCCCTGCCCCCTGCCCCACCGTGTGAGTCCCAGAAGCGGGGCAGGAGAGACTGACCAGGCAGCCGGGGCCACAGGCCTTGTGCTGGGCCACCAGCCGAGGAGGACAGGGAGCGGGGTGAAGGCAGATACACCCCTTCCTGGGAAAGGGAATCTGAGCCGAGGCTGGAAAGCACAGAGGCGTCCAGTGCGGAGGCCACAGGCAGCGGAGAACAGTGAGGATGCAGAGGGGCCCGGGGAGGTGGGGAGGGTGCTGGGGAAGGG
>NW_005362033.1:943480-945980 GCF_000412655.1 Myotis brandtii
TCCGCCCCCAGTGCCACCCAGGGCGTGGGGCCGCGCTCGCCTCCATCCGGCAGTGAGGGGCCTGGTCGCGGCTGTGGCATCTGCCAGGAAGCAGTCAGGAGCCTTGAGAAGCAGAAGCGAGCCCCGTTTCTGAAGGGTCCAGAAGCAAATACTTCCACGCCGGGTTCCCAGGCTCCGGCTCAGAGAGGGAACTTGACCTGCCCCAGGGCCTCCAGCTCCGTCTTCCACTGCCGAGACCCCGGAAAGAACGCTGCCGGCGCAGCACTCAGCCCTCCACGCGGCCCCGTCGCAGCAGGAGCTCCAGGGCCAGTGAGCCCCAGGGAGAGGGAGAGAAACATCCATGATGAGAGAGAATCACTGATCAGCTGCCTCCTACACACCCCACACTGGGGGTCGAGCCCACAACCCAGGCCTGTGTCCTGCTGCCAGAGGGGCTTGGGCGCAGTTCTGCTCTTCTCCGCGGCGTGGCCGGGCTCCGTGCTGTGGGAAGTGCAGACTCAGCCTGCGCAGCCTGACAAGGCAGCTCCCAGGGGCTGTCCAAGGCCTCACCCGGCTCAGTCACCAACGCCATCCCTGCAGGCAGCTCCCCCCAGGGGCACCGCGTGGCTCTCCCGTGTGCCCCGCATCCCCCACCATTTCTCTCCCTTGCTAGCTTTCCCGAGTGTGCTGGGGTGGGGATCATCACTGCCGCTGTACACACGAGCCCCACGCGAGTCATGTGGGTCAGGGCCAGGACCGCCGTGGCCCGTGGCCCATGGCCCCGCCAGGCCATGGCTCTGCAGACTCTGCCTCTGGGTGCCACCCTTGAAGCGGTCACGGAGGGCAGCCCCCTCTCGGTCGGCCGGACCCTGCTCAGAACAAGCTGCAGGGGGCAGACCCAGCCATGCCTTCTCCAAAAAGGCGTGACCGTGCCCGTGATTCGTTAGACGTGACCCTTGACTGTCGGTTACTTATAACAGGAAGCGTTATCACCAGGAGGAGAGCTGGGGGCTGGAGCCCTGCCCCGGGCATCTCAGTGCCAGCCGCCAGGAGAAGGCCCCGCCCGGCCTGGCCAGAGGCCAGTGTGGCGGGTGGAGACCTGGACCGGCAGGGACTGTCGAGTTCTCACTCCCACCCAGGAGGGAGGGGCTTCGTTTCACACACGAGGGCACAGAGAGGTTGAGTGGCTTGCCCAAAGCCACACAGCTGAGAAGTAGGAAAGTCAGCCTCTTTCTAAGCACTCAGCACCGGGCCCACCCTCCCACTGGCTGATTGGCTGGGACAGACACCGGGTGCAGAGGGAATGCTCTGAGCATCCTCCCTCCAGCATCCTGCAGCGGCAGGACAGCAGCAAATGGCGCCTGTCCCCACGCCCTGCGAGACCTGGGCCCAGGGCCCTTTCCCACCAGACTCGGCCTTTCCCAGGTGACCTTGGGCAGAAGCACAGTCTGCGCCACCACTGCAACCCCGCTCCCACCAGGGATCTAGACGTGAGCTTTGGGGGAAGGACAGGCCGATCCAGGCGACGGTGGACGCCCCGCGCTTCCTCCTGAGTGCACTGCCTTGGCTAGGCCCTCGTCAACGTCACAGGGCACATCCCATTCCCAGGGCCACCCGGCATCCTCGACCCCCACAGAGAGCCACAGTGGGACCATCTGCCTGCGAGACCCAGTTCCTCGCCAGGACACACCCCTTTAAAGCCCAACCTCTCTGGGGGAGTGGGGCAGGCTGGCGGGACCCTCCGAGAGCCGTCCTGTGATGTCGCAGAGCAGGCCAGAGCTGCCATCTTTCTGTGGCGCTCTGAGGGGCTCACCCACAGCAGTGGCCCCAAGAGGTCCAGCACACGCAGGCCACCACCACCAAGGCTCACACTGCCCAGCTCACCTCACCCCGGTCTGCCCAGGCATCTCCCGAGAGGCACGGCCCCTCCCACCCCAGCACATTGTGCCTGCCGCCTGGAGAAGCTGCCCCTGCCTTCTGTCCGTCAGCATCACCCTGTGCGGGCAGGCTGCCTGTGCACCCTCCTCATGGGCGCCCACCCCCAGGACCGGCCCGAGCCATGTCCACGGGCTGAAGCAGCAGCCTCATTCGTCCTGTGACCTAGGTCTTGGCCTCACCTCTCCAACCACTCTCCTGACAACAGGACACAGACCATCTGCCTGACGCTCCCCCCAGGGCTGCACACCTCCGCTGACTCATTCCCTCCATCTCAGAACAAGCCCTGCTCTGCCTGCTTCCAAACTTTTGCTCGAAATGTTCCTCTTGGAATAATGAAGTTGTGCTGAGGCAGGAAGTGTTCTTAGTGCTAGAAATGCTACAGTGAAGGGTTGAAGGGGTACATGCCATGGCATTTGTGACTCCAGCAAATATGGCAAGATGTTCCGGAATCTATTGACAGTGTGGGGTTCACTCTCTGCTTTTCTGTGTGCTTGAAATTTGTCAATTAAAAAAGGTCCTCTGCCTGAGAAACCCATTCCTCCCCGGCCAGTCTCCTGCTGAAGCCTGTCTCCTCTGGGGTCCG
>NW_005362033.1:947602-947913 GCF_000412655.1 Myotis brandtii
AGGAGCAGGAGGAGGAGGAGCAGGAGGAGGAGGAGGAGCAGGAGGAGGAAGAGGAGCTGGAGGAGGAGCAGGAGGAGCCGTGTCACAGCTGCAGAGTGAATATTTACAAACATGCTCCAACTCAATGCAAACAAAGGCTAGACTAGCTTCAGAGGCTGCAGGTCTGTCTTTGGGCAGCTATCAGGCATCTGCCGAATACCGGGCACCGGACACTGAGAACAGGCAAAACACAGCCTCTGCCCTCAGGAGGCCGCCTGGATGGGGCAGACATGCCAGAGATGTGATCGAAAGAACCAGAGCTTGGGGAAAGA
>NW_005362033.1:948422-979221 GCF_000412655.1 Myotis brandtii
TGTCAGGGAGGCCTCTCTAAGGCCTGAGGGAAGAACGGGGGCACCACAGCAAGCACAGAGGAAGGGTCCTCTGGCGGAACCTGCCAAAGCCCGTCTCCTGCCAGCCCGGCCCGCTGCCCACGTGGCCCCACCTGCTGGTGTGTCTGTGCTGGGCGCGGCTCTACCTCTCATCAGATCCTGGGCAGCATCAGGGCCTGGGTCCCCGGGGCCCCCATGCCAGGGGTTTGGAAAGGAAGGGGACTGAGCAGGCCTGAAGGTTATTTTTCATCCCAGACTCGGTGGTCAGCAGGGTAGGGTGCTTTCCCAGGATGGAAGCCAGAGGCACCAGGGACACGGAGAACCTAAACCACACGGCAGGTGGCAGTGAGCTCTAAGGGCAGTAATCCCAAACCCCATGACCGGGAAATGGGATGTGGGGATGGAAAAGCAGAACCAAAGAGCTGAGAGCACGAAGGAAATCCGAAACTCCCGCTATCAGATCCGAAGCACCAACCCCGGGCCAAACCCAAAGAAGCCCGGTGGGAGCAGGCACCGCCATCATGAGCCCCGAGCCCCGGCACCGACCTCCCCAGGGGAGGGAGCCGCCCCATCCTCACGAGAGCCCTGAGGCAGCTCAGGACCTGCAGGCCCCAGGCAGCGGCTCAGGACCCTGCGCTGCACACCAGCCCTTCCGCAAGGGCTGCGCATGCCTGGGGGTGCAGGCAGGCAGGAAGGCAGGAGCAGGGCAGAGGGGCAGTGAGGAAGGGAAGTGATGTTGAGGCATTGAGCAGGACTGGGGATTATCTTGCCGGGCCCTCAAGGACCCAGAGGACCCACAGTCAGTGGTCAAATCTGCCCCAGAGTCCCGGAGGCCTCCTTGGACACAGGCCGGGAAGGTGGAAGGGAGGCCCGTCAGGCAGGGGTGCAGGGTGGCACGGGCCATACACTGCCTAACTCAGTGGCATTTCTGGTCATCACTGCCCAGGCCCTGGGGTACAGCTCTGCGTGACAAGCAGCCGTGGCCGTGTGAAGTAACCCTTTATCATGGCATGCTTTTACAGTTCCAGAAACGTGGCAAAGACAGCACAGGGAGTCCTCATGTGCCTCCGGCCACCTCCCCTGAGGGTGACACCCCCAGGACCTGCAGGCCATTTGCTGCAACAGCAGGTGAATTTTCGTCCATTCCTGGGGCAAAAGCAATGCTTTTCTGCTGGTCTGAGGACTTGTCAGCTAGGCATGTGCCCGCACAGCCACACGGCGCCCCACAGTGCCCCACGGTGCCCCACAGTGCCCCAGGCGGCCCCACAGTGCCCCACAGTGCCCCACGGTGCCCCACGGTGCCCACAGTGCCCCAGACGGCCCCACAGTGCCCCACATGGCCACATGGTGCCCGTGCAGCCACACGGTGCCTGCGCAGAGAGCAGCAGAGCAGAGCCAGTGCGGGGAGGCAGGGACCTGCCCAACAGCAGGGAGAAGAGACAAGGCGGGGTCCTGGCTGAAACCCAGCTCTTCGCAGAGCGGTGCGACTGTCCTGAGGCTCCGACAGGGGAGACTGCCTGGCACGGGGACTCTCCGCCCTGGGAACAGCCTGGGTTCTGTGCTAATCCCCCGCCCGCCCGCCGGAACGTCCTCATGACCTCCGAGGACGGGGACACTTGCGGTCCTGTCCCCCAGGGAGGGACAAAGCAGAACAGCACGGCCCCTGCTGCCGCGGGCCCCTGGGAGGAGCCGGCACAGCCTCCCTGCCTCCCGCCGGGTCAGCAGGAGCCCCTGCTGGCTTTGCAGATGCCAGGCTGGGACAGGGCTCCCAGGGGCACTCAGGGGTCGAGTCTCATGCACAGGCCACACGGGCAGCTCCATTCAGGACATGGTGTCCTGGGCCTCCCTGCCAATTTCCATCAGTCACACCCACGGTGCTCTGACGGGGCAAGCCCAGGTCCACGGCAGACCTGTGTGTATTTGCCATGTGTGCACCTAAGCAGTACAAGGAAGTCCATGTAATGTTGTTCACGGAAGTAGAAGTCGGAAATAAACTAGACATGCATCCGTGGGAGGACGGTGAGTTAGGGCCAGGCCGCCAGGCCGCAGAGTGGGCCGCAGCGGCTGAAGGAATGAAGGGGACCTCGCCTGCGGAAGCCACTGGGCACTACTGACGGTCAATTAGAACGGGGCCTGGCGCCTCCTCCGGGGAAATGCTCTCCTCACAGCTCAGCAGGGTCGAGGCCAGGCTGCCGTCGCTCTTCCCTTCTGTCTAACATCCTGCTGCCGCTGTGACACGGAGACCCGAGTTCTGCACTCAGGCCAGGCGGCACCGCAGGTATCGGGGCACTTTGTAAAGTACGTGGCTGTCTGACCACCATGTGGCACATCTGAAACCAATACTAAACAATATTGAATGTAAACTGCAATTGAAAAAATATTTGGAAAAAGGGAAGTCTGCAATCCGTCCTTGGTACCTACATCTATAAAAATAAAGAATAAATAAATAAGTAAGATATATCTTTAAAAATAGAATTAGGCCACTGGCTCTCACACCTGACTTTCCAAACTCCCAGGGAGGAAGTCTCCGCCCCGACTGGGGAAGGTGTCAAGTCCATGTCCAGGGAACAAGGGCTTCCGAACACGCTGCTCCGGCCGCGGGAGCACCTGCCCTGCCCGCAGGGCTGGGGCACCAAGGCTCGCACCTGGAGGCCGGGCCCAGCCCCCTCACCACTTCCAGAAACCAGTCTCAGCCTGTTCTCATAGAAACCGGTGCCCAGGCTCCGTTCCGGGTGAGGACACTCGGGGGCTGAGGGTTAGGAAGGCTGTGTTCTGGGGATCGAGCTCTCAGGGTCCCAGTAGCCACCCTCCGTGCAAGCCACAGGTCACACCGGGGCTGACAAGGGTCAGGCTGCCAACAGCCCCCCGAGAAGGGCGCCCTGGAACTCCCTCTGCCCAGCCCTGGGAGTTGGTGGGGGACCCCCCTCGCTGTGTGAGCCAGAGCGCTGCCCAGGGTTTAGCTCTGACCTTCTGATGTCTCCTTTAACTAACTAACTAACTAACTGTCCTTGTTTCCGGGGGGCTGCTGGGGGACCCCAGAGGGAGGGTAAGCCGATGCGCCACACACTGGGCGGCTCTCCCGCCTGCCACCAGGCTTTGCTTCAGGACCCCCGGAGCTCTGCGCCCGGCTTCCTCGCCCTCTGGAGCGCCCGGCCCTGTGTCCTGGGAGCCCAGGAAAAGCCTCCTGCCTTCTCACCCTCACGGGGCCTCCTCCTGGAAGAGCCGCCTCGGCCCCCCCAGCGCCCTTCCCAGCCAGCAACCAGCACAGCCAGGCTCACGGCGCCTTCCAGCTCTGCACCTCCACTTGGGAGTCTAGCAAAATCTAGAAACTTCTCGTCTGCTTCCCTTGTTTTCTGTGCCTGTCTTGAGAGGCGCCGTATTCCAGCCACAGCAGGTGGTGGGCTGCATTGGGGAGGGCTGACTCTTCCTCTCCAGAGCCCACAGGCCCTGCCAGGGCTCGGCTGCTCCAGCCTGGGAGTCGGGGTCTCCTGTGGGGGCTGAGCGGCAGCTGGAGGCCCAGAGCAGCCGCAGGCACCTGCCCCACCTCCTCCTGTCACTCCTCTTGCAAACACAACTTGTGCAGGCAGCACAGGAGACCTGTACCCTCCGCCTCCACCAGCAGCCGCGGTGTGCGATCGGGGCCCCTGACCCAGTGAATGGCGACGTGCTTGCGGTCAGTAAAGAGACTGGAAGGTGCAAGCATCCCCATCTGTACCAGGACGGCTGGCCCTGGAGCTGGCTGCCGGCAGGCGCACACCGGCAGGTGCGGCCTCTGCGCAGGTGAGGGAGGGCGCTGGGCCCCAGCAAGCGGCCCTTCCAGGGCAGCTGCTCATCAGCACCGTCAGGACATTGCCGCCGACTTTTAAAGACGAGCTCACAGCACAGATGTGAAAGAAGGGGCATAGTATCTACTCATTTATGCAAACGACATTTGGCGTGTGCGCGCCTGCGTGTGGGGGGTGGGACTCAGGCGTGGCCATGGCAGCATCTGTATGCGCGCTGACGGGCATGGCACCAACCCCGTCCAGGGACTAAGCCGCTGAATTCTCACGAGGATCCGGTGCCCGTCTCAGGCCCTGCCAGCCCAGCAGCAGGTGCAAACTCCTCAGAAGACCCACAGGGCAGTCTCCCACTGTCCCCCGCTCCAGGAGCCACCCTGGAGCTAACTGGCCATTCCTCTGGGCCATGACTCCTGGGCCCAGTGGGCGCATGCCAGGGACCCAGAGGCCAATGTGAAGGCCATAACATGGGGACGCCCTCCCTCATCTCTTCCCTTTTTCTACAACCTTCCCTGCCCCTTCCTCCAGACCACAGGGCCAAATCGTATGATCAGCAGGGCCAGCAGGCAGCCTGGGCCCTGACCAGGTAGGACCAAGAGAAAAGGCTCTCTGAGCGGGCTCAGCCGTGCGCAGGCGCATTTCTTCATCACCCTCGCCACCCGCTGGGACGGACCCCACAGTATCTCACAGATGAGGGAATGACGCATGGAGCGTAGGTGAGGAACTTGGTCAGTAGCTATCCACAATGTGGGCCCAGGCGGTCAGACCCAAGCTGGGAGGCCAGGCCCTGCCCACACCCACAGGAAGGACTACAGCCACAGGACAGCTCCCCCGCAGAAGCCCTGAGGCAGCAGGCCTCAGGGAGCTGCCGGGCATAAGCTGACAGTGCGCTGGGGGGAGGGGGAGGGAGCGTGCCCACTGACCAGCTGGCTCCAGCGGCCCCACTCTGGCCCCATCCAACCTGCACACCGCAGGCCCGACTGCTGTGCTGAGGTTGCAGCTGAGAAAAGTGGCTCAGGAAAGTCACTGAGCTCCCCCAGGGACCTCAGCTGGGAGGCATCCTGGCGGGTCCGCTCGCATGCTCAGGGCCCATGCCCATCCCTTGGCTGAGCCAGCTGGACAGGGAGGATTGGGGGGATGGGGGGCAGAGCAGCCCAACTACACTGGGCTCCTGGGGCTGAAGAGGCCAAGGGCAGACCTGAGGACACCTGCACCCGCCCTGTCCCAGGAGAGGCGTCCCTGCATGTGGCAGCCCTCGTGGCAGCCCCATGTGAGGCCCTGCCCACAGAAAGTCCACGTGCAGTCATAATATTGACACAGGAGGGCAAACACAGCCAGGAAGCCAGGCTGTCAGAATCAGTGCTGGGCACTCACGTGCACCCCAGGTGCCAGGGGGCAGGGCCACAAGGCCGGATCCCCAACAGGTGCTCCAAGGGCCTCTCCTGCCAGGAGGCCCTTGCCGGAAGCCGGTCCACCCTTCCTGCTTGACACAGTCGCTGCAGGGAAGAAACATCTGCACAGCATATGTTTCAAGGGACCTGGCATATATGGCATATGTTTGCTCCCCCTCTTAGCGCTATGTGTTTTAACTAGGACCACCTCCCCGAGAAAGGTTGTTTCCCCAGGTGGGGATTTTTCCCTGAAGTTAGGGTTAACAGGACTAAGGAAGGGAATAAATCAGTAAAACCCCTTATCTAAGTGCCAGGCGGGTAGTTAATCACCTTAACTATGAACAATCACGCTTAAACTACATAATCTTTACTTAGGATAATCTCCTTCAGTTACTTCCTTGTAGCTTAACAGAACAGTAGAGTAGTGACTTGGGATGGAGATAACAAACGCCCTAACCTTTGGAATAGAATGGATAGGATTAAAATCAAATGGTATAAATACAGAGGTAACAGGAAAAAAAGAGAGAACCTGGCTAGAACACCTGGCTGGAGAACCTGGCTAGAGAACCCAACTATGCTGATCAACTGAACGCTGTCTCCGTGTCCTTCCTTCTTCGCCGACTCGGTCCACACCTTTGGGAAGCCCTGGACCTGCTGTGGCTGGACCCCAACAGGCCCAGCATCCTGGCCGGGCCATGCTGCCAGTTAGGGCTGTGTTTGCACCAGGCCAGCCCTCCAGTGGGCGGTGGGGAGGGTGGGTAATGCACGAGTGGGAGCCCCAGTGCCAGGCCCACCGGTGAGCTCCGAGCTATGTGAACTGGGCAGGCCGAGCAACCTCTTTGGTCCTCAGCTGCTACTTCTGAAGAATCTGGGGTTGACCCCGCAGGGCTTCCAAATTGAGTCCATCCAGTGGTGGTGACATCACACTCACTCCCACGGCAGGCTCTGCTCCTGCCCGGGCTCTCCTGGCCCTTCTCTATGGGCTGAAACCCTCAGTGCCACCCTCAAAGGCTGGTGGGGAGGCAGGCTGAGAACAGAGCAATGCCCCCCGTGCCTCCCCTCTCCCATCCCCAACCCCCGTCTGAGACCTGCTGGACCAGGGACAGAGTCTACAGACAGAACAGGGGAGCCTGCAGAGGGCAACGCTCAGAGCAGCCTCTCCGAGCCCAGTGCAGAGGGAAGGAGGCCGCCACAGGGCCACAGGGCAGGAGCTGTGACACTGGTGAAAGGACAGCGGTCTGTCTCAGAGCCATGTGGGGGGGAGGGGGGAGGGTGGGGCACGGAGGACAGGCCAGTCAGCAGCAAGGCCGACCCAGCCCCTCCTGCTGGTGCCCCACAGGAAGCGCACCCTCTCCCTGCAGATGGGCAGGTCCCAGAGGAGCACGGGGTGCACCTGGGGGAGAGTTCAGGCCCAGCCTCTGCAGGTGGCTTCCCTGGCAGCACCTCCCTGGGCCCCTGGAGCGGCCCTCACAAATCCGCCCTGAGACACCACCAAGACCGGACAACTCCCCCAGCCTCGGGCAACCACCCAGGATTCTGCTGGGGCCTTGGAGTCAGGGCTGACCCGAGCCAGCATGCGGATGGGTGGCCTTTCTCTGAGGGCAGGGGGGGGAGGGGGTGCAGGGGTGAGCAGGGACTCTCTGGGCAGCAGGAGGCCCCGTGGGCGTTGCTGCTGGTGCAGTCAGGCGGGCACCACCAGAACTGGATGAGATAAAGTTTTGGAGGGCGAGGCATAGGACACCCCTCAGGAAAAGGGCAAGTTTAGGCCCAAACGGAGGCCTGGCCCAAAAGGCCATTAAAAGTTCATGAGCAAATAAAATTAATAGTCATAGTAACTTCCAGTGTGTGTTTTTCCAACACCACCACGCAGTTAACGCAAACCTGACACCATCTACCTAGCGATTGCACTGGGTCCCCCAGGTTAACGCTCAATGCCTCAAAACTGCTCCCCCAACTCCCACCTCAGGCGCCAGTCCCAGTCCAGGCAGTCACCTTGCTCTAGGCCACAGGCACGCGCTGGAGGTCCCTCCACCTCCGCAGGTGCAATTACCTTGCTGGAGCGCCTCACCGTAGCTGGAGGAACGGGGCTCCGGGTTATGATGGAGGGTGTGACTCAGGAGCAGCCCCTGGAGGCAACACGCAGGGCAGGAGGGGGAGGCCGGCAGCCTCCACGCACCCCCTTCCAACCCCAGGCTCCAGCCTAGGGACTCTGCCCCCTCCACCTCCTGGACTTCAGCGGAGGCCCTTACAGCAGGTGTGACTCACACTCCGAGCGCCCAGTGTTCTGGAGGTCCCAGACGGGACTGAAAGTCTAGCCCGCGCACCATAGTTGGCTCCACTGCATACAGCCCCACCCCTGGGTGACCAGGGCTTTCCAGGTGTTAAGTCGCCTCCCTGACTTAACGAAGACACTGCGATCCTCTCAGCACTTAGGAGCTTGCAAGGATCTTTTGAGCTCTGTGCCAGGAGCCGGGAGGAAGACCAAACATACCTTTATTGTAGGTCACATGTGGTGGGGCCTTACGACCCTCGCAAGGAGCTCTATTGCTCACAAGCCCCTTCACGCCCATTGTTCATCTGCTGCCAGGGCCGCTCCACCGCCGAGCTGGCCAGTGGATGGCGAGGAGCTGCGGCCCCCTGTGCCCGGAGCACGCCGCCCACTTCCACTCTGCGCTCCTTTTCTCAGCCAAGAAGCCCTGAGGAAGGACCACCCGTCCAGTCCTGGGCAGAGGTGCCAGAGGCCTCGCGTCCTTGCAGGCCACCCCGCCCACACTGCTGTGTGTGCCCCTCGAAGCTAGCCAGGGTTCGTCCCAGTGTCACGCTGCCCTCCTCCCTGCCCCGCACCCAAGGGGGCTGCCTCCCTGCTGCACAAGTGGGCCCACCTCAGAGATTTCCGGGGGGAGGGGGAGGACAAAGCAAGAAGGCGCACAGGTGAGTGAGTGGCAGGGGACACTGGGCACGGGCACAGCCCTGTCTGGGTGCAGGGCCCGGCCTCGAGGCGCCGGGTTGGAAACTGCGCTGGGATCCTTGCAGGCTCTGCCTGTCGTCCTCACCCACTTCCCACTGTCCCTCAGGTCCCCGTCCCTCTGTGCTGGGTCATCTGGCCGGGCTGCTCAGCTCGGGGTCCAGTGCACACCTCAGCACCCCAGCTGAGCTCCCAGCCACCAAGCACCCCCTCTTCTGTACCCACTCCTAGGATGGTGGTCTCAGGCCTGCACGGCACAAGCACGGAGCCAGCCCCGCGCTGGGACTCGGGACAGAGGGGGAAGGTCGGCTGCCTCTTGGGCCACCGGCAGACTGGAACTCCAAGGCCTGGCTCCCCGGCACGCAGGCCAGGCGCTGGCCAGCAGTGCACACAGCAGCCATCCCGAGTCTCGTCGTCTCGCCCCAGCTAATCCCTACTCCTGGCTCAAGGAAGGGGTCAGCAGCTACAGAAATACTCTTCAAGATACACTTCTATGGCCACAGACATTTTCTGTGAGATTCTGGGAGAATTGAAAGCACTTGGCCCAAAGCTGGGGCAGTCACTAGGGCAGAAGTTTCCATTGACGCAAGCCCTTGTCCGGTGCTGCTCCTTCGAGCCAGATAGGACACTGGGCACTCCATGCTCCAAGCCCTTTCGCACATCTCCCCGCCCCCCCCCCGCCCCCTCGCTTCTGGGCAGACCTGAGAGGGGGCAATGGAGGCCCAGGGGAGGGGCCTTGTCAGGTCACGGAGCAAGTTTGAAACCCGAGCCTTGGAAATGGTCCAGACTCTCCCCTGGACCCAAGGCAACCTGCCGGCTCCCAGGGCCCCTTACCTTCTGAGGGTCCACCCGAGTAGGAGGGTCCCACCTGCTGGGACCCCGAGAACAGGTGAGGTCATGGGAATCTGCCCCGCCCCTTGTGGGGGAAGGATTCTGAGACCACCCACAGTACACCATGCCCCCAGGAGCCGTCCCACTGCGCTCAACCCCGTGGACCCCACACCAGGGCGGCCGGGCAGTGTTGTGGCAGGACCGGGGCTCAGCCCCTGCAGGAAGCTGTGCTCGGGCCCCAGCCCCCGGCGGCCTTCTAAGGAAGCTCACATCCCAGCTCTAGAACATGAGCCAGGGCCCTGGCTCCCATCGGGGTGACAGCAGGGTGAGGGAGGGAGGAGCCCGGCTGAGGCAGGGGCCGCCGGGGCAGGGCATGGATGGGAAAGCCTTCTCCCTTTTGTCCAAGCTGACCCGACAGAGGTGCCACGGACACCAGGCACCACGCGCTCGGACACTGACTCCGCTTAGTCCTGGCCAATGGCAGGAGGCTCCCCGCCAGGCACGGCCAGCAGCCCCACAACGTGAAGCCGCTGTCGGCGGCTCTCCAGGCAGAGGCGGACAGACCGATGGGGCAGCCAGCTGCTTCCTGGCTCAGAAAAGAACACCCGCACAGAGCCAACATCAAGGCCACGGTCCCTAACGACAAGGAGCAGACTGTCCCGGCCGGCAAGCCAAGGCCAGACACACCAGGAGTTCTGCAGGAGCCCAGCCCGAGCGGAGCCGGGGCAGGGAGACCCGGGAGGCCAGTGTGCTGGGTGGTCGCAGGGAAGGGACAAGAGCCGCCCGGTGGGAAGAGGCCTGTGCTCAGAGCCTGCCCGCTGCCAGGTTATGCCAGCAGCCCACGCGGCATCCCGCCAACGAAGCCTCGCGGACAGAGCAGCTCCTTCCTGACCCGGAAACCGCGGCCCAGGGCCCAGTGGGGTGTGGCCAGGCCCTGGGAGCCTGGCTTCGGAGCCAGATGGGAGCAAGGGCCTCAGACAGCCTGGTCCACACCCCCATCCATTCTCTGCCTATCTGCACGGGACACGCATGCATGCTCACCGTGCACGCCCACACACTCACACACGCACTGGCAGACTCTAGCCGAGTCAGGGCTGCAGGCCAGCATTTGGGATCCTCCCTCAGGGGACCTGGGTCTGCTGTGCCCCTCCTTTGGTCTTCTGGACTCCTGCCCCCACTTACCACCCCTCCGCCCCTCTGGAAAGCCCAGCGGTCCCCTCAGGACACTGTGCAGCCCCCAAGCTCATGCCCCTCAATGCCTGTGCTCTGCACATGCCCTCTCACTGAGAGCCTTACTATTCATCAAGTCCCAGCTTACAGCCTGCACTTCCCAGAGCTCTCACCTGCGGGCCCGAGGGCCAGCACAGGGCACCCGAGTGGGACCTGGAGAGCGAGGGGGTCCCTGCGCTTCAGGGCGTGGCGGGACCTCAGCTGACGCCCTCACTCGTGGATGGAGAAGTCGGGGCCAGAGGGCACGCAAACCCAGGGGTTGGGTGGCCCTCCCTCCCGGTACCAGGCTGGTTCCCTCACTTCAGCTTGAAGCATCTGCAGGGCCAGTTTCCCAGCACCGGTGGGGATCCCTCAGGACTCCCCTAAACGGGCACCTGAAAACAGAAACTGAGGCAGCACGGCCAGTGCAGGTGTGGCCAGTGCAGGTGTGGGCAGGGCAGGTGTGGGCAGGGCAGGCTGGGAGCATCCATCTGCCGCTCAGCCACGCCCGGCCCTGGGAGTGGAGGGGAAGGCCTCGCCTCGCCCACAGCGCCACCTACCCTCCTGCTGCCTGGCTCCTTGCAAAGCCTGCAGCCAGGAACTCAGACCACAGCCTGGACCACAAGTGTCTGCAGGATAAGGGTCACTCTGCCTCAGACCCCTTGCCCCCAGCCAGGCAGCCAAGCAGCCTACTTCCTGGAGAGAAAGAGCCGCCTCCCCCCAATCTCACCCTCGGGAGGGCCTCATCCCCCTGGCCACTCCCCAGGGGAACGAGCCAGGCCTGAGGGCCTCCGGGCTTCAGGGCCTGTGGGGGCACTGGCCGAGGTTGGTTGGGGAGGCCAACCCATTAACCACATGCCCTCGGGGAGCACACTGGGGGCTGCCCCGAGCCAGCTGTGGACCCCCCTCAGAGAGGGGCCTGAGGCTGGCTGCAGGGGGGCTGCAGGGGGCTGCACACTGCCCCTGGGTCTCCGGGAGAAGAGAGAGCAGAGGCATGGGCGCAAGCAAGTAGGCGCACTGGGGTGGGGACAGAGTCGGCCAGGCTGGGCCCGGAGAGCAGCCTCAGAAGCACCCTCAATGCCAAGGAACCCACTGCCAGGCCTGTCCCCGCACTTACACTGTCCTGGGGGGTTGCTAGAACCCCTGCACTCTCCCCGGGTCCCCTGTGGAAGATTAACGATAGGGTCACTGTCCGTCAACCCCGAGTGCAGCCGGCTCCAAACGTGCTGAACACCTCAACCAGCCTGGATGCCATGACAAGCAATGTGCCTGCGATAATAGTTCAGACACCAGAACAGTTTCTTTTGTGAACAATGGGAGAGCTCAGGCTGTGGGCCACGTCCGCTCGCTGTGACAGAGGGCGCTCCAGGGCACCGTCAGGGCACGGGGGGCAGAGCTGGGGCACCCAGGGCACGGGGCCACCACTTATCTCTGCTGAAGGCGTGAGGAGCGCCGGGTGCTTCAGGCCCACGGCCCCCTCCCTTTGCATCAGGTGTGAGAGTGAACGCTACACAGGGGGTGCAGCGAGGGCAGGTCAGCAACGCTCACGTTTCCCCGGAGAACGAAAAGAGAAGGAAGAAAGCCTCCGTGGCCTGAGCCACACAGGGCTGAGGCCTTGGGAGCCTCATACACACGGCCCACAGGCCCCCAGGTGCCGGGTGCGAGCCCACGGGGAGCAGGGCCCAGCCTCCACACACAGAGCTGCGCACACGGCTGGGGGCAGAGGTCCAAGAGTGGAGGCACACGGCTGCCTCACTCACATCACCAGGGCGACTGCGCCCCTCAGGACCTGGTAATGTCTGGAGACATTTGAGACTGTCGGGACTTGGGGTACTACTGACCCCTAGTGGGAGCATGGGGTGCTCACACACCCTGCGTGCACAGGACAGCCCAACATGTCAACGCCAGCCTGGGCAGCCCTGACCAGAGGTAGGGCTGGAGGGGTGGGAGCAGGATGGCGGCCTGGAACAAGCAGCAGGAGTTCGGGAAGCCCTGGGGGAGAGGGTGGGTCACCCAGGGGTGCCGCAGAGGGGCCTCCCCGGCAGGCCAGAGCGTACACTTCCCCTAGACAAGTGTACGGGATCGATGCTGCCCCGTGTTCACGATGTGTGGCTGGGCAAGAGGGTGGCGGTGGTGGCCCAGGTGGAGCAGGGGGACCTGTGAGGGCGATGTGGGGGCGGACAAGCAGTGGCGTGAGCCTGGAGCTCCACACAGGCCCCGCACCTCTGCTGGAAGGCTGAATGGCAGCAGCCAGGGAGCAGGAAAGCAGGGGGTGCAGCGAGGGCAGGTCAGCAACGCTCACGTTTCCCCGGAGAACGAAAAGAGAAGGAAGAAAGCCTCCGTGGCCTGAGCCACACAGGGCTGAGGCCTTGGGAACAGGGTGCTAACGTGGGGGTGGGAGGAGGAGAGAGATGGGCTGGGTGCTGGCGGGCGGGTGGCAACACGTGGGCAGACAGCCCAGCCACCATCCTGGGAACCTCTCCAAGAGCCAAGTCCCAGGGAGGCAGACTGTGGCCCTGAGCGGCAGAGTCTGGGGCCAAGGACAGAGCCAGCCCCAGCGGGCTTCACCTCACTCCCAGCCCACACACTCCGAGTCCCAGGCGCCTGGGCCCCTCTCCACTGGGGTCTCCGGACGGCGGCTCCTTCACAGCCCTCGCCTCTCACTGCCCTGCGCAGCAAATGCCTCGCCCTCTACACCCAGGTTTTTGGGTTTTTTTTTATCCTCACCTGAGGATATGTTTATTGATGAGAGAGAGAGAGAGAGAGAGAGAGAGAGAGAGAGAGATGAAAGGAAACATTGATCGGTTGCCTCCTGTAATCTAGGAATGTGCCCTGACCATGAACCAAACGCACAACCTTTTGGTGCACAGGTCGGCCGGGGATGCCCCCTCTCTTACCCCTCACCCTCGAGCAGTTCTGTGCCACCAGCTGGTATTCTATAGTTCAACTCAATCCTGACACCACCTACCCAGCTCACAGAATTCAGGAGACCAGATTACTCACTAGGTTGTCAGTTTATCACAAAGGATATTACAGAACATGAATCACAGCCAGATGGGAAAGGCCAGAGCTTCCTCGCTCTCTGGGTGTGCCCCTCCCCCTCCGAGCTCTCTGGGGCGACCGCCCCCCCATGATCTCTGGGTATGCCCCGCCCCCACGCTCACCTACCCAGAGGCAGTCCTTTCGGGTTGGATTGAACCCCACACTTAGGAGACCCCATGTATATTTCTTACTAATAAGTCACTCAGGTCCCCAAACCATGGTGAATCCAAGTGACTCTTCCTCAAATTGTGTCCAGAATCTAACTGCCTCTCCCAACCCTGCTGGTGCCACTCTGGTTGGCATCTTGGGCCTCAACTGCTGCAACAGACTCCCGCTACGCCTGCCTCATCTGCTCTCCCAGAAGCCCCCACATCAGCCTTGAAGACCTGAGTCGGGCCAGCTGCTCATCCCGCGCTGCCAGCTCAGACCCACGCCGCCCTGGTCTGCCGCCGCCGCCGCCGCCGCCGTTTTCCCCTGGTCAGGACTCTCCCGCTTGCTGATTCCTCTTCCCCCGATACCCGAGGGCTCCCTCCCTCAGAGGGCAGGTTCCTGCTCCAAGGTGCCCCCTGCCAGCCTTCCCATCTCCCCCTTCCCTGCTGTGTGTCCCCATGCCTCAGGCCCAGGCATGCGCTCCTGTGTTCAGGACGATGCCTGAACGAGATGATGAAGGTCTCCGAGGCCTTCACTGTGACACTTACCTGAAATAGTACATGACATGCGCTCAGCACAGGCACACCGTCCCGCCAGGTGCTGGGTCAGCCAGAGGACCCAGTCCTTGCCCACCTAGTGGTTCAGAGTGCCAGCTCTGTGCTCGGGCTGGGATTCTCGTGCCCCCACCCCAGAGCTGGTCCACCCACCCAGACCCGTGCCTCCTGACTTCCAGGCCGCTCGCACGGTGACACACGGCACTGCGTGGCTCCAGAATGACGTCCCAGCACGCGCTGTGGGAAGGGCCAGCAGGAAGAGCAGAGGGGCCTGTGCGTGATGCTGTGTCCTCAGGGCGCTGGGAGGACCAGCGTGACTACTGGTCACGGCCAGGCTGGCAGGAAAGGCGGTGGCAGAAAGACCCCGCTGTCCCCGCCCAGGAGTGACAACTGTGTAACACCCTGGCTAGCTTCCTGTGCTGCTAACAAACCCCACAGGCGGGTGGCTCCCGGCACAGGAACTCTCTCTCGGATCTGACGCCAGAGTCCGCAGTCCGGGCACGGCCCAGGGAGAGCCCAGTCCTTACCTCCCCCAGCGCTGAGGGCTCTGGCCGCACCCCTGCTCTTCAAGGCCAGCACTCCACTGCCCCTCTGTCTCCGCTCACCCGGTACACCTGACTGCAGGTAGGACCACCCCAAAGTCCAGGACTCTCCCATTGCAAGAACCATCACACACCCACAGAGCCACCTACCTATCTGCTCACAGTAACTGTCACAGGTTCCCAGGGTGAGGCTGGACAGCTGGGGGGCTTTGGTCAGCGTGCCATACCCGCCTCCCCACACTATCCGCTGCCACAGAGCCGAAGAGTGAGGTGAGGGGGGGGCGTGGGCAGAGGGAGGGGGCCTGGGGCACCACAGGCACTGCCCACTGGTGACAACTCCTGTGGGGGAGCCCAGCAGGTCAGGGCCAGGGCAGGCCGGTGGGGGAGGTGCCTGCCAGGAGGCCTCTGTCCCTCCCCTCAATTCCCCTCCCCCTGAGGCAGCGACCCTCAGGCAGGCCCAGCGTGTTCAGGACAGAGGAACAGGGCATTCCCAAGGCAGACTCTTCAAGGTGAGCAGCCTCGCCTCGCCCCACCCCGGTGTCCCCGAAGGATAAAAGACTAATTCAGATAAGGAACATGTCCTACTCTGCCCTGGGACCGGGTGGTCACCTGAAATGAAAACTGTCGGGAACAGGGTGTTGCTAACACTGAGCTACACGCAAGGGAGACACAGCTGCTTGGGCTCTGCGTCAGCAAACCCAGCACCCAGCCCGGGCCCCCACAGCCCCGGGCCCCCACAGCCCCAGGCCCCCACAGCCCTGGGACCCCACAGCACTGGGACCCCACAGCACTGGGACCCCACACACAGCCCAGGAACCCGCAGCCTAGGAACCCCACACACAGCCCAGGAACCCGCAGCCCAGGAACCCCGCAGCCCAGGAAGCCGCAGCCCAGGGACCCACAGCCTAGGAACCCCACAGCCCAGGAACCCCGCAGCCCAGGAACCCACAGCCCAGGGACCCCGCAGCCCAGGGACCCACAGCCCAGGAACCCCAGAGCCTAAGAACCCCACAGCCCAGGAACCCCGCAGCCCAGGAACCCCACAGCCCAGGAACCCGCAGCCCAGGGACCCACAGCCTAGGGACCCCACAGCCCAGGGACCCCCACAGCCCAGGGACCCCACAGCCCAGAAACCCGCAGCTCAGGAACCCACAACCCAGGAACCCACAGCCCAGGAACCCACAGCCCAGGGACCCCACAGCCCAGGAACCCGCAGCCCAGGAACCCGCAGCCCAGGGACCCCGCAGCCCAGGAACCCACAGCCCAGGATCCCCACAGCCAAGGAACCCCACAGCCCAGGGACCCCACAGCCCAGGGACCCGCAGCCCTGGGCTCCCACAGCCCAGGAACCCGCAGCCCAGGAACCCACAGCCCAGGGACCCCCCAGCCCAGGAACCCACAGCCCAGGGACCCCCCAGCCCAGGAACCCACAGCCCAGGGACCCCCCAGCCCAGGAACCCACAGCCCAGGGACCCCCCAGCCCAGGAACCCACAGCCCAGGGACCCCCCAGCCCAGGAACCCACAGCCCAGGGACCCCCCAGCCCAGGAACCCACAGCCCAGGGACCCCCCAGCCCAGGAACCCACAGCCCAGGGACCCCCCAGCCCAGGAACCCACAGCCCAGGGACCCCCCAGCCCAGGAACCCACAGCCCAGGGACCCCCCAGCCCAGGAACCCACAGCCCAGGGACCCCCCAGCCCAGGAACCCACAGCCCAGGGACCCCCCAGCCCAGGAACCCACAGCCCAGGGACCCCCCAGCCCAGGAACCCACAGCCCAGGGACCCCCCAGCCCAGGAACCCACAGCCCAGGGACCCCCCAGCCCAGGAACCCACAGCCCAGGGACCCCCCAGCCCAGGAACCCACAGCCCAGGGACCCCCCAGCCCAGGAACCCACAGCCCAGGGACCCCCCAGCCCAGGAACCCACAGCCCAGGGACCCCCCAGCCCAGGAACCCACAGCCCAGGGACCCCCCAGCCCAGGAACCCACAGCCCAGGGACCCCCCAGCCCAGGAACCCACAGCCCAGGGACCCCCCAGCCCAGGAACCCACAGCCCAGGGACCCCCCAGCCCAGGAACCCACAGCCCAGGGACCCCCCAGCCCAGGAACCCACAGCCCAGGGACCCCCCAGCCCAGGAACCCACAGCCCAGGGACCCCCCAGCCCAGGAACCCACAGCCCAGGGACCCCCCAGCCCAGGAACCCACAGCCCAGGGACCCCCCAGCCCTAGGAACCCACAGCCCAGGGACCCACAGCCCAGGAACCCACAGCCCAGGGACCCGCAGCCCAGGGACCCCGCAGCCCAGGGCTCCCACAGCCCAGGAACCCGCAGCCCAGGGACCCCACAGCCCAGGGACCCACAGCCCAGGAACCCCACAGCCCAGGGACCCCATAGCCCAGGGACCCCACAGCCCAGGAACCCACAGCCCAGGAACCCCACAGCCTAGGAACCCACAACCCTGGGACCCCACAGCCCAGGAACCCGCAGCCCAGGGACCCCACAGCCCAGGAACCCACAGCCCAGGAACCCGCAGCCCTGGGACCCCACAGCCCAGGAACCCACAGACCAGGGATCCACAGCCCAGGAACCCACAGCCCAGGGACCCCACAGCCCAGGAACCCGCAGTCCTGGGACCCCACAGCCTAGGAACCCGCAGCCCAGGAACCCCACAGCCTAGGAACCCCACAGCCCAGGAACCCCACAGCCTAGGAACCCACAGCCCAGGAACCCACAGCCCAGGGACCCACAGCCTAGGAACCCACAGCCTAGGAACCCCACAGCCCAGGGACCCCACAGCCCAGGAACCTGCAGCTCAGGAACCCACAGCCCTGGGACCCCAGCGCAGCTTCCAGCCCCAAACGTTGCCCTTTTCCATCTCTCTTGGGATGGTGCCCTAGGAGAGCCTGACCACAAGCTCCAAACGCTGCCCCCACACCTTGGTCCAGGGAAAGGCTATGGCAGAGGGCCTCCCTCCAAGGCCGGGGCCACCTCCCCCGCCACTGCCCAGCCCTCTCCCACCCTCCCCTCGTCCCTGCCCCTCAGACGAGTGGTGCCGTCTCTCACCTCACTCCTCAGAGGCTCGTTCTTGCTACCCGGCTACCTCAAGCCAGTGGTGTGCGACCCACTTTGCAGGAAGCCTCATTTAGGAAAGCTAACCATGTGTGCGGAGCGCGTGTGAGATGCGGAGAGGGAAGGAACCCTAAACCGAGTCGGTCCACTCCACCCACTGGAGGACCTCGTGACGCCACCAGGCACAGTGGGCAGCGCCATGGGCAGCCTGCTGCCCAGCCTTTCCCAAGCAGCCGCCCGGGGCCATCTGGCAATGCCAAGGCATGGTGGGATGCCCAAGGTGAGGGGCTTCCCTGGTCCGTGTCCCCTAACTGGATGCCACCTCAACAGGAAGCAGGAAGACTGATTCCCACGGGCCCAGACCTAGGGCAGGCAGAGCAGCGCTTACCACATTCCAGAAGAGCGGGTTGAAAACGATGGCGAGGACGGCGGCCACAAAGCAGGGCTCCGAGGGGTCCACGTAGCCCAGCAGTCGGGCCATCACGCAGAGGTCTGCCTGCAGGGACAGAGCCGGCGTCAGCTGAGGCCCCCCCGCCCCGCCCGCCGCCCACACGGGAGAAGTCACCCTCTGGGAACACACTGGGAGGCTCGGCACATGGAGTCCTGCAGAGGTTGCTACAGTGCGAGCTCATAAACTGGAGATAAAGAGCCGAAACCCAATCAGCTGTGCCGGACTCGGGCTCCGGCGAGCCACAGGGGAGTGTGCAGGGTGCTGGGCCGGGGCTGGGCCTGCAGAGGCCCAGAAGCCCAGAGCACCCGAGGGGCTGAGGGGCCGCCGTGGGAAGAGATAGACGCAAAGCCTCGCCGCAGTCAGGTAGATGACACCCCACAACCCGATGGGCCTCTTCTCAACAGACTGAGCGACAGTCCTGAGTGTCGATGAGGCTGTGAGCTGAACAGGTAGGTGGGCTCCCACGCAGCTCTAGAGAAACTCACACGTGCGAGCGCAGTGCGTGAGCAAAGATCTTCCCGTCCGCACACTTGCAATGAAAATGTGTCCATCTACTGAAGAATGGATAAATAAAATGTGGCCCATCAGCGGGCAGCTCGGCCTCCACACGCCCTGCCGCTCGGTCACTCGGGGAGGGCCATCCCTGACAGTGGGTGTCAGCAGCACCCCTGGCCTCCACCCCTAAATGCCGGTAGCTCTCCCCAGTTGTGACAACCAAAAATGCCTCCAGACATGCCCAAATGTCGCCCAGGGACAGAACTGCCCACGGCTGAGATCCCCATCTCTAGGCACAAGCTGGACACTTTCAACATGGATTTTTTTAAATTTTTTAAAATATTTTTTATTGATTTAAGAGAGTTAGGAAGAGAGAGAGGAAGCGACAGAAACACCAATGATGAGAGAGAATCACTGATCAGACCCTCTGGGAACACACTGGGAGGCTCGGCACATGGAGTCCTGCAGAGGTTGCTACAGTGCGAGCTCATAAACTGGAGATAAAGAGCCGAAACCCAATCAGCTGTGCCGGACTCGGGCTCCGGCGAGCCACAGGGGAGTGTGCAGGGTGCTGGGCCGGGGCTGGGCCTGCAGAGGCCCAGAAGCCCAGAGCACCCGAGGGGCTGAGGGGCCGCCGTGGGAAGAGATAGACGCAAAGCCTCGCCGCAGTCAGGTAGATGACACCCCACAACCCGATGGGCCTCTTCTCAACAGACTGAGCGACAGTCCTGAGTGTCGATGAGGCTGTGAGCTGAACAGGTAGGTGGGCTCCCACGCAGCTCTAGAGAAACTCACACGTGCGAGCGCAGTGCGTGAGCAAAGATCTTCCCGTCCGCACACTTGCAATGAAAATGTGTCCATCTACTGAAGAATGGATAAATAAAATGTGGCCCATTCCTCACACAGCTCAGCTACAGAATTTAGCATAAACTAGATAGACATGTGTATCAACATGTGATATTCTGGAAAGCACGCCACTGACCACGGCGAGCTGCAGATTCCAGAGCAAACGCACTGCCTTCAGAACACAGCAGCCAACCCACCGAGCTCCTGTGCTGCCCAGGGCCTGGCACGCCGCGGAGCCCGGCGGCCAAGGAGCACATGCCCAAATGTCGCCCAGGGACAGAACTGCCCACGGCTGAGATCCCCATCTCTAGGCACAAGCTGGACACTTTCAACATGGATTTTTTTAAATTTTTTAAAATATTTTTTATTGATTTAAGAGAGTTAGGAAGAGAGAGAGGAAGCGACAGAAACACCAATGATGAGAGAGAATCACTGATCAGCTGCCTCCTGCACTGCCCCTACTGGGGATCGAGTCTGCAACCTGGGCATGTGCCCTGACCAGGATCGAATTGTGATTTCCAGTTCATGGGTCAAATGAAGCTCAACCTCTGAGCCATACCCATCGGGCAACATTGATTTCTTTCTATAAAAGATGAGACAGCCTGACCGGTTTGGCTCGGTAGATAGAGCATCGGCCTGCGGACTGAAGGGTCCCAGATTCGATTCCGGTCAATGGCATGTACCTTAGTTGCGGGCACGTCCCCAGTGGGGAGTGTGCAGGAGGCAGCTGATCAATGTTTCTCTCTCATCAATGTTTCTGACTCTCTATCCCTCTCTCTTCCTCTCTGTAAAAAATCAATAAAATATATTAAAAAATAAAAGATGAGACACCCCCCTAGCCGGTTTGGCTCAGTGGATAAAGCATCGGCCTGCGGAATGAAGGGTCCTAGGTTCGATTCCGGTCAAGGGCACATGCCAAGGTTCTGGGCTCAATCCCCAGTGGGGGGCGTGCAGGAGGCAGCCGATCAATGATTCTCTCTCATCATTGATGTGTCTATCTCTCTCCTCTCCCTTCTCTCTGAACTCAATAAAAATATATTTAAAAAAAAAAGATGAGACACAGCCAGCATTCCGAGTGGCGAGTACTCACCGAGTCCCTGCCTCACTCTCTTTTTCATTTTAGAAGGGGCATTAGAGGCCCAGAGCACTGCACATGTTCTGGTGACTCACCACATGCATTTCAAAATTTTTATTAGGCTGTCTCATCTTTTATAGAAAAGTCTAAACTGTAAAATAAGTCGAAGTCCATCAGAGTTCTGTTCTTTCCCATAAAGTCTGTTTTCATGGTGTTTTTTGGTTTGGTTTTGTTGCTTTGAGGATATAGAACATTCTTTTAAGTATTTGTCTCCCGAGTCTGGGGGCCAGGGAGCAGAGGCTGCCCCTGTTTTGTTTTCTTAATCCTCAGTCCAGGACTGCTTACTGCTTCTAGAGAGAGGGAAGGGAGACAGAGAGACCTGGGTGTGAGAGCCCCTGCAAGCCCCCAGCGGGGGTCGAACCCATAACCTAGGTATATGCCTGAAAGGAATTGAACCTGCGGCCCTGTGTGTGGGCCTGCGGGGAGCCGGGCTGAGGGTCCGAGTAGCACCGCCCCGGCCAGCCCAGTGTGCTCAGCTCTGTGTGCCCAGCCGAGGAGAGAGGCTCGAGGGCCAGGCGGACAGTCCTGCCGGCTGGGAGCCTGCAGATAGTGGCCGAGGCTCCAGGCCAGCCAGCAGCCCAGCCCTGGGGACGGAAGCGGAAGGAGGGAGCTGGGCCAACAGGGCAGGGGTCCCGGAGGGCATAGGGGACGCCCTGGGTGATGGAGCTGGTGGTGGGGATGGGAACAATACACCACTTGGGAAAGAACGCAGCACTGGGAACTGGGAATGTGTCACTATTTTGCCGCGGGGCCATTGGGGTAAAATGTCCTCTCAAATGCTTGAGAAAGTTCTAAGAATTCAGTCCGTGTTGCTCACCAGACTGGGGGTGGGAGTGGGGGGGGGGGCGGGCGAGACAAACAGCCCGAGGCACCGGCCGGGCCCTGGGAACCTCACAGGCCAGTCCCCAGGTCCGTGAGCTCGCAGCTCAAGTCCCAGGTCCACATCCCTCCGCACGGGCAGCCCTCTCACGCAGAGGCACCATTGTGCCCTGCTCTGCAGGCAAGGAAGCCAGAGGCCGGAGAAGCCCCGACAGAGCGGAGCAGAGAGCCTGCCTTCCCCGGCTGCCATGTGGGCGGGCGCTGCAGGGGGCAGGGGTAAAGGCCCAGGAGCCAGGTCTAGAAGGAAGAAGCAGCTTCTTTCATCTGTGGAGCAGAGGGAGGAGGGCAGCTGCGGCACTGAGAGGCTCACCCAGCGCTGGCTGCAGCGGCAGCAACGGGCAGCCAGGCCTCCCGGTTAGGGGTGGACTGGTCAAAGCGGACACCTCGACCCCCTCTGGGTCCCAGTGCCCTGGGCCAGCCTGTCTCGGCGGGAGGAACGTGTCAGGTCCCGGCACCTTGGAGAGGGCCAGGGACTTTGTGTTGCCTGGAGAAGGGCCTGCTCAGCGGGAAGGAATGAACAGCGGCTCCCAGAGGCCTTCCCGGCCGCAGAGGGGCGCCCTGGGGGTCCCCACTCCAGACAAACCCACCTGAGAGGGCAGACCTCCCTCCTCTGACTGGACGGACAGAAAAGAACCAAAAACAGGGTCAGACGTGAGCAGAGTAGAAGTCCCTCAGCTACCCCTGCACCCCCGTCAGCTGCCTTGACTAAGGGAAGTGCCCCCTCTCCGCTCCCACCCCAGCCTTATCACAGCCACAGAAGCCCTGGCCTTCTGAGCAGGGACCCCCTGCAGTCAGGGGCTGCAGAGTTCACGATGGTGCATGCAGGAGCGCTACCTACCGCAGCCAGAACGGGCTCGCTCCTGCAACCCCCAGGTCTGGCAAGGAAGGGCCCCCAGCCAGTGGCTCTGCAGAGGGGCTGAGAACACTGCAGGGAACGGCCTGCCACAGGCCACAGCAGGGTCACATTGTGACATCCAAACAAACAGCGGGGCCCAGAGAGTCAAAGTCACATCGATCACAGTGAGATCCACAGCAGGGCGGGCGGCACGGGGTGAGCGGGGGCAGGGGGTGAGCCCCAGCAGGACCCTCCATCCCTGCAGAATGTATCCTTGGAGCCACAGCCCCTCCTGCCCCTCCCAGGGGAACCCACATGCCCCTGGCATTCTCAGTGGATTCGGGCAACATTTGGTTAGAAGCCCTGTGCCTGGCACAGACTAGGAACAGATGTTTACACCCTTGCACCTCGCAGAAGTTGTGCACCAACGCAGCATCGCGGCCTCATTTCCTACTCTCTACCCGGCTCAGAGGGTCTCTCTGGTCAGCCCACAGTACGGGCTGGAATCAGGGTGCTTCCACCCCCGCACCCCGCCCCACACACACACACAAACACACAAATAAAAAGCAGGGCTCCGAGACCAGTCTCAGCCTGGGGTTCCCTTTGGTGAAATGGGTGATGAGACTGTCCCCCAAGTCTGCACAGAGGGGAAGAGGTGTGGAAGTACAGGTTCGAGGGCGCTTCTAGGGCCCAGGAGCTCTGCCCCTCCCCCTGTCTGCTTGATGCTAACACAGACCCCTCGCCTGTCTTTCTGGAGGGGCCCCCTGAGCACACCTGCAACCCCAGCGAAAGCAGCGGGGAGCCTGGAGGTCAGGCAAGCCCTGGACACCTCGGAAGGCAGAGCCTGTTGAAATGTCACACTGTGACAGTGGTCAGCTGCGGACACTTTCTGGAAAAACACTACTTTGAAATGTCCCTAAATCCCACGATAAAAGGAGGCGGCCAGCAGCTGCCCCAGGCCCCTGAGTCTGTAACTCCCTCAGGACAGGGAAGGAGGTCTCCTTCTGCACTCAACAGCTGTGGCTAGGGCTATGGCACAAGGCTCTGATGGCTCCCATGCTCCCCGTCAGTTGGGCCAAAGGGAGCCCTTCCTGGGAGTGGAGTCTGTGGAGGGGCCTGTGTTCCCCACAATCCCCATCTTCTGCCCTGGGCTCCCTCTCCCTTCTCCTCCACGTGACTGAACTGCTGACCCCTGGCCTGACAGGCACCAAGGGCCCTGGCAGACGCCACTAGGTCGGTGCTGCTTGAGCACATGTATTCAGACACACTATGTGTTAAAGGCAATAATAGCAACAAGCCAGCTGACCTGGCCAGTGACTGGGTGCCAAGCCCTGCAAAGGGCTTTAGTGAGGCAGGGCAGAGAACGGTCCTGAAACAAGGTTTGCCCCAGACTGGCCAAGCTGGACACTCTTTGTAAGCTTAGGCATGCCTCGTGCCCTCCGTAGACTCTGGCCCACGGCGGCTCCTCCCTCATGGGCCGTCAGGAGGGTTCGTGAGGCGGTGCGAGGAAAGGCTCAGCAGCATCTGGCACTAGCGGAGCTTGACAGGCGTTAGCTGTTATGACGGCGTCGTTCAGTCCATGCAACAACCCTGGGAGGCATGCCCATTTTTCAGATTAAAAAACTAACACATGAAGCATAAGCTGACAGAGCTGAAAGGTGAACAGACAAATCCACAATCGCAGTTGGAGACCTCATCTCTCCTCTCAGTGACAGAGTGAACAGGCACAGAGCGGGGTTGCCATGAGACCACCGCCAGCACCTGGACCGCTGGTGCCCACAGAACCCCCACGTGACAGGAGCCGCACATTCCTTCAGGGGCACATGAAACACATACTGAGCACGCATTCTGGGCCATACGACAGATATTTAACTTAAAAGAATAAGAAAGCATAAAAGTATGTTATTAAACTGTAACAGAATTACACTAGAAATCAATAACAGAAAGATACTTGTTAAAGTATAATAATCCATGGGTTAAGGGGAAATTTCAAGTGTTTTGAACTGAACAAAAATACAACATATCAGAAATTGTGGGATACAGGGTTAAGATGGAAATTTATAACTTACTAGAGGCCCAGTGCACAAAATTTGTACACTGGGGCGGGGGGAGGGTCCCTCAGCCCAGCCCAGCCCTCTCACAGTCCGGGAGCCCTCGGGGATGTCCGACTGACAGCTTAGGCGGGGAGCGGGCCTAAGCCGGCAGTGGGACATCCTTAGAGGCTCCCACCACCACCGCTGCACTCGCCAGCTGTGAGCCCGGCTCAGGGCTTCTGGCTGAGTGGCACTCCCCCTGTGGGAACGCACTGGCCACCAGGGGGCAGCTCCTCGTTGAGCGTCTGCCCCCGTGGTGAGTGCACGTCATAGCGACTGGTCGTTCCGCCGTTTGGTCAATTTGCATATTAGCCTTTTATTATTTAGGATATTAATTAAAAAGTCTCAAGTCAGCAGCATAAGCTTTATCCTTAAAAAGTTAGAGGTAGAGGAGTAAATTAAACTCAAAGGAAGCAGAAAGAAAAAGTAAAAGACCCCAAATCAATCAAATTGAAAACAGAAAAATAGAGGTGGGGGGAATCAAACCCAAAACTTGTTCTTTGGGAAAAAATAAAATCAATAAACCTCTAGCCATACTGACCAAGGGGGAAAAGGCCCAAATGACCAACACCAGGAATGGAAGTGGAGCCTCCCACAGGGACACCGAGAACACGCTTACACCACAATCCAACAACTCGGGTGAAACGGCCAATCCTGGAAGACACAGCCACCGACATCCATTCCAGAAGACACAGCCCCACGTCTATGAAAGGAATTGAACTCACAGTTTGAAACCTTCCAAAAAGGAAAGTTCCAGACCCTGCAGGTTTCATTGGACGAACCCTACCTAACACTTAAGGAAGGAATAACACCACGCCCACAGAATCTCTCCTGGAATACAGAACAGAGCCACTGCCCCTCTTACATGAAGAGGCCAGCATTACCTTAATACGGAAGCCAGACGAAGACACTACAAGAAAACTTCAAGCCCTGGCTGGTTTGGCTCAGTGGATAGAGCAGCCGTGGGCAAACTACGGCCCGCGGGCCCGATCCGGCCAGTTTGAAATGAATAAAACTAAAAAAAAAAAAAGACCGTACCCTTTTATGTAATGATGTTTACTTTGAATTTATATTAGTTCACACAAACACTCCATCCATGCTTTTGTTCCAGCCCTCCGGTCCAGTTTAAGAACCCATTGTGGCCCTCGAGTCAAAGAGTTTGCCCACCCCTGGGATAGAGCGTCGGCCTGTGGACTGAAGGGTCCCAGGTTCAATTCCGGTCAAGGGCACATGCCCAGATTGTGGGCTCGATCCCCAGTAGGGGATGAGCAAGAGGCAGCTGATCGATGATTCTCTCATCATTGATGTTTCTATTTCTCTTTCTCTCCCCCTCTCCCTTCCTCTCTGAAATCAGTAAAAATATATTTAAAAATAAAAAAAGAAAACTTCAACCATATTCCTCATGAACATACCCACCAAAGTCCTCGACACCATGACAGTAAGTCAAAGCCAGCAGTACACACACAGGACAGCGTGTCAGGACCAAATGGGAGTCACCCCGGGAATGCAGAGCTGGTCTGACCATCGAAACATCGATGTAATTCCCCATCTCAGCAGAAGAGCGAGGAAAAGCCGGGTCGACTCCATGGAGGCAGAAGAAACAGGCCCCCTAAGTGTAAGTGACTCCCCAAGATCAGGCCGAGGAGCCCCAGGCTGGCTGCTTTGACTCTGATCCAAAGAATACTTATGACACAAACCACGTCCTGAGAACCTCGCAAATCAAGTCTCCCAGTGAAAAGGCCTGGCACTTATTCTACTAGTAAAGTGATGACAACAAAAGGTTTTTAAAAACACTTGTATCGCAGGCAGGCATCTGGCACCGAAAGACAAGCAACATGTTCCGAACCCGCCCCCAGTGCTTTCCTCAGCCCCCAATCACAAGCAGCCTCCACGCGCCCTGAATCCAGGGGCTCTGCCTTCTGAAGACTGCCTCGGGGGCGCTGTATAAAGCTCCTCTGCATCCTGATCCCACTTTGGTCCTCGCCAGAGCCCCATTACTGTCCCCATTTTACAGATCAAGAAACTGAAGTGCACCTCGGGACACCTACACTGAGCGGCACCACCACCTGCTCTCGGGAGCAGGGGAGCTCACAGGGAAAAGGGACCTGACGCATGGGCATAAAGGGTCCACCGCGACTATGCCCAGCCCGCCGGGGCCCTGCAAGAAGCCAGCTCCCCTAGGCCCCACTGGAGACATCTTCTGATCCTGGGGGTGCTCTTGCCTAAGGACAGCAGGTTGGCAGTCCCTGCTCCCATCCGCCCACCAGTCAACTTGCTGCACGCTGCTGCCAAGAGGAGAAGCAAGGCTCTGCAATCCCAGGGTGGGGAGGGAAAGGGAGCCTTGGTCCATGAGGCTACAGCAGGTACACGCCACAACCCTGCAGGTGCCAAGACTGTGCACCCACTGGAACAAGCCCAGAAGAGAGCTGGTTACGGGCACTGTCCCCAACAGCCACGCTGTTCAGCCACTGGCCACATGTGGTTACTGACCACTTACAGTGCTACATGATAGTCATACTTTTACATCCCAGGTCAAATAAAATGTAATCTCATCGAGAGAATCATTGATTGGCAGCCTTCTGCATGCCCCACATTGGGGATCAAGCCCACAAACTGGGCATGTACCCTGACCAGAGATCAAACCGAGACCTCTTGGTTTATAGGTTGATGCTCAACCACGCTGGCCAGGTTCATTGGGGTTTTGATTTGTATTCCCCTAATGATTAGTGATGTTGAGCATCTTTTCATGTATTTGGTGGCCATTTGTATGTCTTTCAAGAGGTGTCTATTCAAGTGCTTTGCCCATTTTTGAATTTGGTTTTTTTGTTCTTGAAAGAAACATTGATGTAAGAGAGAAACATTGATCGGTCGTCTCCAATACCCGCCTATACTGGGGATCTAACTGGCAACCTGGGTATGTGCCCTGATCAGGAATTGAACATGACCTTTCAGTGTATGGGGTGACGCTTCAACCAACCAGCCAGGACTAGGAGTTCTTTATATGTCCCTGAATATTAACCTTCCATTATATGTGACATACAAACATGTTCTTCCATTCTGTAGGTTGCCTTCTCACTCTGTTGTGTCCCTTAACGCAGAGATGTTTTTGATTTTGATATAGTCCAATTTATCTAATTTTATTTTTGTTCAACATCCAAGAAATCATTGCCAAATCCAGTGTCATGAAGCATTCTCCCTGTTTTAAGAGTTTTATATTTTTAGTTGTTATGTTTAGGTCTTCTATTCATTTTTTAATGTTTTTATTGATTTCAGAGAGGAAGGGAAAGGGAGAGATAGAAACATCAATGATGAGAATCACTGATCGGCTGCCTCCTGCATGCCCCATACTGGGGACCGAGCCTGCAACCCTGGCATGTTACCTGACTGGAATCGAACCATGACCTCCTGTTCATGGGTTGAGGCTCAACCACTGAGTCACACAGGCCGGGCATTTTGAGTTAATTTTTTTATGTTGTAAGGTGAAGGTTCAACTTAATTATTTTGCATGTATTCTGTTTCCCCAGCACCATTTGTTGAAAGTTTGTATTCTGTCTTCTTTAAATCTGTAATTATGCCCTGGCCAGTTTACTCAGTGGATAGGGCATCGGTTTATGGACTGAAGGGTCCCGGGTTCAATTCCAGTCAAGGGCACATGCCCAGGTTGCAGGCTCAATCCCCAGTAGGAGGCGTGTAGGAGGCAGCCAGTCAATGATTCTCTCTCATCATTGATGTTTCTCTCTCCCTTTCTCTCTGAAAGCAATAAAAAAAATGTTTTTTAATCTGTAATTATGTTGAGATTCATGCAAGATGTATTGATAGTTTGTTCCTTCTTTTTTAAAAAAAATATATTTCTTTATTGATTTCAGAGAGGAAGGGAGAGGGAGATAGAAACATCAGTGATGAGAGAGAATAAATGATTGGCTGCCTCCTGCACATCCCCCACTGGGGATCGAGCCCGCAACCCAGGCATGTGCCCTTGACCGGAATCGAACCTGGGACCCTTCAGTCCGCAGGCTGACTCTCTATCCACTGAGCCAAGCCGGCTAGGGCAGTTTGTTCCTTCTTATTGCTGCATAGTATTTCATAGTATGGATGTACCATACTTTTAAAATTATTATTTTTTTATTGACTTGAGAGGGAGGGGGAAAAATAGAAACATCAATGATGAGAATCATTGATTAGCTGCCTCCTGCACACCCCCATGGGGGACTGAGCCCACAACCCAGGCATATGCCCTGACTGGGAATCGAACTGTGACCTCCTCGTTCAAAGGTCGATGCTCAATTACTGAGCCACACTGGCCAGGGGGATGTACCATATTTTTGTTTAATAATCCATGGAAGGACATTTTGGTTGTTCCCAGTTTGGGGCTATTATGAATAAAGCTGCTTGTGATATTCATGTATTTTTTAAAAAGGAATCTCATCAATTTCCTTTCACTTGTTAAAATGTGGCTACTAGAGAAGTTTAAATTAGAAATATGGCACGTATTCCTTCTAGACAGCCCCCTCCAGCGCTCAGACCCTGCAGTCAGCGGCCCTGGGCAAGGAGGAGCCTTGAAAGCTCCCTCGGGCCAGGGACCGGCAGCTTTTAAAACCAGAGATTTTGATTGAGGAGGGAGGAGAGCTACCACATAAAATACATGTTACATGTTGTTGGTTTATTTTTTTGAAGGAAAATCCCTTGGCAACAGGAAGCTTAACTGTACCAATAAGGGCAGGAGTGAAAAAAATTGAACATTAGTCAACGAGGGTCACTGTGGCTGGTCCCAGTTGCTGCCAGCTGCACAGACCCACCCGGCTCTGGGGAAAAGGCCTGCCCAGGGCTGACCCTCACTTCCTGCTCTTTTTTTAATGTATGTGTGTATGTATGTATTTTGTTAATCCTCACTGAAGGATATTTTTCCATTGATTTTTAGAGAGAGTGGGAGAGACAGGTGGGAGGGAGGCAGGAGTGGAGGAAAGACAATTAGTTGCCTCCCACATGCACCCCAACCAGACCCCCAACCAGGCTGGGGATCCAACCTGCAAGCCAGGTACACACCCTTGACTGGGAATTGAACTCATGACCCTTCGACGTGCAGGCTGATGCTCTACCCACTGAGCTCACTGGCCAGGGCCACCTCCTGCTTCTAAGTCTAGAACAGGGGCTTTGCTCAGACACCCGAGGACAGGACCCTGGCCCTCCCGCGGGCCTCCCTGGGCCCACCCCCCTGCATTCTGCCCTATGGCTCGAAGCTCCCCGCCTGCAGTTGGTGGTGAGCCACTCTTTCACACGGGCCACCCATCCCGGGCCAGGCAATGCCGAGGTCCCTCTCTGGCGTTCCGAGGGCCCTTCCATCTTAGATGTGCTGTGGCAGGAAACATGAATCCCAGGCCCACCACTGACCACTGTGTCCGAAGACGCTCAAAGGCCATTTACAAAGTCAGATTCTAAGAATTCCATCTGTGGGCGCATCTTCCGGGGGCGGCTCCCTGGGTGGCGATGCCCTTGATCTGGGTGCTCCTTCCACCGGGTGTTCACGCCGTGACAGTGCCTGAGCTGTACCCACATGATCTATCATCCACCCAACTGTATGCTATTCCTTTCTTTCTTTCTTTTTTTAATATATTTTATTGATTTTTTACAGAGAGGAAGGGAGAGGGATAGTTAGAAACGTCAATGAGAGAGAAACATCGATCAGCTGCCTCCTGCACACCTCCCACTGGGGATGTGCCCACAACCAAGGTACATGCCCTTGGCCGGAATCGAACCTGGGACCCTTCAGTCCACAGGCCGACGCTCTATCCACTGAGCCAGACCGGTTAGGGCTATTTCTTTCTTAAAAGATATATTGTACTGATTTCTGAGAGGAAGGGAGAGGGAGACAGAGATAGAAACATCAATAATGAGAATCACTGATTGGCAGCCTCCTGCAGGCCCGACACTGGGAATCGAACTGTGACTCCTTGAGCTGCATGTTATTCTTAGGGAAGAGTTTACTAAACAAAATAATAGGCATCGTCCTCTCTGCTGCTCCCCAGCACCCACTGCGCGAGCCCGACTCCCACAGGCCGGCCGTCTCTGTGCCTGGGCCAGCTTCCCCGCCTCCGCCCCGTCCCTCCACCAACAGCACCTCCTCGCAGGCAGGACACCAGGTCTCTGGGGGCTCAACCCTCCTCCCCTAAGGCATTGACCCGTTTTATCTCCTTCAGAAAATTTCCTGTTTCCAGGTTTACTGTCTCCCTCACTAGGACGAAGGCGGTGAGAGCAGGCGTCTGACTGTCGCCCAACACCAGGCTCTCAATCAAGACCAGCGGTCTGCACGGTGAGCGAAGGGAGTGAAAGAGCTAAAGGCGCTGCAGGCAGAGAGGAATCTGGTGGCGCATGGCGAGCGGCGGATGGAGAGGGAGGGATAAGGGAAAATCTCAGCGGCAGCTTTGATAGAAGGGAGGACGCAGGACAGAAGAAAAGCCACGGAACTGGGAGCCTAGGGAGACGCCCTGGAAGGCGCGCTCTCGCCCGCGGCTGCAAA
>NW_005362033.1:980241-988644 GCF_000412655.1 Myotis brandtii
TCGGCCCACGGGCCTCCGCCCCCGCGGCCTCCACGCCCTTCGTCCCCGCCAGAGACTCCTCCACTCCGTTCCTCCACGCATTCTCTCACCCACTCGCCAACAACACAAAGTTCACGCCCACGCTGGCTCCTCACGGAAATAGGAGACAAAACATGAGCAAAGGATCGTAACTTGGACAAGTCCTAATGGAAAAGCGGGCTAAGGGTACCAGGGGACCGATGCCGCAGAGAGACGCGGTGGAGGCGACTGGCCAGGGGGAAGGGGCACTTCCGGAGTCCAGACGCGGCGGGCGGAGGGAAGAGCCGAGGAAGTGATTCTGGACGGCGGGTCCCAGGAGAGCCGCCAGTGCACCGGGCGTTACCCATGTACATGAGGAAAGACGAGAGACTCCCACAGTTTGCCCCGTCACCCGTCCCTGGGGGGTCGGGACCAGGCAGCTGCTTCCTGATGGAGGCTCCCCCACGCCCGCCCCCAGGCACCCACCCGCCCGGAGCAGGCCACGCCCCTGTGCGGACTGCCCTGCAGACAGGCCCACCTTCACCACCAGGCTGGGCAGCTTGAGAGCTGCACTCACAGCTCTGGGACTTTCCAACAGGTGCTGCGGGGCTGGCTGGCCTGCTGACCACCCTGCGGCAACCAGAGCCCATTCTGAGGAGCCCCCAAGGGGGAGGGCTCTTATGGAGCGTTGCCCTCCCCCCACGCACGGCTACTTCACAGAAGCCCGTTTTCCCCTGACCTACCTGGCCACCCCTGTTGTTTTTTTAAGCCAGGAAATGAGTTTTTGTGTGTTTCATTGATCTGAGAACAAAGAAGGTAAACATCAGAGGTCACACCAGAGCTGATGCAACTGGAGGAGCCCACTCCCCCTCAGCCTGTGCCCCGCGCTGTCTGAATAGGAAACACCCAGACATGTGGAAGCCAGCCTGCAGCTCCAAGTGTGACGGATTGTTCCGATCAAAAGCCTCCTGCTGAAGAGAGTTCCGGGAGAAGCCTTTGCCTGGCCTGGACGTCCCCTGGTCTGAGCTTGTGGGGAAACCATCCAGGCCAGCCTCTCACTAGACTAGACTGTTCCCTTGGGGGCACCCCTGGCAAATAGGGAAGTCCCTTGTGCTCACACACCTCAAGCCGTGGAAGGCTCACCCCCTCTAAGGCGGCCTGCTCCACCGTTTATTCTTGGCACAGCCCCTGAAGCTTCAACAAACAGAAGCTCCTACCCTGTGGACGAAAGGGCCACATGCTGACCTGACCAGCTCGGGGAAGGCCTGCGTGGCGGTCTTGCAAACTTAAAGACAGACCTCAACCACAAAGGACGTCTGAAATTAAAACTTCAACTAAAAGCAGTTATGGGGGGTAGTCATGTTCTAGGCCTGTATCTTCCCTGACAAGGCCAACCTTTAGCTTAACTGAGCCTATTGTCCTTCTGCATCTATGATAACACATCCTTGAAATGTCAGGGTAACTTGTAACTTCCCTTTTTTCCAGACCCCCCAGGGCACAACCAAATGCCCTGGGCGCCAGGACAGAGACCACAAATTCCTTCACTGTTAAAAGTATGTGTTTATCATTTTACTTTTTATCCAACCTAGAGGTTCCCCTCCTCCTCACCCCGCCCCCCTACTCTCCGCTTTGCTTTCTCCCGCCTCCCTAATCTGTCACCAGTGGATTTCATGTGACCCACCTTCGTCTCCTCCTTGGATGGTCATGTATTAAACAGGGTGAAGAACCGCCATTCTCTGGAGCACCATCTCAATACGTTGAGGTTCTGCTTCCCGGCAACTGTCGACAGTTTGGCTCAAATAAACACAAAAATTATTTACAGCTTTGAATTTTTTTTTTTTTTCACATTAACACCTTCAAAGTTATCTCTCTTTGCCCCTTGGTAAATCTTCAGATATGGAAGGCAATTTATCTCAACTCACAGTCGCTCCGAGGCAGACATCTGCAGATGGCCTCTCTGGCCAGGACTTTGACCCTTGCTATGAGGGGATCAAAGCTAACAGCCATTTCTTCATTGCTTTCCTCCTCCCCTCCTTGGCACTGGATCTGGCTGCATGGCTCCCAGCAATCACTAAAATGGGCTTTTATTACTAAAATTAACATTAGCTTATTGGGTGGCTTTGAATAGAACTTAAACCTTTCCCGACTCTGATTCTATTTTCTGTTCATAAAATAGGTATAATAATATCTTGAGCACAGCCGTGGTGAGGAGTAGAGGTAATGATATGCACGAAAGTGCTCAGTACACAGTGAGTTCTCCATGTCTGTCTTCCTTTCTGTGTAACTGCATTTGCATGCATGACACTCCTGGACACACTGGGCTGTAGGATCAGCCCAGCATGGGGCCCAGGAGAGCTGGGTGACAGTGACTGTTGTAATTAGCTAGTTATTAAGAATAGGAAAGGAGCGAAGGGGGACTGAGACATAGGCATGTCATCTTGTGGCAGAATGCACGGGAGAACGGCCAGCCAGCTCTGAGGGAGGGAAGCTTAACCTTTATTTTGCAGATCTGCGTCCAGGGGATTCCGGATCCAAAGCCTTAACTGAACTCGTGGGGAGGCTCTGATCTATATGTCTCCTCTCGTGACGGCCCCTGAGGGTCCCCGCAGCTCCACCCTAGTCAGCTGTGGCGGGCCCTGGGGTTAGGCTCTGCAGCTCCACCCAAGTCAGTCAGAGTGGGGAAGGAAGACTGCAGTTTTAACCAGACACTGAGCTAGGTTGCAAGCCCCCCCCCCCCCATTTTCCTTTTCAATCTGGGCAGCTTCCCCAGGAAGCTGCAACTTCACACTCCTCAGGGGACCACGGGCACATTCCCTGCAGATCGCTGGGGGAAGGAACCCACCAAAGGGGAGATGGACACATGGGCAGTGAAGTTGGGGTGACTAGGGAAGGTGCCTGTCAGTCACACCTGGGAACAGAGGTCTTTGGCCAGAACCGGCGTAGCCACAGCAAGCCCACAAGATTTGGGAATGCCTAATCCCCTGAACAAGAGTTCCCTCTCCTGTTGCTCTAGCTCAGTGGTCGGCAAACTGCGGCTCGCGAGCCACATGCGGCTCTTTGGCCCCATGAGTGTGGCTCTTCCTAAGCCTTAGGAGTACCCTAATTAAGTTAATAACAATGTACCTGCCTATATAGTTTAAGTTTAAAAAATTTGGTTCTCAGAAGAAATTTCAATTGTTGTCCTGTTGACATTTGGCTCTGCTGACTGATGAGTGTGCCGACCGCTGCAGTCGAGCTGCTCTTGTTGCTCTGAGTGCTCTTGGCTCTTGGTTCTCTTGCACTTGCCTGTGTGGCCCACCGTCATGTGGACCCACACACAGAGGACTAACGGGCTACAACTGGGAACACATAGGCCAAGCTGGCCCGATGCCGGACTGGACTCGGCTTCCACATGGAACGGAACCTCTGGGCCCTGGCTCTGGCTCCAGCTCCGCTGAAGCCCCGGCTACACTGCTTCCTCGGCGGGGCTGAGGGAAATGAGACCTTGGAAACGGGTTTAATGCCACAGAAATAACGCTTTCCACAGTGCCTCGTCCTCCCGTGCGAGTCTCAGAAAATTCCTCTTATCGGGATGTTGCAACTGTGGACGAAAGGGGCCACGTGCTGACCTGACAGCTCAGGGGAGGCCTGCATGGCGGTCTTGCAAACTCAGCCCTAAAGTCGCCACAAAGGATGGTCTGAAATGAAACTTTAAAAGCAGTGATGGTGAGCAGTTACATCCTAGGCCAGTATCTTCCCTGACAAGGTCAACCTTTACCTTAACTGAGCCTATCTGTCTTTTTGCATCTATGATAACATACCCTTGAAATGTCTGGGTAACGTGTAACTTCTTTTTCTGGACCCCTTGGGCCACAACCTAATGTGCCTGGGTTCCAGGACAGAGACCACAAATTCCTTCACTATCATGTTAATTGATCCTGCACCCACCTAAGTATGTGTCTATCATTTTACTTTGTATCCAATCCCTGCTTTGCCTTCTCCAGTCTCTCTACTCTATCACCAATGGATTTCATGTAACCCATCTACGTCCCTCCTTTGATTGCAAAGTATAAATACAGATGTAACCCGCCATTCTCCGGAGCATGATCTCAATTCATTGAGGTTCTGCTTCCCGGCAATTGTCGACAGTTTGGCTTAAATAAACTCACAAAAGTTCTTTACAGGTTTCAATGGTTTTTTTACATTAACACAAGAAATCCACTCCCCCCACAGGAGTGGGTGAGGACCCTCCCCAGGACATCCGTGACAGCACAAATGTCTTGTAGGGGTTAAGATATTAATCTTGGTAACAGAGGGAGGCAGATAGCAGCAGCTCAGGGGTCCTGCCAAGTCCCAGAAGGACCTGGGGTGAGGAGCCAGGATGGGAAGTCAGAGCTGCTCTCCAGACAGCTCCCCAAGACACATCATCAGGAGGGTCAGTAATCGGTGGTTCTCCCATTGATGTTTCTCTCTCTCCCTCTCCTTTCCTCTCTGAAATCAATAAAAATATATTGGGGAAAAAAAAACAAAAAGAATTAGAAGCAAAGCCTGGCTGGTGTGGCTCAGTGATTGAGTGTCAACCTCTGAACCAGGAGGTCACGGTTTGATTCCTGGTCAGGGGGAATGCAGGAGGCAGCTGATCAATGACTCTCCCATCATTGATGTTTCCATCTTTCTCTCTCTTCCTTCCTCTTTCTGAAATCAATAAAAATCTATATTTTTAAAAAGAATCACCTTTCCATTGTGCTGAGATGTCGGATTCCCCTACACTCCATCCGCTGCCCAACTTGACTTCTCTCTACAGCAGTGGTTCTCAACCTTCCTAATGCCGTGACCCTTTAATACAGTTCCTCATGTTGTGGTGACCCCCAACCATAAAATTATTTTTGTTGCTACTTCATAACTGTAATTTTGCTACTGTTATGAATCGTCATGTAAATATCTGATATGCAGGATGTATTTTCATTGTTACAAATTGAACATAATTAAAGCATAGTGATTAATCACAAAAACAATATGTAATTATATATGCGTTTTCCGATGGTCTTAGGCGACCCCTGTGAAAGGGTCGTTCGACCCCCAAAGGGGTCGCGACCCACAGGTTGAGAACCACTGCTCTACAGCCTTTGTTGCCATCTAACAGCTTTATTTAGCTCACTTATGTGTAGTGTCTGTCTCCCCAGAGAATGGAGCTGCATGAGGGCAGGGATTTTATCTGTTTATACATGACTCTCTCCCTGGTACCTGGGTTGTGCCTGGCTGCCTGGCACAAAGCAGGCGCTCAAGAATGAATGAATGAATGAATGAATGAATGAAGAGTAGCATCATTCCCAAATTTGGGGATTCCATGGACAAAACACTTCTCAGTGACCCTGTCTATGAAATGGGGAGGGTGATCGAATCTGTGGATCGGAAATCAAGTCAACCAGTGAGACTTAAAGTCTCCCCCCACTTCTTGGCTGTGTGGCCTGAGGCAAGTGACTTACCCTCTCTGACTCTCATAGAAGAGGAAACCCTAACCATAGAAATGAGAGCCAGGATGTTCAAGCTCTTAAAAACCTGCAGCCTCAGCGTTCCCCTCAGGCCTCAGCAAAGATATTCCCTCTGTGGCAGATGGGTCCGCTTAATGGTGGAACCCCACCTGGACCATCTGCACGGCTGGTCCTCCGGCCCCCACCCTTTCCCCAAAGCATCCTCTGTCCCTCAGCAGGTGACACCCTTGCTCAGGACTGCAATGGCTCCCTAGTGCCCAGACCGAGTCCAGTCTGCTCAAGCTGGCGTGGGAGACCCTCCATGAATCAGTCCCGTCACGTACGATCCCCTCACTCAGGTTTCTGAGTACTTCTATGTGCAAGGGACTGGGATACAGGAGGACAGAAGGCGGGGACTTGAGGGGAAGCGAGCCATTACAGGGTGCCCAGTGGTCCAATGGTCCAATAGGGGGACAGAGAGGAGGGGACCAAACCCAGCCTGAAGCGGGGCTCCTGGAAGAGGCTACGCATTACCCACACACACTGCGGCCACATCAAATGTTGTCTCGGCAAACCCACTGAAGAGCCTCCCTGCTCACCCTTTAGGCCAGCTCTCCAGCCTTCACGACCCGGCTGCAGTGTCTCCTCTGTGCTGACCCCTTGGTCCTGCCTTTGAGATTCCCCCAGACCCACAGGAACCTCATTACAATGCTGATCGCATCCAGCTGTTACTTTAACTGTCATTTTCTGGGAAATGAATTGCCATCTTGTTTTCCTTTTCTTCTGCTACAGACACACCAGGACACCATGAGCACCCCACCCCCACCCCCACCTCAGACCCCCACCAAGAAGGCAGCCTTTCCTACATAAAGTCCCGGCATCTGCTAATCCAGAGGGGATGTTGCCACATGCAGGCCCTCCGGGGACCTTGGGCCATGTCTGTTAGCATGTTTGGTTGTCACAGCTGGAGGTAGAGGCCAGGGATGCTGCTCAACACCCTACAATGTGCAGGATGCCCCACAACCAAGAGTTACCCCACCCCACATGTCACAGTGCTGAGGCTGAGAGAGCTGTCTCTCCGGGTGGAAATACAGGGTGTATTTCAGGGCAGGAGGGCACTGCCTGAGGGAGGTGGCTTCCTGGAGGGACCCAAGTCCAGGTTTCTATGCTGTGAGGCCATTGGCTAGCTGGTCTAGGAGGAGGGGCAGCTGTACATAGGTCGTGAAGAGACAAGGAAGGGAGCCTGCTGTCAACACCTCTGAAGGCCACTGGTGTCCACAAAATCTATGCTTTTTTCTTTCTGGGTACACCACGAGACCCCTTGAAGTGAGGTGTGGCCATGTGAGAGGAAGTGATGTCACCGCATTCAAGGCTGGCCCACCTCTTCCTCCCCATCTTCCCCATCTTCCCCATCTCTCCACTGAATCAGAGGACCCTGAAGACCTGAAGGAAGGCAGAGCCACACGACGGAAGGGGCCTAGGTCCTTGAATGACTGCACACAGCAGACCCCAGCTACTGGCCACCACAAGCCTCATCAGACTGTGACTGAACAAGATATGAATTTTTGTTGGACTGGCCGGGCTCAGTGGTTGAATGTTGACCTATGAGCCATGAAGTCACTGTTCAATTCCCAGTCAGGGCACATGCCCAGGTTGTGGGCTTGATCCCCAGTGTGGGGCCTACAGAGGCAGCTGACCAATGATTCTTTCTCATCACTGATGTTTCTATCTCTCCCTCTTCCTTCCTCTCTGTAAAAAATCAATGAAATATATATATTTTTAAAAATATATTTTTAAAAGATAACTACTCACTTGGCTGGCATGACCCAGTGGTTGAGCATTGACCTAGGAACCAGGAGGTCACGGTTCGATTCCCGGTCAGGACACATGCCCGGGTTGCCAGCTCGATCCCTAGTGTGGAACATGCAGAAGGCAACCGGCCAATGATTCTCTCTCATTGATGTTTCTATCTCTCTCCCTCTCTGAAATCAATAAAAATATATATTTTTTAAAAAGATAGCTACTACAATTTAAAAAAAAGAAAGAATTTTCATTGTGTTGCACCCTGAGATTTTGGGGTTTACTCGTTATAGCAGTTAATCTTATTTAACTAAAACCAGACTGGGTCAGCAGAAATATCAAAGGTGGGAGACAAGGCCCCTTGCGTTTCTCAGAGCTGACCGAGCCCTGAGGCCCCGGCTGACCCTGAGCAATCCCACCCCTGCCCGTTACACTCTTCTGCAGGTTTAGCCAACCTTGGCAAACGGGCCCTCAATTAGGGTTTCAATTTTTAAAAGCAAAGGGATTCTTTGCACCCTGAGTTGTGCCACAGTCCTTACCAGTTACACAACCCGTGTCCTCTTTTCTGATGGACTGTGACCCCCGAGGGGCGGGCCTGGGCCTGACTTGCCGGGTGTCACTAGGTCCAGCAGAGGCCCCGGCGCACAGCGTCCCGAGGGACGTGCGTGGGTGTCTCTGAGGGCGCAGCGTCCCTCCTGGATGCCCAGCCACCCTCTGCCTCACGTCTCCTGCGAGAGACAAAATCCAACCGACAGAGGCTTAGACAGGTAGACAGGAGGTTCTGCTTCCACACAACACAACTAGGGGCAGGCAGCTGCTCGCGCAGAGACCCACCACCCCTGAAACAGTTGACCTTTATCCTCATGCTGTGGCCTCATGGTCACAAGGTGGCTGCTGCAGCTCTAGTCATCACACTTGGGTTCAAGAAAGGCCAAAGGTGAGGGAAAGGTCAAGGGCCATACTAGCTTCACATGTCTCATGTCTCCTTTTTTTTAATATATATACTAGTGGCCCGGTGCACGAAATTCATGCACGGGGGAGGAGGTGTTCCTCAGCCCGGCCTGCACCCTCTCCAATCTGGGACCCCTCGAAATGTCCTACTGCCGGTTTACAGGGTTCAGGCCTAAACCGGCAGTCGGACATCCCTCTCACAATC
>NW_005362033.1:988883-999517 GCF_000412655.1 Myotis brandtii
CCTCCCCTCTTGGCCTCTAACTGCCTCTACCTTGGCCCCACCACCATGGCTTTGTCCAGAAGAACATCCGGAAGGTCTCCCAGTCTAATTAGCATATTACCCTTTTACTAGTATAGATACTAGAGAACTGATTCACCAAATTGATACAAGGGGCTTGGCCCTTGGAGCTGCGGCAGCTGCCTCAGCCCTTGCAGCCCCAGCTTCGTCCAGAAGGTCATCTGGAAGGACGTCCGGAAGGTCGTTTGGCTGTCCGATCTAATTAGCATATTACGCTTTTATTATTATAGATATTTTTTATTGATTTCAGAGAGGGAGAAAGAGAATCATTGATCCCAGCTGCCTCCTATATGTCCCCTAGTGGGAATCTAGCCCACACCCCAGGCATGTGCCCTGACCAGGCATTGAACCGTGACCTCCTGGGAGGCTCAACTGCTGAGCCGCACAGGCCAGGCAGGTCTTTTTTCATCAGGAGAGCAAAAGCTTTCCCAGAAATGCCTCCAGCAGACTTCCACGTTAGCACTGATTGGCCAGAACTGGGTCACATGACAGGCACCAGAAGCTGCAAAATTTGATAACAAAATGGTCATGACTGCCTTAGAACAAGCACTTCAAACTCGTGGCCTGCGGGCTGCATGCGGCCCACAATGAATATTTTTGCAGCCCAGCCAATATAACGGTATGTAAGAAACATTTTAATAAAAATTTCATAACTTAATTTTTACAATATCCTGTTATACATAATTATTAATAATGAACTACAACGTTCGCTAATGACTGATTACTATAATCGTGTTGCATTCATTTTCCTTATGTGTCTTACGCGCAGGCACACCATTTCTCTCCACTAATACTAGCAGCGAATATTTTAGCGGCCGATCGCCATGTCATTAGTCTTGGACTGACTTGTTTGGTGTGCGCAACAGGAAATATTTTGCTTTCGGAGAACAAAAAAAATAGGTTTATTTGCATTACGCTTACTAATTTGTGCAGTTATTCAGTATCTGATAAGTTCATATTCAATAAAAATATTAATTTTTATTAAAATGTTCTATTATTTTATGTTAATGATGACTCATTTATTTCAGCCCTTTGTATTCGGCATGTCTCTATCGAAATAAACCTGTTTCTAGGAAAATTGAAGCTTTTGTTTGTTTGCGGCCACATACACTTAAACCTTGTTTATTTAGCCTGTGTTAGCCTTTGAGTTAGACATGCTTGCCTTAGAACATTGGTTTGAAAACTAACCTATGTTTTGTTAGCACAAAGTAAATAGGTATTAGGAAATAGGCCTATGGTGTCTGTCTCAACTTTCAGTCCTCATTTCTGGGGCTGTTGCCAGGAAGTCCCTCCTCCTAGGACCAAGAGGCCCATCGGGCCTGGTCTTCCTCGGCACTTTGGCAACGCTGAGCTCTGTCCCCAGGAGGTGGAAGCAGCGGGTTCTGAAGAATAAGCACGGCACTCACAGGGCCTCCATCTGAGCAGCTATCACAGCTGCCCGAGCCCTGGTCTTCTCAGGTGAGCAGCAAACACCCGCTCGGGCTCACGCATAGAGCCCGTATTTCTAAGGGACCGGGACTGAAATTAGCCAGAAGGAGGAGGATGTGCTCTCAGGCAGACAACATTTAGCCAAACGTGGGAAACAACAGGAGAAGCCAGGGACTGGGAACAGGGCAATCATCGCCAACACATGCCAAGCCCATCACAGGCATCGTGTCTTCCTGGATCCTCAAGTCAGCCCGAGGAAGTACTGTAAGCACACCCATTCTACAGGTAGCAAAACTGAGGCTCACAAAGGTAATACCTAGAGTAGTGTTCAGAATGTGGGCTCCGTGGTCAGATCAGGCTTATTCCCCAGCATGGTCATCCCCCAGCTGTACTTAAACTCCTTGTGCCTCAGTTTCTTCACCTATAAAACAGGGATGATGGTAGTACCTACCTCAAAGACGCATTGGGAAAACTCCATCTAGTAACATGTGTAAAGTACTCAGAGCAGGACCTGCCCAAGATCAGCCCTTAATGTATGTGAGCAAGTATTTGATGCCCATTTTATTGATGAGGGGACAGGAATTTACAAATAATTTTGCATTTGCTCATGGTCATGCAACCAGTGACGGGGGAGCCAGGGCTCAAAGCCAGGTGTCTCCAACCCCAGCCCCACAGTTTAAGCCGCTCATCAGTCAGCCTGGTGCCAATGAGCACGAGCCGCTGGCATAACACACAGGAGAACAGGTTATAAACACACCAGGCAACCGAGTGGGGCCACTTAGGAGCCCACAGGCAGAGCCCACGAGGGGTGGCGGGACCATACGGACTCATTCTGTGGCACGTGTCCCACAAAGCAATCGGGAAGAGAGTGGCCGAGTGACTTTCAAGGCCTCAGGTCACTCCCACTGGTGGCCCTCTAACACGTCCTCCCTGCGGAGCAACATGCCCGACTAAAAGGGACCGCGTTTCTCGGCCTCCGTGGGGGTGGCCCATGACCTGGAGCTGGAGTCTTTGAGTCGGACTAACAAAGACCTTCTTTAAAGGGGCAACTCGGGGGAGACCAAGATGGCGGCATAGGTAAACACCGGAGACTGCTGCCGCAAACAACCACTTCAAAAATACAACTAAAAGACGGAACGGACATCACCCAGAACCACAGGAAGGCTGGCTGAGGAGAGACTCTTCAACTAGAAGGAAAAATAACAGCACACCGAGGCTCAGAGGAGGCGCAGTGTGGAAAAAACTCAGGTGCGGAGGTGCGCGCGCAAAGCGGGCTGGTGGCTGAGAGCGCGGTTGTCGTTTTCGGTCAGGGGGGAGTCTCAGACTCTGAGCTCCAGATACGGGCGAATCGCTGGGGACTCGGACCCAAACGGGAGAAGCGGGAGTGTCTGGCATCAGTTGGAAGGCAGCTTTCCCTCCGAGGTTTGCAGCGGTTCCGGGGGTTCTGAGAAGCAGAGCCTCTGGGAACGGGACTGAGAGGGGCCATAACCGCTCCCTCCGCCCACCCTGGAAGTTTTCCGCGGCAGACACAGCTGATTCACACAGCCAGTCGGCCTGGTGGTCAAATCCCTCTAGTATTAACTACAACAATCAAGGCTCAACTAGAACAAGACTGCGCACAAAGACCACTAGGGGGTGCACCAAGAAAGCATAAAAAATGCGGAGACAAAAAAACATGACAGAAATGGAGGATATAGAGCTAAAAATCGCAATTTTGAGGGCTTGCAAAAATGTGCTAGAAGCTGTCAATAAACTTGAGGAGAGAGTCACGAAAACTAATGAGACCCTCGATGCTATGATAAAGAACCAACTAGAAATTAAGCATACACGGACTGAAATAAAGAATATTATACAGACACCCAATAGCAGACCAGAGGAGCGCAAGAATCAAGTCAAAGATTTGAAATGCGAAGAAGCAAAAAACACCCAACCGGAAAAGCAAAATGAAAAAAGAATCCGAAAATACGAAGATAGTGTAAGGAGCCTCTGGGACAGCTTCAAGCGTACCAACATCAGAATAATAGGGGTGCCAGAAGATGAGAGAGAGCAAGAAATTGAAAACCTATTTGAAGAAATAATGGCAGAAAACTTCCCCCACCTGGTGAAAGAAATGGACTTACAGGTCCAAGAAGCGCAGAGAACCCCAAACAAAAGGAATCCAAAGAGGACCACACCAAGACATATCATAATTAAAATGCCAAGAGCAAAAGACAAAGAGAGAATCTTAAAAGCAGCAAGAGAAAGAGACTCAATTACCTACAAGGGAATACCCATACGACTGTCAGCTGATTTCTCAACAGAAACTTTGCAGGCCAGAAGGGAGTGGCAAGAAATATTCAAAGTGATGAATAGCAAGAACCTACAACCAAGATTACTTTATCCAGCAAAGCTATCATTCAGAATTGAAGGTCAGATAAAGAGCTTCACAGATAAGGAAAAGCTAAAGGAGTTCATCACCACCAAACCAGTATTATATGAAATGCTGAAAGGTATCCTTTAAGAGGAGGAAGAAGAAAAAGGTAAAGATACAAATTGTGAACAACAAACATGCATCTATCAACAAGTGAATCTAAGAATCAAGTGAATAAATAATCTGATGTACAGAATGAACTGGTGATTATAATGAATCAGGGACATAGAAAGGGAATGGACTGACTATTCTTGGGGGGGAAAGGGGAATGGGAGATGCGGGAAGAAACTGGACAAAAATCGTGCACCTATGGATGAGGACAGTGGGTGGGGAGTGAGGGCGGAGGGTGGGGTGGGAACTGGGAGGAGGGGAGTTATGGGGGGGAAAAAAAGAGGAACAAATGTAACCTGAACAATAAAGATTTAATTAAAAAAAAAAAAAAAAAAAAAGGGGCAACTCAAGTGGGAGTCAAGTCTTTTGCTCCTTCTTTCTTCTTCCTTTTGCCGTAAAACAGATGAGAGAGAGCAGTTCCAGCGCCATCTGCCCAGGAGGTCACGTGAAGATGGAAGCCACACGCTGAGGGTGATTGTGTGGAGCTGCCAGCCTTAGTTCCTACCGCTCGCCATCTTTCATGTGAAAATAAACCCTGATTTGTTTAAGGAACTACAGTCAAATCTCTCTTACTAATTGCCAGTTACAATTTCTATTGCATCAGTATCACCTTTAGCATCACCCAGAACTGGGTTTGAGTTCCGCCTCCAACACGTGTGAGCCGTGTGACTGCAGCAATCACCGATCAGTCACTCTAGCCTCGTTTCCTGGCGTGGTCAGTGGTTGTGATGAGACAGGCCGTGTAAGCCCTCAGCACAGCACCCAGTCGCTGCTGGATGATTCCTGACTTGCTGGACCCCACCCACTTCTGTGCCTTGGCTTAGGCTGTCACCCACTCACCGTGGCCTTCCTCTTCCCCTTGACCCCTCCAAACCATCCCATAATGTTAAGTGCCAAGTCTAGGCTGACTTCTCTATTTTGGCCCCAATGTCCATGGATCATGTGTCACACAGGGCAGTTGGGCGCTGGGGCACCCAGCAGGCACACACAGGGCACAGTTGGGCGCTGGGGCACCCAGCAGGCACACACAGGGCACAGTTGGGCGCTGGGGCACCCAGCAGGCACACACAGGGCACAGTTGGGCGCTGGGGCACCCAGCAGGCACACACAGGGCACAGTTGGGCGCTGGGGCACCCAGCAGGCACACACAGGGCACAGTTGGGCGCTGGGGCACCCAGCAGGCACACACAGGGCACAGTTGGGCACTGGGGGGCCCAGCAGGCACACACAGGGCACAGTTGGGCACTGGGGCACCCAGCAGGCACACACAGGGCACAGTTGGGCACTGGGGGGCCCAGCAGGCACATCCACACAGACTTGGACATGCCTGGCACCCTCCCTGGACTTGGAGAGAGCCTCCGGGCTGCCTGCCGGGCCAGCAGGCTGTGTCCTGCAGGTCAGGGATCTGAGGCGCAAACAGCTCCTCCTGGAATCCGAGCAAACACAACCTGCCTCCAGCAGCTCACAGTGCCGTCAGGAGAGCCCCAGACTTACTTGGCTTTGAATCCCAGCTGCCTGTGGGCTGGCTGTGGCAGCTCCAGCCAGTCACGTCACCTGTCTGAGCCTGCAGAGTGAGGCTAAGGGCCCGACCTGGTGGGCCTGCTGGAGGGGACAGGTTGGCGAGGCCTGACTGGGCTGGGCTGACAGCCTCTCAGGACCCTGCTCCATCCTGGGGAGAGGAGGGAGCGCTGCATCCACTCCCACACTCCCACGCGGCCCTCGCCGGCTCCCAGCCCTCCTCTCAGCACCCATCCCAAGCCAGCAAGTCTTGCCACCTCCTTTTGTTCTTCCTTTTAAGAAAAAGATCTCAAATACAGAGACATGGAGAGAAGAGCGAACAGCCGTAGTTCCATCACGGGGAGCCCAGCTGCCAGGGGCAGCCGTGGAGATGGAGGCGACACGCCTGCCCGCCCTCTGCTCTCTCCACTCCTGCGGGTGCCTCTGGCCCGAGTGAGGCTTCAGGGGTCTGTGGTGGCAGGAGGCGGAAGGGGGGCGACCTCGGACCGAAGGAGGGGAGCACAGGCTCCCAGGGTGCCCAGGGCGGTGCCCTGAGTCCTCACACCACCACCCCTTTCACCAAGCGCCCGCTGCCTGACGGGAAGGCTGCCCACCGACAGGCCCACAGGTGGCCTTGACCTGCCTGAATGCCCCTGGCGCCCGGCATCTTCCCCAGACCAGGGAGAAGCACAGCCACTGTGGCCAGGCGTGGCAGCGCCTGGAGGCTGCAGTCTCCTCTGGGCGCGGGAGGGCACGGGGCCTGGCCAACATGCTCCACTCCTAGGGTGGGCTGTGGTGTGGGACTGGGGACCCGGGGACCCTGGAGGTGGGATATCTGTGGGCATCCTATAGAATAAAAGCCTAATATGCAAACTGTCCCCTTGGGTGGTCGTTGGACTGGGAGTTCAACTGCTCGCTATGATGTGCACTGACCACCAGGGGGCAGCAGTGGAGGCGCTGCCGACCCAATGGGCCCTGAGGAGAGAAGGACCGTGGTGGGATGGTGGAGCAGGTGAACGGCGGCACCAAGTCAAGGTGGGTGTGAGTGGGGGCCCGATTGCCTGGCCGATCGCCCTGCAGGCAGCACCCAGTGGTGGCAGTGGGGGCAGGGCCACCGCCCGGCTCCCAGGCACTGAGGGAACTGGGCAGGGGACCCAGCCCCGATTGATCACCCCGCAGGCGGAATGGTGGAGCAGGTGAGGGGGCGGTGCCAGGCTAAGGCAGGGTGCCAGCGGGGCTGCGAGGCTGGGGGCGCGAGCTAGGGCCCGATCTCCGCAGGCCACCCCGAGGAACCCCACCCGTGCACGAATTCGTGCACCGGGCCTCTAGTTTGGGTATAAAGGGCCAAATGAGACCATGGCATTGAGCCTCACACCCTGGTTGCCCATCTGGGCCTTGGTCTCCCCATCTGTAAAATGGGCCAGTTGTTCCAGGCAGCCTCTGGGGAGTCTTCTCCGGCACCAATTACACAGGGTCTTCGTGGTCAGTCTGAGGTTTGGAGCTGGTTGGCATCAGGGAGCCAGGAGGGTGGGGGAAGTTCTGGAGCCAGTGCCACTCAAGAGGACAGAATCCTACTGTTTCTGCTCCCCTCTGTCGGGAGGAAGAGCAAAGGGTGTGGGAACTGCCTACAGGGGGCCAGGACCCCCTGCGGCTGGCCAGTCTTTAAGGATCTGTAGCTCGCTCAGCTGGCAGAGTTGAAGTGTTTGTGGTAGCAGCGGTAGCAGCTGATGTGGTAATTTCACAGTAAACTGGGAAGTCCTCCACCTCACAGGGCCCTATTTAAGAGTAATTACTCTCAACCACCATCTTGCCCTCATTTCTTTTGGTCAAAAAAAGGGGTTTAAAAACTCTATGGAGTTAGAAGTATTTGTTTTATTTTTAGTAAAATATATATTCAGTATGTAAATGTTAAAAAGCCACCAGAAATAGAAATGTGCTTTAACTTCAATTAAAATCCAAATTTTTCTTACATTCTGGCGATTGTAGAATAAAAGGATAAAAGTGTCATATATGATTAAACCTATTATACTCATTTATATTAAATACATATTAAATTAGTACAATAGAAAATTTACTTTTAACTATTTAATTTGATAAATATTTACATGGCAAGTTTTATGCATAATTTCATATATTGGTAAAACTCAAAATTGCTTTTTGGAATTTTTCTATCTGAAGTGGGGGACTGGGTCTGATGGGGCTGATTGAATAGAAAAGGTTTTGACCTGAACATTAAATTCATTGTTTTCTCATTCAGAGGCCTTAATATTTCATAAATAAATGACAGTTTTTATTTTATTTTTTATCTATTCTATTGTTTTGGGGGAAAGTATCCCTTAATTTGATGGCACATTCATTCATATTGTTTTTATCCCAAGTTGGAATTAATGAAAATAAGCTACAGAGTTGAGATTAATCCTGAGGTGGTTCATTGAAGCAACTCTATTATAAAACATTACTTAATAAATAATTATTTTATAAACAAATAAGTTGAGTTAATTTATTCGTAGTTTTTCACTTGGATATAATTTGAAGGTCTTGGTGCATTTAAAGGCATTTACTTTGTTAAATAGCAAGTTTTCCATCCCATACTTTAAAAAAAAAAAGTTTTATTGCACAGAGGAAGGGAGAGGGAGGAAGAGATAGAAACATCAATGATGAGAAGAAAAAAATCATTGATTGACTGCCTCCTGCACTTTCCACACTGGGGGTCAGGAATCGAACCCTGACCTCCTGGTTCACAGGTCACTGCTCAACCACTGAGCCATGCCAGCCAGGCTCCCATACTTTTTTAAAAGAAGAACCTTAAATTTATGTGGAAGGTATGTGTATACTGCATAGGAATCTATTTTATCAATGAAGATGATGATTAAAACATTTTTTTTTTCAAGACAGTACCAGCTCCTGATTTACGGGAGGAGGCCAGTAGGAGGCAGGGCAGAGACTGGCCTTTGGGTCGCTGAGACCTTCTCGCGAGGCCACACTCACATCGAGGCGCATGGCCGGTGTTCTGCGAGGATTTCCCAGACTTCGCCTGGCCATTTTGGCTGTCACCAGTGCTTTATAAAAATGTGGAAAGGGTTTCAAATCTGCCCAACACTGGGTGAACAGTGCCACCTGGTGTACGATTCAGGCACTACCGGCAACAGGGGAAATGGTCCCAGGTGCCATGAGATAGATTCCAGGCCAAAGGCAGAGCTGCTCTCCTGAATTCACAACAGGGACAGGAGAAAAGGCCCCGTGTCAGCACAGCTGAGCGTCAGGCGGCTGGCCCCACCCGGTGCTTCTAACAGTGAACCCGACTTTGGGGGGTTCAAGCATCTGCTCCAGTCCGGACAGGCCTGTGGGCCCCATGGTGCCGCTGACTGGTCACTCTCATGGTGGCCTCTCCGCCACCCCAGGACTGAGGACCACAGCCACAGCCACAGCCACAGCTGCCACCTCGAGGCCGAAGCCAGAGCCCCGAGCAGCAGCAGGCCTGGCCTTTTCCGGGACAGCCCAGCTTACGCTCAATAGCTCGACCCCCTTGCACTCCAGTGTGTCCATTCTAGCAGAGGTCAGCATGCTGCTGCAACGGTCAGAGGGCAAACATTTCAGGCTCTGCAGGCCCCACGGAGCCTGCCTTCCTGCTGGGCCCACCAGCAAGGCACGAAGGCCAGCAGAGCTGGCACATAACTGAATGGGTATAGCTGGTGCCAATACTACTGTTCGCAAAAACAGGTGGCAGGATGAGCCAGGATACTGCACCCCAGTGTGAGGACCCCTGAACTCAACGGTCACCTGACTCAGCCCTCAGGGACCGGGAAGGAAACATTCTGCTCCGTTACAACTTTCCCAGGCCCAGGAAGCCAGGGTTCTGGATGGCTTCCTCAGTTTCCCCTAAATTCTCACAAGCTGGCAGGTGGTCCCTGACCCCGTTGTGTCCCCAATCCTTCCCTATGATGGTGACCACAGCCCCTCCCCCTGTTACACACTCAAAACCTGTGCAGCCTTATCTGCCCGGCTCCCAGGAGCCCGAGGAGGCATGACTTGCCCACAGTCTCGCAGCCAGGTGGGAAATGCTGACAGGCATTGAGAGGTAGAATCCGGAGGAGGCAGAGGCTGGAGGCCTGGAGGCAGCCCTGCTCCCTTCCAGCTGTCCCCCTGCCACCAGCAGCAGGGTGACCCAGCCTCACACGCAAACCCCACCCCATCCCCCAGGGTCCAAGACGCCTGGCCCTGTCAGGGCTCTCTGCCCCTAGGCTGACGGGACATTCTTGGGCTCTGATGAGCCCCACAACCTCCCCTGGGGGCCCCTTCACATCCTCTTCCCCCCCAGGCCACCCAGGCCTGCTCCATGCCCTCCCTTTATGCCAGCCTCTTGGGTAGAATGCAGTTGTCGGCCGGTATATTCATTTTCGTGTTGCTGTAACAAGCTAACACAAATGGGCTGGCCTCAAACAAACGACACACATTCTCTCAGGATTCTGGAGGCCGGAAGTCTGAAATGAAGATACCACAGGGCCCGCGCCTGCTGGGACTCCAGGCCAGGAGGCCCCTGGGAACAATCAATCCCTTCAGTATATTCCCTCTGACTCTGCATGGCCGTTTTCCATGTCTCTGTGTCCTCTCCTCTTCTCATAAAGACACCAGGCACAGGGAGCTTTACCAAACCTTCAAAGAAGAACTGACACCCCTCCTCAGACTATTCCAGAAACTCCAAGAGGAAGGAACACTTCCAAGCTCTTTCTATGAGGCCAGCATCACCCTAATACCCAAACCAGATAAAGACACCACAAAGAAAGAGAATTACAGGCCAATCTCCCTGATGAACACAGATGCTAAAATCCTCAACAAAATATTAGCAAATCAGATCCAGCAACATATTAAAAAGATCATACACTGTGACCAAGTGGGATTTATTCTAGGGATGCAAGACTGGAACAATATTGACAAATCAACTCTCAGCAAAGTGGGAAAGAGGGAGCATAGCTCAACATGATAAAGGCCATACATGACAAACCTACAACCAACATCATATTCAAGAGGCAAAAACAAAACCATTTCCCCTAATAACAGGAACAAGACAGGGATGTCCGCTTTCACCACTCTTATTCAACACTAGAGGCTCGGTGCACGAAATTCGTGCATG